>NC_062218.1:108462139-108766782 GCF_902686445.1 Sciurus carolinensis | reverse complement strand
CAATAAAAAGACATAGATTAGCAGAATGGATCAACAAACAATATTCTATTATATGCTGTTTATAAGATACTTGTCTTATAAACAAAGATACTCATAAGCAAAGCAAAGGTAAAGGATGGAAAAAATATTCCATGCATGTTTACCAAGAAATCAAGCCAGAGTAGCTATTCTCATATACAACAAAACAGATTTCAAGCCAAAATTAATCAGAAGACACAAAGAAGGCCACTACATCCTGGTAAAGGGAACAATCCAACATATGATAGTAATCTAGGCCCCAAATGTCAGCCACCAAATTACATTAAAAGAAATACTCCATGATATTAAACTCACATAGACCCCAATGCAATAATACTGTGTGATTTCCAACAAACCCTTATCACCAATAGACAGGTCATCAAAATGTTAAATCAATAAAGACATCTCCAACATAAATAATATTATGAATCAGATGGACCTAACAGACATCTACAGAATAATTCACTCCAAAACAACTAAATTTACCTTCTTCTCAGTAGCAAAATAGATCATATTCTAGGTCACAAAGCAAATCTTAGCAAATACAAAAAAAATTGACATAATCTCATGCATGCTATCAAATCATAATAAAATTAAACTAGAAATCAATAGCAAGAAAAATAATAAAAACTACATAAACACATGGAGATTGAACAATGCTCTCTTAAATGAGGAATGGATCAAATAACAAATGAGAGTAGAAAGCAAGAAATTCTTAGAAATGAACAAGAACAGAGATAAAACATATCAAAATCTCTGAGACAGTATGAAAGCAATTCTAAGGAAAATTAATGCACTGAGTGCCTACATAAAAAATATAGAGGAATTCCAAATAAATAAGCTATATGGTCCACCTCAAGGACCTAGAAATATAAGAACAAACAATTCCAAAACCAGTAGAAGATAGGAAATAATTAAGATCAGAGCTGAAAACAATGAAATTGAGAATAAGAAAACAATACAATGTTCAGTTGGTTATTCAAAAAGATACCCAAGATTGATAAACCCTTAGCCAAACTAGCTAGAAAAAAGAAGAGAACCCCCAAAGCAACAAATTAGAGATGAAAAGGGAGGTATCACCACAAACTCTTCTGAAATCCAAAGGATTATCAGAACCTATTTTGAAAATTTACACTCAGATAAACTGGAAAATCTATATGACATTGACAAATTTCTAGACACATATGACCTGACCAAATTGAATAAGAAAGATATAGAAAACCCAAACAGACCAATATCAAGTAATGAAATTAAAACAGCAACTAAAAGCCTTCAAATAAAGAAAAGCCCAGGACCAAATTGATTCTCAACTGACTTCGACTAGACCTTTACAGAAGGTCTAACACCAGTCTTTCTGAAATCATTACATTGTATTGAAAGGAGGGAACACTTTCAAATACAGTTTATGAAGCCAGTATACCCCCAAAACAAAAGCAGACAAAGATGCATCAAGGGAAAAAACTACATACTAATATCCATGATGAACAAAGAGGCAAAATCCTAAATAAAAAATTAGCAAACTGCATTCGAAAGCACATCAAAAAGATAATACACCATGAGCAAGTGGGTTTTATTCCAGGAATGCAAGGTTGGTTCAACATACGAAAATCAATAAATATAATTTACCATTTAAACAAAAATAAGGACAAGGGCTGTGGCTCAGTGGTAGAGCACTCACCTAGCATGTGTGAGGCACTGGGTTCAATCCTCAGCACCACAAATAAATAAATAAATAAAATAGAGATTTATCAACATCCAAAAAAATATTTTTAAAAAGGACAAGAATCATATGATCATCTCTATATAGATGCATTAAAGTCCTTTGATAAAATCGAATACCTATTTCTGTTCAAAACACTGGAGAAGTTAGGGATTGAAGCAATTTACCTCAACATCAAAAAGGTCAAGTATAACAAAGCCAAAAGTCAACACCATACTGCATGGAGAAAAACTAAAGGCATTTCCTCTAAGATAAGAAACAAGATGAGGCTGTCCAATCCCATCATTCTTATTCAATACAGTCCTTGAAACATTAGCCAGAATGATCAGGCAAGTAAAGGACATCAAAGGGATACAAATAGGAAAAGAAGAAGTCAAACTATCTCTGGTTGCCAATGATATGATCCAATACCTAAAAGACCCAAAAAATTCCATCAGAAGACTTCTAGATATTATAAATGAGTTCAGCAAAGCAGCAGGATACAAGATCAACACCCACAAATCAATAGCTTTTATAGACTCCCATAGTGATTCTGTTGAGGAAGAAATCAGTAGAACCATCCCTTTCATGATAATCTCAAGAAAATAAAATAAAATAAAATACTTGGAAATTTATTTAACCAAGGAAGTAAAAGAGTTCTGAAACAAAAATTATAGAACAATAAGAAAGAAATTGAAGAAGACCTTAGAAGATGAAAATACCTCCCTTGTTCTTGGATAATATTGTCTAAAATTACCATACTACCAAAAGAAATACACGGACTCATTGCAATTCCCATCAAAACACCAATGATGTTCTTCACAGAATTAGAAAAAAACAATTCTAAAATTTTTTGGAAGAATAAGAGACCTAGAATAGCCAAAGCAATATTAAGCAAGAAAGATGAAGCAGAAGGTAATCACAATACCAAATGTGAAATTATACTACAAAGCTATAGTAACAAAACAGCATGATATTGGCATAAAAGTAGACTTGAAGACCAATGGAACGGAATAGAAAACACAGAGACAAATCCACATACCTACAGCCTTCTGATATTTGGCAAAATGCCAAAAATATATCTTGAAGAAAATACAGCCTTTTAAACAAATGGTGCTGAGAAAACTGGATAGCTATATGTAGAAAAACAAAACAAGATCTCTCTCTCACCTTGCACAAAACTCAGATCGAAAGGGATAAAAAACAAAGGAATTAGACCAGAAACTTTGTAACTACTTGGAGAAAACATAGAGTCAACACTCCCTCAGATAGGCTTTAGATAAACCAATTATTACCAAGAATTAATTTTCCTTATGATTGAAGGTACAGAGATCAAATGCATAAATTGATATTTTGCATTATATTGTGAAGACACTTTTGGTTTCTTGTATAAATGATACAGTTTACAGAAAATGATATAGAAAAAAACAATAAGTTGCCATTGTGGAAACACATTTAAAATTAATTCAGGTTTACAAGAAAATTGTATTTTTAAACTGTTTAAGTAGAAACATTTGTGAAATTCATCAATGTTACATGTGCTAAATTTATGTCCAGATAATTCATCAGAAATAAGTCCCATTGTTGTCACAACCTACAAAATATTCTATAGTTCTAGTAGCACTTGCATTAGAAAATTCTTCTCAAAACTAAAAATGATAAAAATTTAGTTGCCATGTTGCCTTTGTCAAAAGCAACACTCTTTGCTTTCAGTTATATCAATATGAAAATTTGCTAACAGTATGAATTTTTATGATATAATATAGTCATGCTTCTCTAAATGGCATTTTGGTTGACAATTGGCTGCATATAAAATAGTGGTCACAAAAGTTTACAACATAACTGAGAAATTCCTAGTGCCCAGTGGCATCTACTTGTTACCAGTTGTAGTGCAATGTGTCACTCATGTGTTGTGGTAATGCTAGTGTGCTCCTGTGCTGCCACTTGTATAAAAATGTAGCACATACAATTATATATACTGCATAATTCTTGACAATGATAATAAATGACTGTTACTGGTTTAGGTCTTTATTACACTATATTTTTTATCATTATATACCCTGAAAATAGTTTACTGTAAAACAATATACCTTTTTAAACCAGCATCAGCCTCATACATCTCTTGATTTCAGTAAGAGGTCACACCAAGAGCTTATCCTACACTGTCTATGTTTGTATAAGCGCACTCTGTAATGTTCATACTATGAGATAATGACCTAAAGATGTACTTCTGATCACTGATCCCTGTCATTAACAGACACATGACTGGAATCATATATGCATAAAAATAACCCCTTTAACTATGATCAATCAAGATATCACAATAATTGGATATTTTTGCTTATTGTTTTATGTAAAATTATGACAACAAAATAGTTCTGCAATATTAATATTTTTGCTCTTAATATATCATTATAGGTTCTACTACATTTTATAGATCATGAAATATTTGTAAAGGTAAAATACACATTTTAGTATCTTCATCAGCCTTTTTTTAAAAATTCTTTTGAAAAACCATTCCAATATTTTTATTTTGTGTTGGGATTTAAAATAATACAATATGTTATATCCACTGTTATTTAGCCACAATTGTTTTTAGTTTATGGTTAAAACTTTTACTTGCAGGCCTTTAAGATAATTCTACATTTAACATTATACCAAGAGTGCACTGCAATTGTATCTCAAAGAAACTTGATGGAGCAGAAAGAGTGACTTGTATTATTTGAAGGAAAAGTTAACAGAAATCCAACCATATTATCATGGTTTTGGTCCTACTACTCCAAACACTCTGGCCTCCTTCTGTTCCTATAAATGCTCTGCCCCCAAAGTGTTAGAACACTAACACACAGTAGGTGTCTAAGGAGTAAATATTTGATGAGTAAATGGGATTTTAAATTTATTGATTCTGTACACAGGAAAAAGGGAGACTTTGATATCTGAGTTTCTTCACATTATTGTTAATTAATATAGGGTAAAGGAGAGTAATCTAAGAATAGTAAACATCAGGTGAGATTGGGATAACTCAAGTGGATTTATGATAAACTAGTGACAACTGTGAAAGCACTAAATCACTCACTACTTAGGATGGGCTAATTAATTTGTATGAATATTTCTTTGTGTTCATGGTTTCTACTCCCCTCGTTGATAGAAAGCTCCAGGAATCGGTCTGCTGCTGCTGTTATGAGATAGCTGCTCTTGTGACACCAGCAGTCGTATGCCAGAGAATGGGGTTATAATATAATTTGTTTGGCATCTAATTCAAGTGACAGAGTCTGTGGAGGACAGTTCAGATAAGTTTTTAATTTGCTATTTCTAAAATTAAGTGCTTTGGAAACAAACAACAAAGCTCTCAAAACTAGAATAAACTTGTGATTTGAGATTAAAAATTGGCAAGGGATCTGTTACTTCTATCAACTGTAAATATCTTCATAAAATTTCAATTTTAAAGTGTTCGATTATAAAACTCTCCTGTTGTTTTAAATGTTTGTCTTTAGGGAGAGGGGAAAAGATTGCTATCAGGATAAGTCAAGGGAGAGAATTGTTTCTTGATTTATAAGGTATTCATACAATGGTGCACTTTTAAAAAATTCATCAAACTCTACATTATTCTACATATGTGTATATGTATGTATATACATTAACACATATGCATATAAATGTGCATTCATGCATACATTTATGTAAAATATACATGCACACATTTCCCAAAAATATTAATAAAAAGTACTCCAGGGACATATATTATTAGAGTTGAACTATTCAAGTTTGCAAAGGGAGTGTGATCAAAACATATAAATTTGGCTACCATGCCATCGATTAAAATTTTATCCAGTTAGTTCATTTGGGGAATGGCCTGAGAATATACCCTCAGAAATGTGACTGATATGAGTCCTGCACCTGAGTTGTAGGGACCAATGAAGAGAAGTACCTCATTTTCATTACCAAAAGCCACCTTGATTATAAAGGAAAGAATTGGGTAAAGAATGTAACTCAGTGATAAAGCACTTGCATAGCATGTATCAGGCCCTGAGTTCAATGTTCAGCACTGAAAAAAAAATTAGTGAAGGGAGAGAGTTGGGTGGGCAACAACTACCCTGTTTTCCCATCATAGTAGACTCCCTAATGCACCTTCATATTTTGGCCTCCTTGGAGATTTAGTAGAATGATATAATGGTTCTTTACCCACATTCTACTACCCTAAACAAGCTAAGTCCCAGAATAGGGCAGATAAAATATCTAACAGTGAAAATTTTCAGCACTATTTTGCACATTGCAACAAAAAAAGTAAACTATACAAATGTGCAATAAAAAGATAAGGCCTTAATTTCCAGGTTACACAAATAACTCAAAAATCTTAACACCAAAAAACGACCCAATCAATAAATGAGCAAAGGAACTAAGCAAATACTTCTCAAAAGAAGTAATACAAATGGTCAATGAAGTATATGAAAAAATGCTCCAACATCTCTAGCAATTAGAGAAATGAAAATTAAAACTACACTGAGATATCCCCTCATTCCAACCAGAAGGGCAATCATCAAGAACACAAGTAACAATAAATTTTGGTGAGGATATTGGGAAAAGGGTACACTCATTCATTGTTGATGGGACTGCAAACTAGTGCAACCACTCTGGAAAGAGGTATGGTAATTCCTAAAAAATCTAGGAATGGAACCACCATTTTACAGTTATTCCATCCCTTGGTATATATATCCAAAAGGGTTCAAATCAGCATACTACAGGGACACAGCCATATCAGTATTTATATTGTGGGTATTTATCACAATCCACAATAGCTAAGCAATAGAACCAAAATGCCCATCAACAGATGAATGGATAAGGAAATTGTGGTGTATATACACAATAGAATATTAGTCATAAAGAAGAATGACATTATGACATTCACAGGTAAAAAGGATAGATATGGAAACTATCATGCTAAGTGAAATAAACCAATCCCAAAAAACCAAAGGTCAATGTTTTCTCCGATATATAGATGCTGACCCATAATAAGGGAGTGGGTGGAGAATAGAAGTTCAGTGGATTATACAATGGGAAAGAAAGGGATGGAAGGGAGGATGGGACTAGGAAGGACAGTGGAAAGAATCTGGCATAAGTTTACTATGTACACATATGAACACATCACAGTGAATCTCAGCATTGTAGACATCCACAAGACTGGGATCTTAATTAGAATAAGATATATTCCATGTTTATGTAAATATATCAAATAGATTAAACTGTTATGTTAAACTAAAAAGAATAAATAAAAAATAAAAAACAAATGTGGAATAAGACTATTAGAAGGCAAAAGAAAGAGAAACATTACCTTTTGAAAAATAAAGGAATTCAATTAACTAATTCAGACTTTCTGAAACATTCTCTTGAAGAATAATACTTAATTTTTAAAAGTTAAGACACATTTTTTACTTCAAAAATCAACAGAGGAGTCCAGGAAGATAATGGAACAGAGTTAGGCAGTGATTCCTGATTTCCCCACAACCCAGAAAGGAGCTACACCCCCAGCCCAAATTAGACCACTTTTAAGATAGATTTTTCAAGCCTGAAAGACTAAGTATATAATCTTTAAAATAAATTTGACCATAAAGAAAAGATGTTAAGAGACCATGACCAGAATATTCAAGAAATTTGGTATAACATCAAGAAACTGAAATTAAGAATTATCAGGGTAAATGAAGGCTCTGAAATACAAAATAAAGGGATGCAAAATCTTTTCATGAAAAATATTAGAAATTTTTCCAAATCTTAGGAATGAGATGGAAATCCAAAGAAGTATATAGAACTTCAAATAGAATGACAATGAATCTACTTCAAGACAGATTGTAATAAAAATGTCTCATATGAAGAATAAGCATAGAATCTTAAAACTGCAAGAGAAAGATGGTTGGTCACAGTTATAGGTAAATCAATTTAGATTTCAATTGATTTCTCAGCCCAGATCCTAAATGCAGGAGAGCTTAGAATAATATATACCAAGCTCTGAAAAAAAATGGAGCCAACCAAGATTACTGTACCCAGCAAAATTATACTTGAGAATTGAAGATGAAATAATTCCATGATAAACAGAAACTAAACAAATTCATAACCACAAAGCCTCCACCACAAAATATTCTCAATGAAATATTTAATGAAGAAGAAAACAAGCATAGGGATGAATTACACTAGAAGATAGTTAATTAAAGGAAAATTAAGTATTAATTAAACATTAAAAATAAATCAAAGTGGCAGGAAATAAAAATCATCTCTGTAATAACATTGAAAGTAAATGATCTAAACTCTTTAATCAAAAAAACATAGATTGACAGATTGAATTAAAAAGCAAGACCCAACAATATGTTGTTTGAAGGGACTCAAAAAGACATCCCCAGACTGAAAGGGAAAGGATTGGAAAAGATATACCATGCAAAAAATACCCTGCCTGTTCTCATATCAAACACAGTGGACTTCAAGCCAAAATTAATCATAAGAGACAATGAAGGTTGCCATAATCAGTGCAACCAAACTCTCTGGTCTGGTGAGGGACTAAAGGGAATTGGAAAATATTGATTCACAGTCACAAATCTTGAAGATTAAGCTGGGATCCTGTGGAGCTCTGCTCTCTGATGGAGATGCAGATCTAAAGAGTTATGCCAGCAATCTTTATTTATATATGTCTCATTATCAGGTTAAAGTCTATGTAACCATTATTCTTTGTATTCAGGAAAGTTACAAAAACTAGGATACCCTATGTAGATTTCCATAGTTGCAATCCACAGTTGCAAAGTGCAAGGTTAGGAGATTTGTGTAACTCTCAAGAAAGTCCATTGTTTAAAGTTACTGTAAGGCGTGCATGAACTGGAGAAGTGGAGCTGGTGAAACATTGTGATTGTCTAGCATAAGAATTCCTTCCTTCCAAGGAGCTATGTGCCTGAGATAAGGTCAAAGCTGACAGGACTCTTGCACAGAGCCTCCTCATGCAGGGCAATGCCACAGCAACTAAGCATCCTGTGGCCTTGCACAGAAACATCCCCAGGCACCAAACTTGCCACAGCAATGAGGTCATCAGAGGCCCCTAATCTCAGTCACTGCTGTTCCATCCTCTGTCACTGCTTTCCACAGAAGGTCACTTTATACTGGTTAAGGAAGTCATACAACAGCAAAATATAATGATTATAAATATTTATGCTCCAAATGTTGGTGCACTTACATACGTAAAATAAACCCTTATCAATAATAAGAATCGAATAGACCACAATGCAATAATAAGGAGTGACTTCAACATATCTCTCTCACAACAAAACAGATCATCCAGACATGAATTAAGTAATGATTCTTCAGAACTAAAAAATACTATTAATCAAATGAACCTAACAGACAACTGTAGAATACTTTATTATCAATGACTGAATTCACTTTCTTCTCATCAGCACATGAAACATTTTCTAAAATAGATCATATTTTAGGGCACAAAGAAAATATTAACAAATACAAAAAATAGAGAAAATTCCTTGCATCCTATAAGATCATAATGTTATGAAATAGGAAATCAATGACTAGATTAAAACAGAAGCAACTCTAATGCCTGGAGATTTAGTAATACGCTTTTGAATGTTTAATGGATTCTCACCTCACGTCCCATGAGCAAGGGAAAGGGTTTCTGTCAGAGGAATGGGCTGGCTGTAAATTAATCACTAAGAAATTTATTTAATAGAAAAAAAACAAAGGAAACTATTATCTTTTGAATCAGGGCCTGAGGGGATGAGCCATGCTAAAGAGTCTGGCTCTAACAAAATGGAGGAGCCCATGCTCTCTTTATTTATAGTGGTACAGATCAAAGAGGGACCTGGAGGAGATTCTTCCATGAGAAACAGGATGGGGTGGAGCTAAGCAACCCATTTTGCTCTAGTGGGTCATTTGGCACATCTAGGACATGCAAATTCCTGCAGTAAGCCACTGCATGGAAACTACATACTCCAGGCAATCTGCAACAATCTCTCATAACTGTAAGTTCCTGAGAGCCAGATTTCCATGCCCAATAGCTCAACCAAGCCTGGTTCTATTTGAAAACCATGGATGGCACTCCACAATGGATATTAGAAGAATTTAGTGGAGAAATAAAAGATTCTTACAGACAAATGAGAATATTATTACAACAAAAAAAATTTCTTGGACAGTATGAAGGCATATCTAAGAGGAAAGTTTACAGCACTGAGCTTGTACATTAAAAAAATAGAAAAATAGCAAATAATCTAACAACAAACCTCAAGGCTCTATGAAAAAACAAACCAATACCAAAATCAGTAGAAGACAAGAAATATTAGAAATCAGAGATGAAATCAATGAAATTGAGAGTAAAAGAACAATATAAAGAATCAATGAAACAAAGAGTTGGGTTTTTTTTTTAAATAATAACAGGATTGATAAACCCTTAGCCAAACCAACCAAAAGAGAAGATTCAAATTAGTGAAATTAGAGATGAAAAAGGAAATATCACAACAGACAATAGTGAAATCTAGAGGATCTTCAAAAACTGTTTTGAAAATTTGTATTCAAATAAGTTATAAAAATTTGAAGATACTGACAAATTCCTAGAGGCATATGACTTACCAAAATTGAACCATGAGGGTATAGAAAACTTAAACATATCAATATTTAGTAATGAAATTAAAGCAGATATCAAAAGCTTTTCAACAAAGAAAAATTTGAGACCAGATGGAGTCTCAGTAGAGTTCTATCAGACTTTAAAGAATAACTAATACCAATTCTCTTCAAATTATTCCATGAAAGAGAAAAGGAAGAAACATTGCCAAATTCATTCTATGAAACCAGTATCACCCTGATACCAAAACCAGACAAAGACACATCAAGGAAAGGAAACTTCAGGTTAATATTCTTGATGAACCAGATGCAAAAATTCTTAACAAAGTATTGACAAACCACATACAAAAACACATTAAAAAGATAGTGCACTATGATCCAGTGGGATTCATCCCAAGGACACAAGGTTGGTTCAACATTGGATATCAATAAGTATAAGTCGCCATATGACAAGGGTTAAGGATAAGAATCATGATTATCTTAACAAATGCATAAAAGGCCTTTGACAAAATAGAACATCCATTCATCTTTAAAACACTAGAGAAACTAGGAATAGAAGGAACATACTAAAACATTGTAAAGCCTATATATGACAAACACAAAGTAATATAATACTAAACAGAGAAAAACTGAAAGCATTTCCTCTAAAAACAGAAACAAGACAAGGATGTCCATGCTCACTACTTCTATTCAACATAATCCTTGAAACTCTAGCCAGAGCAATCAGGCAAGAGAAGAAAATTAAAGGAATACTAATAGGAAAGGAAGAAAGCAAATTATCTCTGTTGTCTGGTGACATGGTCCTATATTTAAAATTCCAAAAAAAGGAAAATCTCCACCAGAAGACTTTTATAGCTGATAAACATTTTATAAAGTAGCAAGATACTAGATCAGCAAACATAAATCAATCTTTTTCCTATACTTCAGTAATGAAACTGCTGAAAAAGAAATTAGAGAAACTATTTCATTCAAAATATCATTTTTAAAATGTTTGGAAATTAATCTAAAAAGGGGAGGTGAAGGACCTTGTCAATGAAAACTATAGAACATTGAAGAAAGAAATTGAAGACCTTAGAAGATGGAAAGAACTTCCACGTTTTTGGATAGGCAGAATTAATGTGATCAAAATGCCCATACTACCAAAAGTGTTATACAGATTCAATGCAATCCACTTCAAAATATCAATGACATTCCTCACAAAAATAGAAAAAGAAATTCTAAAATTCATTTTAGAAAAATAAGAGACCCAGAGTAGCCAAAACAATCCTGAACAAAATGAATGATTCTGGAGGCATCACAATACCAGACCTCAAATTATACTAGAGCTATAGGGACAAAAACAGCATGGTACTGGCACCAAAACAGACACAAAGCCCAAAAGAAAAGAATAGAAGACATAGAGACCACTCCACCAAAATACGGTTATGTGATGCTAGACAAAGGTGCCAAAAACACATTGGAGAAAAGATATTCTTTTAACAAATAGTGCCGGGAAAATTGGAAATCCACATGAAGAAGAATGAAACTTTACCCCTATCAGTCACCCTGCACAAAAGTTAACTCAAAGTGAATCAAAGGCTGGGAATTAGACCAAAAACTCTGCAACTGCTAGAAGGCATGTAGGAGGCCCAACACTCCTACATGTCAGACTTCTTTTAACAAGATTCTAAAGTGCAAAAAGTAAAACCAAAAATCAATAAGTGGGATGGATGGCATCAAATTAAAAACCTTCTGCACAGCAAAGGAAACAATTAAGATCATGAAGAGAGAGCCCACAGAATGAGAGATCTTTGCCATCTGCTCCTGAGATAAAGCATTGATATCCAGAACATACAAAGAACTCAAAAAACTTAACACTGAAAAAACAAATAACCCAATCAATAAATGGGCAAAAGAACTTAACAGACATTTCCCAAAAGAAAAATACAAATGGCCAACAAGTATATGAAAAAATGTCCAACATCTCTAGCAATTAGGGAAATGCTAATCAAAATTGTATTAAGATTTTGTCTCACTCCAGTCAGAATGTCAATTTTCAAGAATACAAATAATAAGTGTTGGCAATGATGTGAGGAAAGGGATACAGTCTTACATTGTTGGTAGTATTTCAAATTAGTACAACCACTCTGGCAAGCAGTACGAAGATTCCTTAAAAAGCTGAGAATGGAATCAAAATATAACCCAACTATCCACTCCTCAGTATATATCAAAAAAATCTAAAATCAGCATACTATAGGATAGGTGTGCAACCAATCAATGCTTATAGCAGCACAATTCACAGTAGCCAAACTATAAAGCAACCTAGGTTACTTTCAATAGATAAAAGGATAAGAAAATGTGGTGTATATATACACAATGGAGTATTACTCAACCATTAAATAATAAAATTATGGCATTTGCTGATAAATAGATAGAACTGGAGACAATCAAGTTATGTGAAGCAAGCCAGACCCAAAAACATAAAATGTCGAATGTTTTCTCTGGTAAGTGGAAGTTAGTCCAAAATAAGGAAAGAGAAAGAGAATATTACTCAGCCATAAAAAAAAAATGACTTTATGACTTCTACCAGGAAATGGATGAATCTGGAGACTCTCAGGTTAGGTGAAATAAGCCAATCCCAAAAAGCCAAAGGTCAAATATTCTCTTGATAATACACACACAGGGGAGAAGCAGAAGAATAAAAGTTCAGAGGATTAGACAAAGGGGAATGAAGGGAAGAGAAAGGATAGGAATTGGAAAGACAGTAGAATGAATCAGACGCAACTTTCCTATGTTCATATGTGAATACAAGACCAGTGAAACTCCACGACAAATACAACCACAAGAATGGAATCCTAATTAGAATAAGTTATACTGTGTATATATAATAGGTCAAAATACACTCTACTGTCATGTATATCTAAGAAAAACAAAATGTTTTAAAAGTAAAAGATAGTAGAATGTTTCAAAGTTCTAAGGGAAGTTTTAAAAAATCTTTTTATATTTCTGTATTCCATACTCAATGTTGACAGTGTTTTCCTTCAATATCTGCAGCCGGGATGCTGTTCCTTCTGTGACCTGCATGTATTGACCTTCAAAATGCTGCTGTTTCTTAATCTCTCTTCCCCATCTGTTTAAATACATCTGTGGATCCATCCCCTTCAACTTTCAACTTATTTGTCCTGAGTGATCACAAAGAAATGGTCGAGGTCTGCCTTGAGTCACCAGGGGGCATGGCTTGACTCTGGCACTCATTGCCCATTGAGAGAGATTTCCTAGACAGTATTGGACTTCATTGCTCAATATAGCAAGATAATTCACTACTAATTAAAATATCTCACATACAAGGGAATATTGACAGGAGCAAATTGTGGTGCAATTTCCCTATGGCATTTACACTTAAAGGGAAAATAAAGTTCTCCAATAAAATGTAACATTCTAAATACTTTAAATGTTTTAATTTTTATTCAGAGGTTGTTCTTTTTCCTTGAGGAAAATTGTAACTTTCTGAAGTTTAATTTCCCAGAAGTTTTGGCAAATCTATTGCTGGTTTTGTCCTGTTTCTTCAATTTTATAGAATCCTCTGCTAGGGTGGAATTGTCTTGACCCAAAGACCTAGCTGTATTTGCAGGTCTTCAGTTGGACTACAGTGCCAGTTTCCCACCTCAACCTCCATCTTTTCCTCAGCCTCTCTCTTTATTCAACCCAGCTTCTCCAACATCCTCCCCTTATTGCCTCCAGGGATTTCAGAGTCAACTCACTAGAAAGTTTATTCACTTTCAATTTGCTTCCTGCTTTTATATTTTACATTTATCAGATTAATAGTCTACATCAAGTAAACCATTTTTGAACCAAGTTTTAAATATTTTCCTTCTTTCACACTCTTTTTTGTTGTTGTTGTTCCTAATTTAGTCTTGAACCGGTAAAAGTTTCATGGTTTTTTTTTTTTTTTTTCTTAGTTCACCATCTTCCTAAGCATTTGTCTAGGTTATTATAAAAGGGTAAAACTGCTTCCCCAATTTGCACTTTATCACCGTATCAGGTAATTGAACATCACATTTAACTCAGGGTCAAATAATGTTTTCCATAACCAATGGCATCCATTTGATTCCCAGTTTCACAAGACCATAACTTTCAAAGACATGGTCAAAATTAGTTTGTCCATGTAACTTAAGAATTCAGAACTTAATTTTCTTTGCTAATGAAGTAACAGAGATCTAATAATTATTCATACTACAATCAAATTTGTTTTTTGTGTCTCTTTCAGTGTCTTCTGAAGTTCTGTGGTCTTCACTGGAAATCTTACCAGGTTGACCTGGCTATGAAAATCTGTAACTTGATAATCTTGCCCTCCATCAATCTTTTAGATATTTTAATATAGTTCTCCCAGGTCTTAACTGAAAGCACCCAGAAACCACTCCTGACATGGGAACTGAAACAAGAGATTTTATTTGCAGATGAACAGAGTGTCTGCCCATAAGGGTGAGAGAGAAAGAGAGAGTGAGAGAGTGAGTATGAGTGTGAGTGTGAGTGAGAGAGAGAACAGAGAGCAAATAGCAGGGGAATTACCCTTAAATAGTGAAAGCCCATGGGCTAATTGGACCAATGACTGACAAGAAAGTTAACAATCTAGATTACAAAATGGTATGTGGGGAGGGGCAGAATCAGGGGAGAAATAGCTGCAGCCTTGTTCTTTAAACTCCCCCATATTTGTTTTTATAAGATCCCTTTTGGACATTTGGGTGAAGATTCATCTTCAATGACAGCTTCCTACTGGACATGGGCATAGAACTGATTCAGGGGGAGAAGATGTCATTGCAGTAGGTGGGGTTGGGGACTGGATAGTTCCCCTAGGGAGTGCACTTGTAGCCAGGCTCCAATTCATCCTTTATAAGGTGCTGATAGTCCTGTAATACAAACTGGACAGATCTATTAGGAAAAAATCTAATAGTTAGAAAAGTATCAAACAGAGTGAATGGCAAAAAAGGCAAAAATGTAGCTGGCAGTCCAGAACTCATGACTGGGTATAGTTGTCTAGTGCCTCAGTATTCTAGTCTTCAGCCTCCATCATGGGAAGAAGGGTAGAAAGCTTGATGGACTTCAGTCTGAGGCAGAGAGGTCCCACTGGGGTGGCCGAGCATAGGTTGGAAGAAGACTGAGGGTTAGAAGTTGGAGAGGAGCTTGTGGATTGAGAGTAGAACTTAACCCAAGAAATGTATAGCCATTCCAGTAAACCTTGAACACTGACACCATTGGCTTAGCCAGAATCACCAGGTGGGGTCCCTGCCATTTGGGAGATAGAAGGACTGTGGCCTCCTAAGGAAAAGAGATAAAAATTGGTCTCTTATTTGAAGAGGTTAAGCCAGGAGACCAGACAAGGGTCTAGGCAGGGAGGAATTGGCATAACCCCATAGGAATGCCTGAACATGGTTTAAGAAAGGAATAAATATTCAACACAGAAAATTATGTGGTGGAGAAGGGGATAGAAGAAAGCAAGGTGTAGGGATTGGGCACAATGAGGAAGATGGGGACAACTGCCAAGCTGATGATGCAGAGATCTTGCACCAAACAAGATCCATTAGGGCTTTTTAACAGTCAGGATAGGAGTGTTATAAGGTGAGTTGGCAGGGTGCAGAAAACCTTTCTGCCTTAAATCCTGGATGACTGGTTGAAGCCATAAGAGGATCCTTTGGAGAAGGGGATATTGGGCCTGAGCTGGGTAGGATGTTGGATCCTTCAGGCAAATGAGTTCAGGTGAGCATATAGCTACAGAGGGTGTGTGGGTATCCCAAACCTTGGGGTCAACAAGGGAGGGAGAAGGGATATAAAAACTCAGGTTGAGCTGTATGTTCCTGCAAAATCATGAGAAGAGGAATAGCAGAGGATTCTTGGTGGAGGTGCATAGTGGATGAGAAGGAAATAGAGGCACCCAATTTGGTTAGGATGTCCCTTCCCAGGAGGGAAATGGGACACATAGGAATTATCAAAAAAAGAATGAGTGAAACAAATTTGTCTGATATGGCAACTTATTAGAGGGGTTTGTAGGGGATTATATGATTTTCCCTCTATTCTGACAATAGAGGACCTGGCAAGGGAAGTGGGTCCCGAAAACTCCCCCTGAAAATATGGCTCCAGTGTCTCTAAGGAAAGGGAGCTGTAAGGGTCACCTGAATGGTGATGGTTATCGGGTGTAAAAGTCCCAGGTCCCTCAAGTCATCCATTGCCAATCCCAGAAAATCACTGGGGGTGGGGGGAGTAATCTGGCACTTCTCTGAGCACCAGGACAATCCACTGCCCAATGTCCCGATTGATGGCCTTTTGGACAAGGATCTGGGGACTGCCAGGGGTTGGGGCAGGCTTATACCCAGTGGCCCTCTTTTCTGCGCTTGAGGCATGGGCCTGGAGGTCTTCTGGGAGCTAGGGTGCCCCTAGTAGAGGTCGGCTGGGCAGGTCTAGCTGGCTGAAAGGCTTTGGCTAGCATTAGGTATTTTAATTTTCTTTTTTTTTTTTCTTCCCTTCCATTTTACACTTTGAATGCCAGCCACCACTATAACCTCTGGCTGTGCAGTGAGGTGCTCCCTATCCAACTGCCTCAATTAAGCCTTTATGTCCAGGTAACTTTGAGGAAAAAACTAAGTCATGAGTAGTTGTCACCCCTTTGGAGTTTCAGGGTCCTGGTTAGTATATTTGAACATGGCCTCTGTGAGGTGATTCAGAAAGGCAGATGGGTTTTCAGTCTTGTCCTCTAGTACTTCCTGAAGTTTATTACAGTTAATAGGTTTAATGGTGGCATTACAGAGACCTGCAAAGACACAAGTTTGGAACTTGTCCCGCCACAGACACGATCCCTCTGTTATAGTCCCATTGGGCTCCCTATCTGGTACTGCTTCAGCCCCAATGGGATGGGTCAGGGTGGATTGGTGAACCTCATTTGCATAATTGCATGCATGTTCCCAGACTCTCCTGTGTTCCTCAGGAGCCAAGGTGTTGGACATGATCATATAAATATCATGCCTGGTAAGGTCATAAGACTGAGATGCTGAAATTATAGTTCAGAGTTGGAAGTGAAGGAACCTAGCTGCTTCTCTATCTGGAAGAGATCACAAAGCAACAAAGGAACATGAACTCTGATCACTCCTTCCACACCAGCCACTTCCCATCGGGGCACTAGAACATGTGCGCAGGACCACATGGTGGGAGGAATAGGCAGGTTGGGGCGGGGAGGGGGGGGGGCCTGTGAAAGCAGAAACAGAGCAGGGCAAAGCAGATCAAGGAGCAGGAGTCGGCAAGACCCCTACCGCAGGAGACGGGTATGGGGGTGGTTCGTGAAGTCAGAAAAGGAGGAGGGATTAGGAGGAGGAGAAGCCAAAAGGAGGTGTTCAGGTTTGCAGGAAGAGCAAAAATCATGTTTAGTGGGCAAGAAAGAGAAAGCTTAAAGAATTTCTTTCCACTTGCCCACTCATTCACAGAAGTAGTATAAGTCCCTCAAAACATTAGTATCCAAAGTGCCATTAACCAGCCATCTAGATTGATTATACAAAGGATACTGTGGTCAAATATCGTTATACAAGCAAATAAGTTTCGATGGCTCTAGGTCAGGGATCAGGTGAAGAGATTTAAGATTTTCTTTTTTTAATATTTTATTAGTTGTTGATGAACTTTATTCATTTATTTATTTGTACGTGGTGCTGAGAATTGAACACAGTGCCTCACGCTGCTAGGCAGGTGCTCTACCACTGAGCTACAACCCCAGCCCCAAGTCGCAGGTCAGCAGAGGAGTGTTTAAAATCTGAAGCTAATGATGGATGTGCAACCAAGCATCTGGGCAAATTGAAAGTGAGACTGGCGTCTGGGGGTCTGGGGTGACAGATGGGATTCAACTCGACTAAGTGGCGGTAGAAGAGCCCATCCAAGTCACAGCACCAATGAAAGCACCCATAAAATCACTCCAGATGCGGGAACTCATACAAGAGATTTTATTAGCAGACGAACAGAGCATCTGCCCTTAAGGGTGAGAGAGAGAAAGAGAAAGAGCAAGAGAGTAAGAGAGTGAGAGTAAGAGTGAGTGAGAGCGAGAGTGAAAGTGAAATAGCAGGAGAACTATCCTTAAGTAGTGAAAGCCCATGAGCTAATTGGACCAATGACTGACAAGAAAGTTAACAATGGATTACAAAATGGTGTGAGGGGAGTGGGCAGAATCAGGGGAGAAATAGCTGCAGCCTGGAATAGTGAATTTTGACCTCTTTTTTTATAGATTTGTTTTTTTGTTTTTTGTTTTTGGTTGTTTTGTTTTTTGTTTGTTTGTTTTATGTTTTTTGTTTTATATCATTTGAAGAACTTTGTTCTCCAGAACAGTGTATATGTTCAATACTGGTGAAAAGATGACTCAAACTGCTAGATCTTCCTGATTATTTCATTCAAATCCTTTATTTCATGTATTTTAAAAAATATGGTTCCCTTTCATTTTTTTTAACCTATTTTTACTCTGGTTTTTGTTGATATGAGAAGTCTGTTAACCTAAAGAGAGAAATTGATATTCCTAGCTTTCCAGTAACTAATTAATTCCATTGAGAAAAATCATCATGGATGATTTTCAAAATCAGATAGAAATGTAATTGCAGGCGATCCAAGATGGCGGCCTAGAGGGAGACTGCACCCCCTCTCGCTCCAGAACCCAGGAGTTAAGAAGGGGAGGCATTGAGAGACTCGGACTGAAATAGAGCCACGGGTGAGTCTGCCCACTGGG
Source organism: Sciurus carolinensis (assembly GCF_902686445.1). Lineage (NCBI taxonomy): Eukaryota > Metazoa > Chordata > Mammalia > Rodentia > Sciuridae > Sciurus > Sciurus carolinensis. Next base: position 108,747,742 of record NC_062218.1, on the reverse strand, counting down.
TAAAGCTCGGCCCGGGGGGCAGGCCCAGACAGAGGTGGCTTATCGGAGCCGGGCAGGGCAGCTAGAGTCATCCACAGGCAGCCCTGCGCACTCCGGCGGTGGGCCCCGCCCACACAGCCAGCTTCTCCAGGTTCTCAGAACGGAACTGGCCCGCTGGTGAGAGCCTTTCTGACCAGAACAAGCTCCGAGTCCCGGAGCCAGTGCAGCTCAGCGTACTCTGGCATGCAAGCAGATTCAGGATCCAGACAGGGCAGCCAGAGACTTCCCCAAGTAGTCTGGACCCCTGCGGTGGGAGGTGCCGTTCAAGGCTAGCCTCACGGAGCTGACCGCCCAGTGAGAGACTTTCTACATAGAACCAGCCACAAGCCCCCGAACCAACGGAGAGCCTCGATCCGCAAACAGCCTCTGGGATCAGGGCAGGGCAGCCAGACACCTCTTCAGGCGGCTCTGCCCACTCCGGCTGCAGGCTCTCTTCTCGGGACGATCCAAGATGGCGGCCTAGAGGGAGACTGCACCCCCTCTCGCTCCAGAACCCAGGAGTTAAGAAGGGGAGGCATTGAGAGACTCAGACTGAAATAGAGCCACGGGTGAGTCTGCCCACTGGGTAAAGCTCGGCCCGGGGGACAGGCCCAGATAGAGGTGGCTTATTGGAGCCGGACAGGGCAGCTAGAGTCTTCCCAAGGTAGCCTTCCACACTCCGGCAGTGAGCTCCTCCCACACGGCCAGCTGCACGGTGCAGGCCCACAGTGAGAGCATTTCAGCACAGAGCCAGTTCCAAATCGTGGAACCAGTAGGGGGCTAGGGGCAGTTTTCTTCGGATACACTGCTTTATCAGATTCCTCCAAGACATCAGGCTACAGAAGGCTGGGAGGTGATACACTGGAAATCTACCGGGACACTATAAGCCAATAGCGGAAAACTGCAATATCTCAGGGTCCCACTGACAACTGACCAATATGAGAAAACAAGGGAAGAAAATGTCCCAAACAAACCTAGATACTACATCAATAAAACCCAATGACAGCACAGCAGAAGAAATGTCAGAAAGGGAGTTCAGAATGTACGTAATTAAAACGATCAGGGAAGCAAATGAGGAGATGAAAGAGCAAATGCAGGCATTGAAGGAGGAGATGAAAGAGCAAATGCAGGCATTAAATGATCGCACCAATCAACAGTTAAAAGACCAAATACGGGAAGCAAGAGATCATTTCAATAAAGAGTTAGAGATACTGAAAAAAAAACAAACTGAAATACTTGAAATGAAGGAAACAATAAACCAAGTTAAAAACTCCATAGAAAGCATAACCAATAGAATGGAGCACTGGAAGACAGAACCTCAGACATTGAAGACAAATTATTTAATCTCGAAAGCAAAGTTGGCCAAACAGAAAAGATGGTAAGAAATCATGAACAGAATCTACAAGAATTATGGGATATCATGAAAAGGCCAAATTTAAGAATTATTGGGATTGAGGAAGGCTTAGAGAAACAAACCAAAGGAATGAACAATCTATTCAATGAAATAATATCAGAAAATTTCCCAAATCTGAAGAATGAAATGGAAAACCAAATACAAGAGGCTTATAGAACTCCAAACATACAAAATTACAACAGACCCACACCAAGACACATTATTATGAAAATACCTAACATACAAAATAAAGACAGAATTTTAAAGGCCGCGAGAGAAAAGAATCAAATTACATTCAGAGGGAAACCAATAAGAATATCAGCAGATTTTTCAATCCAGACCCTAAAAGCCAGAAGGGCCTGGAACAACATTTACCAAGCCCTGAAAGAAAACGGATGCCAACCAAGAATCTTATACCCAGCAAAACTTACCTTCAAATTTGACGATGAAATAAGATCCTTCCATGATAAACAAAAGCTAAAGGAATTTACAAAAAGAAAGCCAGCATTACAGAACATTCTCAGCAAAATATTCCATGAGGAAGAGATGAAAAACAACGATGCAAATCAGCAACAGGAGGCGCTAGCCTAAAGGAATAGCCAAATAAAGGAGAAACCAAATCATGTCAAAAACAAATATGAGTCAATTGACTGGGAATACAAATCATATCACAATAATAACCCTGAATGTTAATGGCCTGAATTCATCAATCAAAAGACACAGTCTGGCAGATTGGATTAAAAAGAAAAATCCAACAATATGCTGCCTGCAAGAGACTCACCTCATAGAAAGAGACACCCATAGACTGAAGGTGAAAGGATGGGGAAAAACATACCATGCACACGGACACAGCAAAAAAGCTGGAGTATCCATCCTCATCTCAGATAATGTGGACTTCAAACCAAAACTAGTCAGAAGGGATAAAGAAGGACATTACATGCTGCTTAAGGGAAGCATAAATCAGCAAGACATAACAATCATAAATATCTATGCCCCGAACATTGGCTCATCCACGTACGTCAAACAAATCCTTCTCAATTCCAGAAATCAAATCGACCACAACACAATCATACTAGGCGATTTTAACACACCTCTCTCACCACTGGATAGATCGTCCAAACAAAAATTGAATAAAGAAACTATAGATCTCAACAACACAATCAACAATTTAGACTTAACAGACATATATAGAATATACCATCCAACAAAGAACGAATACACTTTCTTCTCAACAGCACATGGATCCTTCTCTAAAATAGACCATATTTTATGCCACAAAGCTACTGTTAGCAAATACAAGAAGATAGAGATACTACCTTGTACTCTATCAGATCATAATGGATTGAAATTAGAAATAAATGACAGAATAAAAAACAGAAACTTCTCCAATACTTGGAGATTAAATAATACACTATTATACGATGAATGGATAACAGAAGACATCAGGAGGGAAATAAAAAAATTCTTAGAAGTAAACGAGAACAAAGACACATCATATCAAAATCTCTGGGACACTATGAAAGCAGTACTTAGAGGAAGATTTATTTCATGGGGTGCATTCAAAAGAGAAGTAGAAATCAACAAATAAATGACTTAACACTACAGCTCAAAGCGCTAGAAAAAGAAGAGCAGACCAATACCAAAAGTAGTAGAAGACAGGAAATAGTTAAAATCAGAGCCGAAATCAACGAAATCGAAACAAAAGAAACAATTGGAAAAATTAACAAAATAAATAGTTGGTTCTTTGAAAAAATAAATAAAATTGATAAACCCTTAGCCACACTAACAAAGAGAAAGAGGGAGAAAACTCAAATTACTAAAATTCGGAATGAACAAGGAAACATCACAACAGACACAAGTGAAATACAAAACATAATTAGAAACTATTTCGAAAATCTATACTCCAACAAAACAGAAAACCTCGAAGACATCAACAAATTTCTAGAGACATATGAATTACCTAAACTGAACGAGGAGGACATACACAACCTAAATAAACCAATTTCAAGCAATGAAATAGAAGAGGTCATCAAAAGCCTACCAACAAAGAAAAGTCCAGGACCAGATGGGTTCTCAGCCGAGTTCTACAAAACCTTTAAAGAAGAGCTCATTCCAATACTCCTCAAACTATTCCATGAAATAGAAGAGGAGGGAACCCTCCCAAACTCGTTCTATGAAGCCAATATCACTCTGATACCTAAACCAGACAGAGACACATCGAGGAAGGAAAATTTCAGACCAATATCCTTAATGAACATCGACGCAAAAATTCTCAACAAAATTTTAGCAAATCGCATACAAATATATATTAAAAAGATAGTGCACCACGATCAAGTGGGTTTTATCCCAGGGATGCAAGGTTGGTTCAACATTCAGAAATCAATAAATGTCATTCACCATATCAACAGACTTAAAGTTAAGAATCACATGATTATTTCAATAGATGCAGAAAAAGCATTCGATAAAATACAGCATCCCTTCATGCTCAAAACACTAGAAAAAATTGGGGTAGTGGGAACATTCCTAAACATTATAAAGGCAATCTAGGCTAAGCCCATGGCTAATATCATTCTAAATGGTGAAAAACTGAAAGCGTTCCCCCTAAAAACTGGAACAAGGCAGGGATGCCCTCTTTCACCACTTCTATTCAACATCGTCCTTGAGACTCTAGCCAGAGCAATCAGACAAACCAAAGAAATTAAAGGGATACGAATAGGAAAAGAAGAACTCAAACTATCGCTGTTCGCTGATGACATGATTATATATTTAGAGGAACCTGGAAATTCCACCAGAAAACTTTTAGAACTCATAAGTGAATTCAGTAAAGTAGCAGGTTACAAGATCAATGCTCATAAATCCAATGCATTTTTATACATAAGTGATGAATCTTCAGAAAGAGAAATTAGGAAAACTACCCCATTCACAATAGCATCGAAAAAAATAAAATACTTGGGAATCAATCTCACAAAAGAGGTGAAAGACCTCTACAATGAGAACTACAGAACACTAAAGAAAGAAATTCAAGAAAACCTTAGAAGATGGAAAGATCTCCCATGTTCCTGGATAGGCAGAATTAATATCGTCAAAATGGCTATACTACCTAAAGTGCTATACAGATTCAATGCAATTCCAATTAAAATCCCAATGATGTACCTTGCAGAAATAGAGCAAGCAATTATGAAATTCATCTGGAAGAATAAAAAACCTAGAATAGCTAAAGCAATCCTCAGTAGCAAGAGCGAAGCAGGGGGTATTGCAATACCAGATCTTCAACTCTACTACAAAGCAATAGTAACAAAAACGGCATGGTATTGGTACCAAAATAGACAGGTAGATCAATGGTACAGAATAGAGGACATGGACACAAACCCAAATAAATACAATTTTCTCATACTAGACAAAGGTTCCAAAATATGCAATGGAGAAAAGATAGCCTCTTCAACAAATGGTGCTGGGAAAACTGGAAAACCATATGCAATAGAATGAAATTAAACCCCTATCTCTCACCCTACACAAAACTCAACTCAAAATGGATCAAGGACCTTGGAATCAGACCAGAGACCCTGCATCTTATAGAAGAAAAAGTAGGTACAAATCTTCAACTTGTTGGCTTAGGATCAGACTTCCTTAACAGGACTCCCATAGCACAAGAAATAAAAGCAAGAATCAACAACTGGGATAGATTCAAACTAAACAGCTTTCTCTCAGCAAAGGAAACTATCAGAAATGTGAAGAGAGAGCCTACAGAGTGGGAGAATATTTTTGCCAACCATACCTCAGATAGAGCGCTAATTTCCAGAATCTATAAAGAACTCAAAAAACTCTACACGAAGAATACAAATAATCCAATCAACAAATGGGCTAAGGAAATGAACAGACACTTCACAGAAGAAGATGTACAAGTAATCAACAGATATATGAAAAAATGTTCAACATCCCTAGTAATAAGGGAAATGCAAATCAAAACCACCCTAAGATTTCATCTCACCCCAATTAGAATGGCGATTATCAAGAACACAAGCAACAATAGGTGTTGGCGAGGATGTGGTGAAAAAGGAACACTCATACATTGCTGGTGGGGTTGCAAATTAGTGCAGCCACTCTGGAAAGCAGTGTGGAGATTCCTCAGAAAGCTTGGAATGGAAACACCATTTGACCCAGCTATCCCACTCCTTGGTCTATACCCAAAGGACTTAAAATCAGCATACTACAGAGATACAGCCACATCAATGTTCATTGCTGCTCAATTCACCATAGCCAGATTGTGGAACCAACCTAGATGCCCTTCAGTTGATGAATGGATAAAGAAACTGTGGCATATTTATACAATGGAATATTACTCCGCAATGAAGAATGATAAAATTATGGCATTTGTAGGCAAATGGTCGAAATTGGAGAATATCATGCTAAGTGAGATAAGCCAATCTCAAAAAACTAAAGGACGAATGATCTCGCTGATAAGCGGATGAGGACATATATTGGGGGGTGGGAGGGGTTAGCATTAGGTTTAGGGTTAGGTTTAGAGTTAGGCTAAGGAGAGCGGTAAGAATGAAGGAAAGAAGGACTGTATAAAGGGAAAAGGGTGGGAGGGGTGGGGGGGAAGGGGAAAAAAAGAAACATCATTACCCTATGTAAACGTAAAAAAATAAATTAAAAAAATAAATAAATAAAATAAAAAAAAGAAATGTAATTGCAAAAGTACATTATAATTATTTTTATAAGTACTGAATTCAATTGATGGGTGATACGTGGGTTTCTATATCTACACTCCTCTCTCTCTCTCTCTCTCTCTCTCTGACACACACATACACACACACACACACACACACACACACACACACACACGGGTTATTTTATTCCTCTCCTTATTGGCAGAGCACCTGATTGCCAATATCCATGTTTACCTTAGCATCCCTTTTATGGATGCAGCACAGATTATATGCCCTTTAGTTATATAATTTATTTCTATATAAACTGTTACTACTTTCATCTGACCATTAATGTTAGTAATCATGATTTTCAGTTGAATAATGACTACTCTGTTACTATATTACTACAGGTGATATGATTAATAATGCAAATTAAATGCATTGCAATTGTGAGTTTTACCCATCCATCCAATTTTTGTGGTGATTGTGTATTTTGTATCAATATAGTTCTAGGAAAAAAAATAGAAAATTTCCTTGCTGAAAATTATCCAAATTTTTAAAACTTTTTATTGGTTCTTTTTAGCTATACATAACATTAGTATTCATTTTGACATAATTATAAAAGCATGGAATATAATGTTCTACTTCAGTCCCCAGTACTTCCCCTTACTTTGCCCTCCTCCCTCCCCCTTTCTCTTCCCTCTACTCTACTTATCTTTCTGCTATTTACTTTTAGATTTATTTACTTTTAGATTTGTTTGTTTTTTAGTGTCTTGTGGATATACCCAGCACCACAAGAAAAGTTATCTGAATTTGATATACTACACACCCATAAATCTAAGAAACCCAATGAACCCCAATCATGAGGAAAATTACAATAAGGAATATCATAATCAGATTGTTTAAAATCAGTGACAAAAAAAGAATTCAGGAGAAAAAAGATGAATATGTGTAGAGGAAAGTAGAGGGAAAAGGATGATGGCAAACGGAATTTTTTCAAAAAATCAAAAACAATTGTCAATCTAAACTGGATTTTTCGTTAGTTTTTTTTAAACGTTTTTTTAAACCTTATATATTCTGGATTTTAATCCCTTGTCAGTAGAATAATTTGAAAATATTTTCTTACTCCTTCAGGTTGTCTCTTCACTGTTAGGTTGACTATGTCCTTTGCTGCAAAGAAGATATAATTCCGTTTGTATATTTTTGTTTCACTGTCTATGCTTTTAGGATATTATCCACAAAAATTGTTGCTTATACTTATGTCCTGAAATGTTTGTCCTATGTTTTATTCTACTAGTTTCATGCTTTCAGGTCTTACATTAAGGTCTTTGATTCATTTTGAGTCCATTTTTTTAATATGGTGAGAGATAGGGGTCAAGTTTCATTATTTTGCCTATCACTATCCAATTTTCCCAGTACTTACTGAAGAGTCTGTCCTTTTTCCCATGTATGTTTTTGGTTCCTTTGCTGAGAACGATTATAGATGTGTGAATTTTTTTCTGGAATCTCCATTCTGTTCCACTGGTGTTTGTTTCAGTTTTTATGCCAATACCATGATGTCTTGGTCACTATAGCCCTTTAGTATATCTTAACTAAATATATTGGATATTGTCCTTCAGCTTTTTTCTTTTTTGACCAAGATTACTTTGGTTATTTGGGGTCTTTTGTGCTGCCATATGAATTTTAGGATTTTTTCCTAGTTCTGTGGAAAATGTAATTAATACTGATCCTGCTGAACCTGTAAATAATTTTGTATAATGTGGGTTTTTAACAATCCTAATTTTTCTGAGGCATGGTCACAGGAAATATTTACCTTTTATCATGTGCCTTCTTCAATTTTTTTCATTAGTGTTTTGTAATTTCATTACAGAGGTTATTCACTTCCTTTATTTTTCTTCTTTTGTTTTCTTCCCTTGCTCTCCCTTGGTACTGGGAATTGAACTCAGGGGTGCTTTGCCACTGAGCTGCATTCCCAGCCCATTTTATTTTTTATTTTGAGTCAGGGTCTCACTAAATTGCCCAGTCTGTGCTTGAACTTGCAATACTCCTTAACGGCCTCCTAAATCGTGGGGTTTACAGGCATCCAACACCATACCCAGCTGTCTGTCATTTACTTTTTTAAGTTTATTCCTAGGTATTTAAATACGGCTATTGTGAATAAAATTTTTGTGATTTCTTTCTCAACAAGTTCATTCTTGGTGTACAAAAAACATTACTGACTTTTGTGTGTCCATTTCATATCCTGCAACTTTGCTGACCTCATTTTATCAGTTCTAACATATTTGATGGAGCGTTTAGGTTTTTCTATGCATACAATTATGTTGTCTGCTAACAAGGAAAATTTGGCTTCCTCCCTTCTTATTTGTGTGCCTGTTACTTCTTTCTCTTGCCTAATTGCCCTAGGTAAAACTATATTTAATAAAAGTACTATATTTAATAAAAGTACTATATTTAATAAAAGTGCTGAAAGTGATTATCTTTGTCTTGTTCTAGATCTTAGAGGAAATGCTCTCAGCTTTTCCCTATTTGGTGCACTATTGTCTGTGGGCTTGTTGTTTATAATCTTTACTATGTTCAGGTATATTTCCTATATACCTAATTTGTTCAGAATTTTTATCACAAGGGTATATTGAATTTTATCAAATAATTTTATGCATCTACTGAGAATATCATCTGATTATTGTCCTTCATGTGGCTAGTGAGATATGTATTATGTTTATTGATTGATTTTTCTATGTCAAACCATTCTCCATGATAAATCCTGCTTGATTGTGGTGAATGATATTTTTAATATCCTGTCGGATTCAGTTTGCTAGTAGTAATTAGTTGATAACTTTTGCATGTTCATTGGGGGAAACTATTCAATAGTTTTCTTTTGGGTTTTGGGTCCCAGTTTTAATAACAAGGTAATTCTGGCCTCATAGAATGAATTTGGAAGAGTACTTTCCCTTTTAATTCTTTGGAATAATTTGAGAACTGTTTCTAGTTCTTTTTTGAAAGCTTAGAATCTGCAGTGAAGTCATCTGGTCCTGGGCATTTCTTTGATGGGAAACTTTTTATTCAATATCATTGTTATTGGTCTACTCAATGGTCTTCTATGTTCACAATTCAATGTTTGTAGGTTATATGTGTTTTAAGTGTATCCATCTCTTCTAGGTTTTTCAATTTGTTAGCATATAGTTGTTCAAATTGTCCCTAATGATCCTTTGTACTTCCATGGTATCAGTTGTAATTTCTCCTTCTTCATTTATGATTTTATTTATTGGTTATTCTTTTTTTCTTGATTAATCTAACTAGAGGTTTGTTGATCTTGTTTCTCTATTTAAAAAACCAGTCCTTCGCTTTGTTGATATTTTGTGTTTTTATTAGTCTCTGTTTCATTTATTTCTGCTTTGATGTTTATTAGTTCTCTTTTCTAAGCTTGGGTTTAGTTTGTTCTTGTTTTTCTAGTTCCTGGAGGTTCATTGTTAGGTTATTTCTTTGAAGTGTGCACACATTAGTGGCAAGAAGACACGACTGAGTCTCCAAAGACCATGGGCATGGCTACTCCAGCAGACCCTGGGGAGGTGTGATATAGCTTATGTGGCAGTGTGATCAGGGTGCCTGTGCAACATGGCATATCCCTGTCAGTCTCTAGAAGCTGTGCTGGTGATATAGTTTGAATCTTGGGTGTCCCCAGAAAAGCTCATGTGTTAGGCAATGTGGGAATGTTCAGAGGTGAAGTGATTACGTGAGAGCTGTGACCTCATTGGTGGAATAAGCCTTTACTTAAAATTAATCCTTTCAACGGATTAGTGGATGGTAAGTATAAGCAGGAGTGTGTGCCCTTGGCCTGTATCTTGTCCCTGGCTCCTTCCTTGCTCTCTCTGCTTCCCAGCTGCCATAAGCTATGGGAAGCCATCTGTGACTAGAAAAATCAGGCTTGGTAAGCTGTCAGACATGGAAATCTGGCTCCCAGGAACTGGCAATCATTAAGAGATTGTTCCAGATTGCCTGGAGTATGTGGTATCAGTGCAGTGGTTCATCACCCGAAATTTGCAGATCCTACTTGGGTAACCCGCTAGCGCAAATGGCTTCCTTAACTCCACCCATCCTGTTCCTCACAGAAGCAGCTCCTCCTGGTCCCCCCTTTTACATGTATGACTATAAATACAGGACAGGGGGCTCTTCCATTATTACCAGATTAGCATGGCTCAATCGGTCATGCCCCTGATTCAAAAGAGATAATTGTCCCCTGTGGTTCTTTCTATTAATTAAGTTTCTTAGCAATTAATTTATAGCCAGCCCATCCCTCCGACAGAAACCCTTACCCTCACCCACACAGGACATGAATGAAACTCGAGAATAAGTTGAGCAGTTTTTCTCTGCCATGCCCTTCCACCATGATATACTGCCTCACCTCAGGCCCAAAGCAATTGAGTCAACTCACTTCCGTATACCCAGGTGGGTAAGGCACAGCTGGTGTGGCAGCAGGATCAGGGTGCCAGTGCAATTCACAGCTGTCCATCTCCATGGCTGGTGCAGAGGTGAAGCCATTCCATCAGCTTGGGAGGATGAGTCATACATGGCAGTGGGGGTGAGATGTGACTGGGTTTGGTTTAAAATAACACCAAGTAGCAATAGCTAGGTAGTGGAGAGTACTAGGTGAACTTACATTCCCCTTCTGAAATAGTGCAATGATATGCAATTTCTGACAATAACCGAAGGGGACTCAAGGCCTAGGACAGCTGCAGGATCCCCTAGTAGCAAAAGCTTCAGGTGTTCACAACACCAATGTGGTCTGTTAGGACATCCCATTAACATTTTCCAAGTTTTGGAGGACTTTTCTAGGTTCAAATATGAAGACTGGGGTAATAGAGTTATCTATACAAAGTAATTGTTCCCTTCTTTACCTAGGTCATCTGGAGACAGGCAGAATTCAAGGTCAGGTGAGACATGATGAGGACATGAAAAAGAAGGTACTAATTACATACAGGTTCCAGAGAGGATAGGGGTGCAGACAGAACATTGGCAGGAACTAGAAAGGTGACAGGGACTCAATCAGTGAGTGGGTAACAAAGAAAAAAACCAGAAAGGGATCTCTGGGACAGTATCTTTAGTAAGATCCATGGGCCCTATCCACAAGGACTTCCCATGGGGGTTGTAGATTGACTAGTTTAAAGAAAATATATGGGGAAGGAATCTTATCTAGATGACTCTGGTGTTGGCTATTAGGTTCTTATCATGGCCAGCAGTCATGGGATGGGTTGGGCCAATGAGATGAAGAAATAACAGTTATATCACCACCACAGAGGAAGGGAGAGTTTTAACTAGGCCAAAGGTGACCGGACACAACTGGTTTCAAACAATGTATGTCAAGTATAAGAGATGCTGTAGTGGCAGCTACATTAGACACATTTAGATAGAAGTTAAATCACCTGATCTGGTGGTTTTTTAGAAGGTTGTGACCAGAATTTAGCTCTCTGCTTATTCTAAGATATCTCATTACTTAGTGCAGTGTTATGGTTTGGATGTGAGGTGTCCCCCAAAAGCTCACATGTGAGACAATGCAAGTCAGTTCAGAGGAGAAATGATTGGGTTTTAAGAGCCTTAACACAATCAGGGAGTGGTAACTGGGGGCAGGTGAGGTGTGACTTTGGGGTATATATTTGTATTTGGCAAGTGGGGTCTCTCTCTTCTCTTTCTCCCTCTCTTCTTCTCTCCACTCCCTCTCTCCCTCTCTTTTTTTCCCTCACCCTTCTTCCCTCACTCCCTGCCCCCCATCCTCTCCCTCTCCCCCCCTTTACTGATCATCATGTGAGCTGCATCCCTCTACCACACTCTTCTACCATGATGTTCTGCCTCACCTCAAGCCCTGAGGAATGGAGCTGGCTGTTGATGAACTGAGAACTCTGAAACCATGAGCCCTCAAATAAACTTTTTCTCCTCTACAATTGTGCCGATTGGGTCTTTTACTCACATAAGTAATAAAGCTGACTAAAACATGCAGCTAACAGGGAGATGCAATCCGGAAATATGAGTTGAAGGCTGCATGACCTCATTAACCTCAGTCTATTATTCAGCAATGTCCACTGGGCTATTTTTCCTTCATCAATTTGGATTTCAACTTCCAAAGGATTTTAGTCTAATTGGAACTCTACCTGTTTGTCGAATACATCTCTTTGAGGAGTACTGCAGCATCATCAGACACTGTGTTAAGTTTTAAAAAATTATCGAAAGGTAGCTCAGTGGTAAAGTGCTGTTCGAGGCCCTGAGTTCTACCCTTAGAACTGCAAAAGAAAAAAAAAAGGCATAGTCTGATGTAAAGACCACAGCAAGAACACTTCCATTAGTTAAACAGAACATCTTCAAATATTTCAAAAGGGTTTCCCCAATTGTCTTTTCATTCCTGGTTTTTAACAAATTTTGGAGATTTTCAACAAATCCAAAGGAACACACATTCTCAGCCACACTCTGCAAGGACGCATCATCTCAACCAAAAAGGACTCAATAGTAGCTTAAGCCTGCCTGCAGCTTCTCCACGTCATTTGTCACTGGTGATGCCCTCCATAGGCAAGGTGGCCAATATTTTAGCCTTCAAGGCTTCTAGCCTGGTAAACTGCTTATGAGAATCCTGGTTTCTTACAATGGTTCTCAGTAATATTGAGAAGGGAAAGCATAAAATCATGGTGCTTTTGAACAGGCAGATCCTTTCAAGATCGGAAAATCATACTTAGATGAATCACAGTTGGATATCAAAATTATTTGTGATTCATCAATGTTTTTCTTCTTAAAATTACACAATTCTCTCGGATCTGCTGCAGGATTTTTTCTCTGTCAAAGGTCATTGGCTTAGATATCTGTGCATTTTTTAAATCACAGTCTACCTTGGTTCTCACAAAGTAAAAATTCTTCATCATTTTGATTGCCTTGGCCAGATCTAGATCATTTTTCTTGAAGCATGTAGAAGAAACAATAATGAAGTCATACTCCCTAAATTTTACTTTCTCCAGGTAATCTTTTGGCCAGAACTTAGTGACTCTAATCCCAGGCAGGTCCCAGATTCTCATGTTGGAAAAATTTGGGTGTTCGTATGGAGTCCTCTCTGTGGTCGTCTCCACCACCCCAACAGGAGCTGCCTCTTCTCCCTCATGTCCAACCCCTCTCAGGGCCTTGACGAAACTGGACTTCCCTGCTCGACTCCCCTGTCACAGCGATGCTGAGTCGGGCAGTATGAATTTCTTCTAATACACTTTTGATTGCAGAGGTTGCCCCCTCAATGTTCCCTTTTCTCAGTTGTAACTCTATCAAACTGATGGTTTCCTGAGAAATGATTTTGTTTTCTGTCACCAGGTTCTTAAAATATGCAGTAAAGCTGGGGACCATATCATGGTGGTGATCACGATCAGAAGTATTAGAGAATCATTGACCCAGGACTGTGCATAAGCGAAGTAACTAAAAGATGGAAGAGGAGAGTTGAAAGGATTACTATGCCGGAAGAATGTCTTTGAGCTTTGATCTCACCCAAAGTGCTGCAGACTCAGTGCCATTTCCCCCAGTTAGGTCCAGAAACAGATCAGTTTTCATATCTTTCTGTTTTTCTCTTATTTAAATTCTTTTATTACGGGAATATTTAAGCTCAAAGTTAAGGAAAATAATACAAAAAAAAAAAAATGCAGGTCTCCTTTAGAGTCAACTTCAACAATTGCCAAAACATGGCCAATGCTTATTCATCTAATCCTGCTAGAGGACGCAAATGAATCCAAAGCATTACTTCATTCCATGCACAAATACTTCAGTACCTTTCTTCAAACTACAAAGAATTTTGATTAACATAAATTTCATAACATAACATTGAGAAGTAAATAGTAATTCATAATCATCATCAGAATCAGTTTCATACTCCTCAATAGCCTTGTAAAATTTTGTTTGTGTTTTTATTTTACACCATTGACTTAAATCAAGATGTCAATAAAAGTCAGATGCTGTTTTGGGTTGCTATTTCTGTGGGGAGGTGAGATCACTGGAAGGTCCTCGTCTGCCACCACCTTATGCCACTTCCTCTGGAGATGTCTTTTTGAAATGAAACTATTCTAATCCCTACTGAGGCAGAATTGCTGGTGACTATGTGAAACTTGCATTAAGCAAGAATAAAAGATTAGAAATGACATACTGACTCTTCAGCATTTGAGAGCCAATCCAAAGTCCCCATGAATTTAAAGTGCTCTTAACATTTCAGATTTTAAACAGGCATTACCCTCAATGAGGGAGCATCTAGATCTTGCAAGTTTGTGAATATGTTCTCACCTGTGTGGAAAGGATGATAGTAAAGTGGTGAATCAAAATCTAAGATTCAGTGAACTAAATGGATATAGATGATAGGAAAGCAAAATAGGAAATTGGAAACTGAACTACCAGTCACAAGTTAACACTTTTGAAAGGATTGCCCCTGTTAGGAATTATTTGTATTTAAACAACTCTTGTTTAAAATATAGCCCAATCATTTTCACATGTAGCTTATAAGCCAGATGAGTTGAAAATTAGTGTTCAAAAGTTCAACAAGTATGAATTTTTTCTGCATGCTTATGAGATTTTTCTTCCTAAGTTAGAGATACAACTCTCAAAAAACTTGGAAGACATTCAGTCTAACTACCAGAGGAATAAAAAAGAGAAAAAGAGGTAATAAACTAAACTCCATTAGAAAGTAGGAAAAGGAAAAAATAAGTCCTAATGTAAACTTTATACATATATAAATATATATGAATACATATATTCACATATTTGTATATATATTTATATATATTCATATATATATATAATATGTATTAATTCAGCCCACCAGTTATAACAGAAACAGAATCAACAGAAATAAAATAAGGTAAACCCAAAATTGATGCACCTGAAAATCAACCAACAAAACGAAAATAGAAATCAACAAAATGTAATTAGAGGGATAAAAGAAAGGTCTTTTTGTATAATAAAATCTTATAGGGTTAAAAGAAAGATTATATTATACAAAGAAACATCAAGAAAACATAAGAATCAGGAATATTTGTACCCATTTATAAAACCATTCATATATTCTCATCACACAAGAATATTAATTATCGTGGTACTTACACTACTAGAGATAAGAAGATGCTGCCAATTTCTATCACCAGAGGAAATGGTAAGCAGAGCAGATGCCTCCAAGAGGTTCAGTATACAAGTAGCAAGGAAAAAAGAAAAAGAAAAAATACAAATGGATCAGGGTGGCAGGAGACTTCTCAAAGTGCCTCTAATAACCCGTGACGTCTATATTCACTTGACTGTGGAATTCCTTTACTCTGGTATTGAAATTAGTAGGAAAGCAAGTAAAAAACTACAGTAAACCAGTGACAGTGATAGAAGTTAAAATTTTTTTCAAATCCCCACTGAAAAATAAAAGGTCAGATTCAAATACTTTTGAAAGTTTTTTAAGGAATCAAACATCATGGAATATAAACTGTAAATGTGTGTGTGTGTGTGTGTGTGTGTGTGTTTGTATGTGTGTACAGATATAAGGAAAAAGCTAAGAACCATGCTTAATTCATTTTAAATGTGATAAAACACTGAGAGTGAAACTGAAAAATTAGAGAGAAAATTAGATCATAATGCCTATAATTATTTCTGAAAATCATTCTAATTAATAGCATTAGCTAACTGAAAATATCATACATACATACATGTTTATATGAATATATATGATATATACACATATGCCTTTATATTAAATCCCATAGAAATATATAAGTAGTCTATTAATATGAGTGTGACATTTTAGAACAAGAAGAAAACAAGATTGTTTTCGAAACAATTTTTAACTAGCTTAGGTTTGGCATCTTTACATTCTCTTCTCCCTCAAACTATCTCTTCTAAGACTTCCCAGGTCAGCACATGAACCCCCACCATTAATTAAGGAAACACGGTAAAACCTTCAGTAAACTTTGATCCTCCTCTTCATATCTAATCCTCTATTAAATTTGTAAGCAACCTTTCTGATTCTTTCTGCAAGTTTATTCACTTAGATCAATCATCATAAAGCAATCACTTGACCTGGTCCAAGACACCATCATTTCCAGTTTGAAATATGTCATTTAACACTTAACTATTTCTTCTGCCCTTGTCTTGCCGACAACATTGATTTTCAAGCATAGCCAGAGTTATCCATTAAATGCATAATTAGATCATGTCACTACTCTCCTTAAAGCCACCACAGGGATTCTCTTCTCACAGACAGAGCACACCAGTCATACACAACATAACTTTGAACTCATGTCCTACCTCTCAGCCCCTTGTCTTCTGCCTTCCAGCCACCCTGTCATTCCTGGGTCATGCTCCTATCTCAGGACTTTTGCAGTGACATACTGTTCCCATTTCCTGCATTGCTCTTCCCCTGCCTATCCCATGGCTCATTAGTCCTTCACCCTTTCTCTAAGCTCTTTTCAACTTATATCAGGTTTGTTTAAATTTTATATTCTCACTGAGATCTGAACCTGCACCTGTCCCCATCATTTCTCATTCTTTTTTTATATATCCCTTTTCTCCATAGCACACATCACTAAATGACTTGATATTTTTCACACTTCTTTATTTACAGTATAATTAAATAATTAGGGTAGCAGGATATGTTCTTTGCTCACTCCTCCATCACCAATATTCACAGAAATGTAATGACTTTCTATTTAGGGACTGAATGGACTCAATGAGGAAATCACTAAAATGCTCTCATGAACTGTCAGGCCTATTCTCTGGTTCTAACTGGTCCATGGCCATGGTGGTCCTATAAAGAGAGGGTGCCAGCATTCTCAGGAAGGCCAAACAACATGCTACCATGAAACAGGGTCTTTCAGAATCATGAAGCACTGTGCAAATAATCCAACACAGGCTCTTGGAGACTCAGGGCTCAGGCAGCCCCTCTACCCTGTCTGTCCTTCAGTGGGAAATGGAAAAAGCTGTGCAGAAAAGGAAAGCCACAGAACTCTTCATTCTGACTGCAAACACAAGCTGCTTGTGTTTCAGAGGAAGGGCTGCCACCCACATACCCACAATAAAAGCTAAATGTTTGTTCAAGACCCAAAAAAAGCAGATATATAATATGCAAAACCTCTGATGATTTGTTGAATCAAATTAATTTAAGTTTGGTTGGTGGCCCCCACATGACTCCAACACAATGATTCCAGTGAAATATTAAATGACTCCTTAAATAAAGCAATTCCCAATGACCAGAGGCCCACAAAGTACAGAGCATCAGCCAAGCATAAGCAAAATATTACAAGAGGCAGAATAAGTGCTCACTGGGTCAGCCTTACTATTAACGTAGGACATAGAGGCCTGGATATTGGGACCATGAATAAGGAAGCAAGATGGTCCCTGGGAATTCTTCAAGACAGAATGAGAGAACAGAACTTCATGAGTAGGTAACAGGACACCATAATAGAATCAATGTTAAAACACATGGTTAAGGTGAAGACAGGCATGTGCCTCTGACAATGATCCTCTATCAGGACAATTTTGATCCCTCCCCCCAGGGACACCTAGCAATCTGTGTAGACATCTCTGGTTGTCATAAATGGGAGGTGAGATGCTACTGCCATCTCACCAGGGATGCTGCTTAATTCCCACCACACACACTCTGAAGTATTATCAGGCCCCAAATATCAGTAATGCTGAGAGAATGAGTGGGAATCCAGTCTTTCCACCAACTGGCATGTTATAGCACAGCACAGTCCTGGGGTGGGCTCTGCAGGGTGGAGTCATGACTTGGGAAGAAATTACTTTCACATTTACAAAAAGTCTGGTAGAGGAAATCCTTAATAGTGATGCTAATTTTTCTACTTGAAATCAAGGAAAACACACAGAAATGTGAAGGAATCCATCCACTGGGAACTCCTCCACTGAAGGAGGAGGACAGGAATGTAGGCAACTACTGGCAAATGGATTTTCTTCTCATACCAATCCCCAGAGAAGCCTGGGAGATGAGGAGGACAATAAAGAACACCATGAACCGCAGAGGCGTAAAGCAAGCCGCCTGGCAACCTGCCCCCTGAGTGGTGCCTGGACAGCCCACTGATAAGGATCCAGTGAGCTCTGCAACCCGGGGGTGGATGGGCCCACAGTGACCCTGGAAGGCCATGGAAGCAGCTCGGAGCACCTGAGAAACAGGCAAGCTGGGGTGGGAAGTACCAGTTGCTGATTCCTGAACAAACCCCATGATAAGATCATTCTGACTATTGACCAGAAAGATGGGGATAAAGGGAATGGAAAGAAGAGATTCTAAACCTACAAATGACACAGAAAAAAATACTACAGCCAGATTCACTGAGGAAGGAGACAAGAACCCTCTAGCCATGTCCAGAAGGTCACTGAGAACATGCTCTTTTAAACAGATTTCTCATTTTCACTTTTCCTCTCTTTTATCCACTCTCAATTCCCTGTTTTAATAATGCACTCCAAAATTTGTATTAAATGTCTCGTCCCTGACTACAAACACATGTGACAAGGATTTGCACTATCAATTGTTACAAAAGGACACATGTCTCAATGACATTATTTTACCAATGTATCCTGACTTGCCTTACTTTTCTTCACAAAGGATCATCAGCATTCCTACTTTACATTTAGAAGATAAAGACTCCCCAGTCATAAATGTTCCACAGTTAGTTATAGCAGAAGTGGCATGCAGAGTGTGCCCTGCTCTGTCGGCCTCTAAGGCTGTCATGACTTGTTGAAGGATGATTCGATCTCTCTGTTGGGTGCTCGTAATTGATAAATTAAGCAAATGAGATATAAAACACCTAAAATATTAGTCCTAGGGAACCAAGGCCTGCCCATTGTTTTACAAAACCTAGAGCAGTAGAGAACCATTTGACCATTTTAGATACAGGTGCCACATTTACCCTGGTGGTATTGACTCTCATAATTTCAGCTCTTAGTTGAGAGGTTAAATTGTCAAACCCATATGACCAAGTACAAGTAAGATAGTGAGAAAGATTTCTAGACAACATAGCTGCATGGCTATCATTATAAAAAGTGATAGGGGCAACACAAACAGCTCTTAAAGAAAGAACACATCCTAGACCCATAAGTTCTTGTAACAAGTCCATTTGTTCTTGTAATAAGTCCACTCTTTGATTTACTAGGAGGATGCCTGTTCTTAAATGTTGATTTAAGGTCTTTTGAGTCTGTAAGGCAGTGGCAGTGTTTTCTGCCAAATGATTAACTGTAGTTGTTGTCTGTATTGTAGTTGTCAACGCGGCTGCTGTGGTTGTGGCTGCTGCTGCAGAGGCTGCAATGGCAGTGATCACAGCTGTTGTGATGCTAAAATCTCTTTTGTTTCTTGATAATAGTACTGGTAGTTCTGTATCTGTAACAGAGACTGGGACTGGTAGGAAGGTAGGAATAGGCATTAAGACTGCTCGTGAGAACCTAGAAGCATTCCAACATTGAGAGAGAAGTTTGGAGAATAGTAGCTTGATAAATACCCTGCTTTAAAACTTGTATACTTGGAAAATATGAATACATTTAATATACAAGGAGTGACCATTTTACAATTACCTTGACACTTTAATCTTACTAAATTTAGTTTTTAAAGAAAAATTTAGACTCTGTAACATAGTACAATACTCTTAACAGTTGTTTAACCATAATTGTATAAATCCCAATTTTTAAGATTAATTGTTTTAAAGAATAAAACTTAATAGACACAAAGTTAAGAGTAAATTAGTGTTTCTAAGAAATCCTTGTTATTTTACTATGTCATTTTACTATATAGATTAAACTTTTGCTTATATCAGAACATTAGTACTTCACCTTAGGAAAAACCTTAAATAGTTTTAGCTCTTTCACATACATGCAACCAACTTAGTTACACACAGACTTGTTGAAACTTGCCCTTTACTTACACACAGACTTTCTTAGCACTTACTTAGACCCTCATGTATTTCATCACACAGGCACTTTCTTACCCAGAAACATTTTCTTTTCCTTTTTATTAAATATATTTCCAAACCTAGAACCTTTTATTCTCTCTTTCCTATCTGTTGACCCCTTTTTGTTTACATTCTGAAACAGCTCTTATGAAATTTCTGAATTTAGATAAATTACACCATTTTAACAAGATAAAATACTTTGTTGTTTATAGTACTCTAATTGAAACACAGTTGAAACTTTTGGGACCCTTTGTATATAGAATTCCACTTGTTAGGACATAACTCTTAGTAACCTTGTTTTTAGTTTAGTGATGACACAAAACAATTTTCTGTACAAACACATTTCAGTAATCCCATGCATGTCAATTCTAATTCACTTATTTTCTTAAAAAAACCCAAGATATTAGACAAGTGTCCTGAACAGTATTTGCCAGCTTTTTCTTGTTGGAGGAAAGTCCTAGAAACAATTGATATTAGACATTGTTTAACATCAACATTTCATTAGTTTGACCACCTAGAGACTTGCAAGTCATTTTTAAAGACATTTCACTTTTATTAGTTTACTCAATTTAAATTGAACCTTTTTAAATCACGTGAATAAAAGTATTTGGATCCATTTTTAAATTTTAATTTTAGGAGCGCTCAGTTTTGATACAGACAAAACATGACATTAGACAGCACGACATACAAATAACACAAAATCAAAGGCCTTGTAACTTTATAGGTGAATCTCCATTGCAATGTAACAGATGTTCAAAAACTCTAGTTGAATAAAAAATAGAACTGATCAAAAAGAAAAAAATCATTAACCTAGGTATGCTGGATCAAAATTATGAGCTCAAAAATCAGCATTAAAGAAAAACAAAACAAAACAAGAATCCTGGAAAATGAGTTAGTTCTGTGTAGCAACCCAGAAGTTTAAAACAGACACCCTTTCTTCTTTCTTTTTTTCTTATCTTCAGGTTACCTCCCTTTCCCACTGAGACCGCTGCAGCCTACATTCCAATGCAGGCTTCAGCAAGGCCAGGCGGGGGGGGGGGGGGGGGGGGGGGCGGAGGATCACCCAGGACTTTTTAACCCTTTTTCTTCCTGGTTGAGAAATCAGGTTAGGTTTGAATGCAGAAAATCACAAAACATTATTTCTTACTACTTTTGAGGAATGGAGCTGCTGAGCTCTCTGCCTAGGGGGAGGACTGCTTCAAGGACACGGGTGTTCCCTCCCTAGGTGGCCATGGAGCTGCGTGGAAGGGATCAGGAGGGGGGCCTTTTTCTGTCTCTTGTGATAGTTTCTCTTGATCCAACAAGCCCTTATCTAAAAACCAAGGGGCTTTGTCTTCTACAGTTTTTAAAAACTTCCTAGCTGAGGAAACCTTTAAAGGTGCTCCATTAGCCTTTAATAAAGCCTTTAATAGTCCTTCCATGCGAACTCTAGACACCTCAGAACCCATGATTAATTTGCCCCCTTTCGAGTGCCACTTTCACTTTAATACTTTTAATGTGGATCGCTTTTCGCTTAGTCCAGGGTGTAGCCGCCTTTCGCGTGCTACTTTCACTTTAATACTTTTAATGTGCCACTTTCACTTTAATACTTTTAAGGTGGACTGCTTTCCGCTAGTCCACCCCAAGCCTTGTTTCACTTAGCTCTGTCTCCGGACTGCCTTTCGCTAGTCCACTCCGAGCCGCGTTTCGCTTGGCTCTGTCTTTGGACCACCTTCCGTGTGTCCTTACTTTCACTTTAACTAGACCGCATTCCATGTGTCCCCGGACCACCTTCCGTGTGTCCTGACTTTAACCGGACCGCGTTCCGCGTGTCCCCGGACCACCTTCCGTGTGTCCTGATAGTCGCTTTACAGCGAACTTTAACCGGACCGCATTCCGCGTGTCCCCGGACCACCTTCCGTGTGTCCTGATAGTCGCTTTACCACGAACTTTAAGGCTGCCTTTATCACTCCTATTTTATTATTTACAACAGACAAACTGGTTAACATTAATCTCTAAAACTTACCTAGGTAGTTGCTGCTGGTTTGTTGTCTCCCGGGTTTCGGCACCACTTATCGCGTTC
This sequence comes from Sciurus carolinensis, assembly GCF_902686445.1. NCBI lineage: Eukaryota > Metazoa > Chordata > Mammalia > Rodentia > Sciuridae > Sciurus > Sciurus carolinensis. The sequence goes on along the minus strand of NC_062218.1, from coordinate 108,725,692 downwards.
CCTCTGCCCGCAGAGAGAGATACGACAAATTGGTTGTTTATCAGAGCTCTTTATTGTTCTTCTCGTTCTCCTTGTTCTTCTTTCTCCTCCTCTACTCTTCCAAGGAAGTCATGGTTATTATATATGAATCATGAGCCAATCAGGTTACAGAGCATGTGGGGAGAGCATGATTACAATATAACACAATAGGGGTATCAAGAGAGCACGCAGCGAGCACGAGTCACCTCATCCAATCAGAACGATTTCCTTAAGCAGTGTCAGCTGTTTGTTGCAAACCAGGCCGCCCCGGCTCAGTGCCAGGTGTCACACTGAAGTCCTTGATGTTGCAAACCAGGGACCCCGGCTCAGTGCCAGGTGCCACACTGAAGTCCTTGATGTTGCAAACCAGGCCGCCCCGGCTCAGTGCCAGGTGTCACACTGAAGTCCTTGATGTTGCAAACCAGGGGCCCCGGCTCAGTGCCAGGCTAGGGTGGGGTCTGCAGTACCCCGACACTGCTCCAAGTCTCGCTTCTGCTGCAATGAAAGGAGTAAAAATGCTGAGTTAGAGATAAGAAAATAAGAAGAGGAAATATGAGACATGGTGATGGTCCCTAATACACTCTGACACATGCATTTTCAACCGTTCCAGGGGAAGGTACTAGAGACAGACCTAGACAAATGGAGAGCCATTTCACCAAGTAAATAATACCCAAAACGGTTGCTTTAGATTTACCTGAACTTCAGTGATTAGCTAGGACTGTGCATAAGCCCATCCTGCCTCCCTCCCATCAGCTAGGATTCCAAGCTGAGCATCCCAGCTCTGTGGTCCATGCTCCTCAATGTCTTGATAACCAAAAGTTCCTTAGAGAAAAGAGAACTTTGGGGTCAGTCATCACCTGAATGGCCCTACTGGATTACCAGAAAATCCTGTCTGGTTGATGGCTCACCATTGATCAAGGTTCAAGAGCACTCCTCTGCTGTAGCGCAGTCTCTTCTTATAAAGTGGACCTCTTCTCAGTCTGTGCAAAGTAGCAGGTCCAAGGCAACTGGACAGGGCTTGTATACTCACCTGGCTTCTCTCCCACCCCTCCGTGGGCTGCTGCCCAATCATGGAGGAGGGTGGATTCAGTCCCACTTCAGAATAGACTGTAATTTCCAAGAACACAAAAGTGAAATCAAAATTTGTCTTTCCAGGAACTCAGTTCTGAAAAGAGAAATTTGAGCAGTCTGGAGATCACAAGGAAGCTGTTATAAATTTAAGGTTTGACAAGTGAGGAGAACACAGAGAAGCAACTTAACAACAAGGCTGGCATATCTTCCATGATCCCTGAAAGGTCATTTTCTCTGATCCCTGACTCCACAGATGCAGCCTGGACTAAGACTCACCAGGCAGACTCACCAGGGACACTCCCCACTTCCAGCCTCTGTGACGGTACCCCTGTTTTCTGACTAATGTGGGGTTACTTCCCGCAGACCTCATCACTATTATTATAGACAGGAGAGAGAATTGGACAGTGGGTGAGGGAGTTTGGGGTTAGATTGTGAGAACACAGAAAGAATCTCATTGTAGTCTGGATGTGAGGTGTCCCCCAAAAGCTCATGATGAGACAATGCAAAAATGTTCAGAGGTATAATGATTGGATTATGAGAATTTGAATCTAATCAGCATATTAAACTCCTGATATGCACTAACTGGATGGTAACTATAGGCAGCAAGGGTGTGGCTGGAGGAGTAAGTCACTGGAGATGTACTCTTGTGATTTTTATTTTGTCCCTGGTGAGTGGAGCTCTCTCTGTTTCCTGGTCTCCATGGCCTGAGCTGTTTTCTTCCTCTCCTCCATGATGTTCTGCTTCACCTCAGGTCCCATAGCAATGAAGTCCACTGATCATGGAATAAACCTCTGAAATCATGAGCCAAAATAAATTTTCCCTCCTCTTTGTTTTTATTGTCAGGTCTTTTGGTCACAGCAGTGAAGAGATGAAGAAGCTGACTAAAACTGTGGGGAAGTCAGTAGTGATGAAAGCATACAGCTCAGTCCACAGTTCACATGCAAACCCTCATTCCTATCAACCATCCTTGGTTCTCACTAACTCCAGAAGGGTGTAGTGCTTTTCCACACATTTGCAGTCAAAGCAACTCTAACAATTAAGTTACTTGCCCAAAATCACACAGAAAAGAGATGGAAGACTTCTCAAACCTTTTAAATTAAACCTTTTCAAAGACTTCTCAAACTTCCAAATTACTGTCATTCAGTCTATAGCTTATTGAAGATTTCTATTTATTAGAAATGGCTCATGTCAGGCATTTCATTTGAGTGATGAAAAGGTAATAATACAATCATTGAAATGTTTCCCAAAAAGGAGGGAAATATAAACACAAACAAAAATTTTCAAAAAATAAAGAGAGAAAATATTAAAAATTATCAAACAAATCAAAGAACTGAAAAATAGAAGAATACAAGCTGAAGAACTCAAATATTCACCAAAAGGGATCAACAACAGGCAAAATCAGCAGAAGATGGGTTTAGGAAACTTGAAGATGGTTCATCAGAAGTCATTCAATCTGAGGAGGAAGAAGAAAATGAAATGAAAAAGAATGAAGGGACATGTGGAATGCCATTAAGCAGAAAAATAGATGCATAACTGGAATTCTAGAATAAGAAAGAGAGAAAGAACAAAAGCATTTTCAAAGAAATAATAGCAGAAAACTTTCTGGTAAGTCTGGGGAGGGAAACAGAAATCCTGGTCTGGAAAACTCAAAGGACATTTAACAGGAGGAATTCAAAGAGACCCACACCAGACACATGGAAATCAAATCATGAAGCCAAAATATTGAAAGCAACAAAGCAAAAGTATCCTGCTTCATATAAGGACGACTCTCTAAGAAAATGAACAGAATTTTTAGTAGAAACCTTTAAAGCCATAAGGGAGTGAAATACATGTAAAAAGAAGAAAGGGAAAAGGGACTTTCACCAAGAATACTATACCCAGAAATCCTATCATTCAAAAATGAAAGGGAAATAAAAATGCTGTCGGATAAACAAAAGTCAGAAGAATTAAAATTGTCAGAGTTTCCTAACAAAAAAATATGCTAAAGAGAGTCCTTCACAATGAAAGAAGAAAATGAATTTTAAGCAGTACATTAATACATAAGAAAGTATAAAAGTCAATGGGAAAAGGAAGTACATACACTCAGAATAATCTGTCTTCATGATATAAAAATCCAATTTATCTCGAGTTTGAAGGTTAAAAGAAGGAATCCTGAAATTAAAGAAAACCTCAGAAGATGGAAAGATCTCCCATGTTCTTGGATAGGCAGAATTAATATTGTCAAAATGGCCATACTACCAAAAGTGCTATACAGATTCAGAGCAATTCCAATTAAAATCCCAATGGTGTACCTTACAGAAATAGCGCAAACAATCATGAAATTCATCTGGAAGAATAAGAAACCCAGAATAGCTAACACAATCCTTAGTAGGAAGAGTGAAGCAGGGGTTATTGCAATACTATGCTACAAAGCACTAGTAACAAAAACGGCATGGTATTGGTACCATAGAGAGGTAGATCAATGGTACAGAATAGAGGACATGGACACAAACCCAAATAAATACAATTTTCTAATACTAGACAAAGGGGCCAAAAATATGCAATGGAGAAAAGATAGCCTCTTCATATGCAACAGATCCATATGCAACAGAATGAAACTAAACCCCTATCTCTCACCCTGAACAAAACTCAACTCAAAATGGATCAAGGACCTTGAAATCAGACCAGAGACCCTGCATCTTATAGAAGAAAAAGTAGGTCCAAATCTTCACCTTGTTGGCTTAGGATCAGACTTCCTTAACAGGTCTCCCATAGCACAAGAAATAAAAGCAGGAATCAATAACTGGGGTAGATTCAAACTAAATAGCTTTCTCTCAGCAAAGGAAACTATCAGCAATGTGAAGAGAGAGCCTACAGAGTGGGAGAAAATCTTTGCCACTCATACTTCAGATAGAGCACTAATTTCCAGAATATATAAAGAACTCAAAAAACTCTACACCAAGAATACAAATAATCCAATCAACAAGTGGGGTAAGGAAATGAACAGACACTTCATAGAAGATATACAAGCAATCAACAAACATATGGAAAAATGTTCAACATCTCTAGTAATAAGAGAAATGCAAATCAAAACCACCCTAAGATTCCATCTCACCCCAATTAGAATGGCGATTATCAAGAATACAAGCAATAATAGGTGTTGGTGAGGATGTGGGGGAAAAGGTACACTCATATATTGCTGGTGGGGTTGCAAATTTGTGCAGTCACTCTGGAAAGCAATGTGGAGACTCCTTAGAAAACTTGGAATGGACCCACCATTTGATCCAGCTATCCCACTCCTTGGCCTATACCAAAGGACTTAAAATGAGCATACTACAGTGATGCAGCCACATCAATAATCATAGCTGCTCAATTCACAATAGCCAGATTGTGTAACAACCTTCAATTGATGAATGGATAAAGAAACTGTGCTATATAAATACCATGGAATTACTCAGCCATACAGAATAATAAAATTATGGCATTTGCAGGCAAATGGATGAAATTGGAGAATATCATGCTAAGTGAGATAAGCCAATCTCAAAAAACCAAAGGACAAATGATCTCGCTGATAAGCAGATGATGACACATAATGAGGGGTGGAAGGGAGGCAAGAATGGAGGAAGGAGGGACTGTATAGAGGGAAAAGAGGGGTGGGAGGATGGGGGTAGGAAAAAATAACATAATGAATCAAACACCATTACCCTATGTAAATATATGATTACACAAATGGTATGCCTCTACCTCATGTACAAACAGAGAAACAAAATGTATCCCATTTGTTTACAATAAAAATAAATTTTAAAAAAAAGAAGGAATCCTTGGTTTACACAGAAGATGAAAAGAAAGGATTCAAAGCATATAACTGCAGAAAATCCTTAAATTACAAAGGAAGATAGTTAGAAAGGATAAAAGGAACAAAGCTATGGATCAGCAGGAAAACAAATTTTCTTTCTTTTTTGTCTATTTTTTGGTGGGGTACTGAAGTTTAATCCCAGGGGTGCTTCACCACTGAGCCACATCCTTAGCCCTTTTTATTTGGGTTTTGAGACATCGTCTTCCAAACTTGCTTAGGGTCTTGCTAAATTGCTAAGGCCAGTCTCAAACTTGCAATCCTCGTGCCTCGGCCTCCAGGACAATTTTTTAAATGAGAGTAGTAAGCTCATAGCTATCAGTAATTACTTTAAACAAATTAAGTTCTTCAATCAAAAGTCATGCTGTGTCTGAATGAATATTTTTGAAAGACCCAATATTCTGCTCCCACAAGAGACTTGCTTCACAATTAACAATATTTTCAATGTATGTCCACAGAAAATAAAGGGAAGAAAAAGATATTCCACACAAATCACACCAAAAGAGAGGAAAGGTAATTATATTTATATCAGAAAAAATGGCTATTAAGTCAAAAGCAGTAAAACAAAACAAATAGTGTTATTATATAATGATAAAAGGGTTAATTGATTAATAAAATAATAATTGTAAACATATAGGCATTTAATATTAGAGCACCAAAATATATAAAGCAAATACCAAAAACATCTGAAGGGACAAATAGACAGCAATACTCTGCTTTCAGCAATGGGCAGATCATCTAGATAGAAAATCAACAAGAAAACACTGAACTTAAAGAATACTTTAGAACCAAAAGGACCTAACAGACATCCAGGATATTCTCTCTAACAGGTACAGAAACACACATTCTTCTTGCGTGCATGAAGAACATTCTCCAGGACCATACGTTAGATAATAGAATACATCTTAGGTAAGTTAAGAAGCATGAAATCATACCAAGTACCTTCCTGACCACAATGAAAAGAAACTAGAAATAAAACAGAAGAAATTTGTGGAAATGACACTAATATGCAAACATTAAACCATATTCCTGAGCAACAATTGGACCCAAGGGGAACAAATGAAAAAAAAAATCAAAAAATATATTGAGACTAGCAAAAATGGAACCACAATATATCTAAAGTTGTGGAATTCAAAAAAAAGAAAAAAAAAACAGTTCTAAAGGGGACATTTATAACAATATCTATATGTTAAAAAAGAAAGATTCTAAATAAACAACCAAACATCATGCCTCAAGTAAGTAGAAAAAAGAAACCAAGCCATGAACACAACAGAAGAATGAAAACAACAAATATTAGGATAAGAATAACTAGAATAGAAAACATAAGAATAATAACAAAAGCAACAAAATTAAAGTTGACTTTTTGAAAAGAAAAACAAAGTTAACAAAATTTCAGCTAGATTAACAAAGAAAAATACAGACAATGTAAAGAAAATCAGAAATGAAAGAAAAGACATTACAACAGTTAAAAAAAATACAGGGGATCATAAGGGAAGGCTATGAGCAATTGTATACCAATAAGGTAGATTAAAATTTTAAAAAGACGAGCAAACACCAAAGCTCCTCAAACTATTCCATAAAATACAAAGGGAAGCGATCTTTCCAAACTCATTCTACAAAGCTAGTATTACCTGGTTACCAAAACCTGATAAGCTCTCCCTCCACCCCAAAGGAAGAAAAAAAAAAGAAACAAAAACTATAGACCAATGACCTTGATGGACACAAATGCAAAATTTCTCAATAAAAACTTGCAAATGAAGTTCAATAGCATATTAAAAAGATCATACACCATGAACAAGTTGATTGCATTCCAGGATTACAGGGGTGGTTCAACATTTGCAAATCAATAAATGTAATACAGCACATAGTCAGTGATAAGGCAACTGCCTATGCCATGCCAGGAGCTGCTCTCAACACCTGCAGGCCCATTCTTAGAGTGCCTCCTCTGCTGTCGCCACCACCCAGAGGTCCCCTGACAGGGTGCCTCCACATTTAATTGTACACAGCCACTTCCATCTTAGGACACCAGTCAGAGCCTGGGGGGCCAGGGTGCCTGCATGTTTGCCAACACCACCATCTTGGGGCACAGCCACCTCTGTCTGGGGACACCGGCCAGGAACTGCAGGTCCAGTGTCAGGGTGCCTGTGGGTATTTGCACCTGAGGCCTTCCTGCTGGGAGTGCTGGTGGCTGCCATCTTGCTTCTCCTTCCCAGGATTGCTCCTCTGTGTGAGCACATCCATAGTGGTCTCTGTGAAAGTTGGAATGGCACTGAGATCTTGGGACTGCAATGTGGCTGAACCTGGTCTATCTGAAGCCCAGAACCTTCAGATAGTGACTGGGTCTGGATGGGCTGGTCAGGGTCTGGCAGTTGCATGAAAAGTCAGAGACTGGTGGCATTTTGTGGAAGATAAGGGAAACACAGGTTGAAAAGGCTGGAGAGAGCTGGGTTATTCCCAGCTCCGTGGGTCCTGAAGTGTGCAGGGATGAATGAGGCCAACTCCCTCAGAAGATTAGATGAGGGTGTGAGGGCATCGTGCTCTCAGTTCACGGAGCCAGCTGGTCTGGCACCCACTGTTTGGGAGTGACCATCAAACTCCAGACAACCCCACATATCAGAGAAAATAAGCTGAGAAATTCTTGAATGCCAAAGGAAACAATCTTTCAATTTTCCATCAAGATTTTTTTTCCCTCTCTAACATCTCTATCTTATTTGAAACCAAGAATTTTTCATGCATCAGTTTACTGAGAACTGGGATATGTGAATAGTATTTTACAGTTTTGTTGTGTATTATACATATATATATATGAAATATATACATATAGAATATAGTAATATTTATACTACTTTGTATATTTTTCTCCTCTCACTTATCTCTTTCCCTGGCTTCTCTTTCTCTCCTTTCTCCTGCTAATAGCTAATCACTATCAATTTATCTTTCACTCTTCCTATGAAATTTTACTTCTATCTTCTCTCCTCCTCCCTCATAAACATCACATCTCACACCACTTCTGTTCTCTCTTTGTCCACCGTTTGAAATTCTAAACTCTTTTGCAAACCTACTGGTTTATATTGTAGACAATAATTGAACAATTCTTTCTGTTTATTGCAACAAAACAGTAGTTGTCTTAATAGGAGTTATTAGGTTTAAAACTGTATGTTGTTTACAATGTGTGCTGTTCATATTGGTGTCCCCCTTAAATGGAAGGTGGGTGGTACTGGAAACTTTCATGGACACTATAAGTCTAAGGGTAGAATCTGTACTGCCTCAGATCCATAAAAAACTTAGCACTCACTCATATGGATGGCATAAACAAGCAGAGGTTTTTATTCTCATATCACATAAAGTGGACTTCAAGCCAAAGCAATCAGAAGGGTCAAAGAAGGACATTTCATACTACTTAGGAAATTATACATCACCAAGACCTAACAATCATATGTTTATATGCTCCATCTATGTACATCAAAACCTTTCTCTATTTCAAAAATCAAATAGACCACAACAATAATACTGAGTGAATTTAACACAACTTTCTCACTACTGGAGAGATCTTCCAACAAAAATTAAATAAAGAAACTACAGAACTATATAATACAATTAATAATTTAGACTTAACAGACATATATAGAATATTTCATCCATCAGCAAATGAATATACTTTCTTCCTGGCAGCACACAGATCCTTCTCTAAAACAAACCATTTTTTTTATTAAAATATTTTTTATTTTTACAGACACAAACACAGACCATATCTTATGCCACAAAGCAACTCCTACCAAATACAAAAAAAAAAAAAATGAAGATAATACCCTGCATTCTCTCATATCCTAATGTAATGAAATTTGAAGACAACAATAAAATAGAAAACAGAAGCTACTATAATACATGGAGACTAAATAATGCACTACTAAAAGACAAATGGATAGCAGAAGAAATCAAGGATGAAATAAAAAAATACTTAAAATTAGAATAGTGATACAACATATCAAAATCTCTGGGACACTATAAAGGCAGTACTAAGAATAAAGTTCATTACATTTAGTTTATTCATTAAAACAATAAAAAGTCAACAAATGAATAACCCAACATTACATCTCAAAGCCCTAGAAAAGAGGAACAAATCAATACCAAAAGCAGCAGAAGACAAGAAATAATTGAAATTAGAGCTGAAATCAATAAAATTTTAAAAAAAAAGAAACAATTTTTTAAATGACAAGAAAGAAAAGTTGGTTCTTTGAAAAAATAAGATTAATAAACCCCTAGACACACTAATGAAGACAGAGAGGAAACTCAAAGTACCAAAATATGTGATGAAAAAGAAATACCATAACAGACACTATTAAAATACAGAAGATAATTAGAAACTACTTAGAAAATATATACTTCAATAAAATAGAAAATCTTAAAGACATCAACAAGTTTCTAGAGACATAGAACCTACCCCAACTGAATCAGAAGAACATATGCAATTTAAATAGATCAATTCAGGCAATGATATAGAAGATGCCATCAAAAGGTTACCAACTGAGGAAAAACCCTTCACTGTTGTACATGATGTAGATTCATACCATTTGTGTAAACATACAAGGACATAGGGTGATGATATCTGCCTCCTTCCACCATTTTACATATACCCCCCCATTTCCTTCTACATAATCTAAAGTTTCTCCATTCTTTTCTCACTCCCCACACCCCCACTCCCATTATACATCATTCTCCACTTATCAGGGAATACATTTGGCCTTTGGTTTTTTAGGATTGGCTTATTTCACTTAGCATGATATTCTCCAATTTCATCCATTTATTTGCAAATGCCATAATATTATTATTATTTATGGCTGAATAATATTCCATTGTGTATATATACCACAGTTTCTTTAGCCATTCCTCTGTTGAAGGGCATCTAGGTTGGTTCCACAATCTAGCTATTGTGAACTGAGCTGCTATAAACATTGATGTGGCTGCATCACTGTAGTATGCTGATTTTAAGTTCTTTGGGTATAAACTGAGGAGTGGGATAACTGGGTCAAAAAGTGGCTCCATTCCAAGTTTTCTGAGGATTCTCCACACTGCTTTCCAGAATGGTTGCACCAATTTGCAACTCCACCAGCGATGTAAAAGTGTGCCTTTCCCCCCACATCCACGTCAACATCTATTATTGTTTGTGTTCTTGATAATAGCCATTCTAATTGGAGTAAGATGAAATCTTAGAGTTGTTTTAATTTGTATTTCTCTAATTCCTAGAGATGTTGAACCCTTTTTCATATATTTATTAATTGCCTATATGTCTTCTTCTGTAAAGTGTCTGTCCAGTTCCTTGGCCCATTTATTGATTGGGTTCTTTGTATTTTTGGTGTAAAGTTTTGTAAGTGCTTTATAAATTTTGGAGATAAGTGCTCTATCTGAAGTGCATGTGGAAAAGATTTTCTCCCACTCTGTAGGCTCTCTCTTCATGTTCTTGATTGTATCCTTTGCTGAGAAAAAACTTTTTAGTTTGAGTCCATTCCATTTATTGATTCTTGCTTTGATTTCTGGGAGTGCTCTGGGAGTCTTGTTGAGGAAGTCTGATCGTAAGCCAACATGATGAAGATTCAGGCCTACTTTGTCTTCTGTTAGGTTCAGGGTGTCTGGTCTAATTCCTATGTCCTTGATCCATTTTGAGTTGAGTTTTGTTCAGGGTGAGAGATACAGATTTAATTTCATTTTACTGTATATGGATTTCCAGTTTTGCCAGCACCATTTGTTGAATAGGCTATCTTTTCTCCATTTTATGTTTTTGGTTCCTTTGTCTAGTATGAGGTAACTATCTTTATGTGGGTTTCTCTCTGTGTCTTCTATTGGTCTGTGTTTACCATTGGTCTGCCTGTCTATTTTGGTGCCAACACCATGCCATTTTTGTTACTATTTCTCTATAGTTGAGTTTAAGGTCTGGTATTGTGATACCTCCTGCTTCACTTTTTCTACTCAGGATTGTTTTGACTATTTGAGGTCTCTTGTTCTTCCAGATGAAGTTCATGATTGCTTGCCCTATTTCTATGAAGAATGTCATTGGGATTTTAATTGGAATTGCATTGAATCTGTATAGTGCCTTTGGTAGAATGACCGTTTTGACAATGTTAATTCTGCCTATCCAATAACATGGAAGATCTTTCTATCTTCTGAGGTTTTCTTCAATTTCTTTCTTTAATGTTCTGTAGTTTTCATTGTAGAGGTCTTTCGCCTCTTTTGATAGATTAATTTCCATTTATTTTTTTTTTTGAGGCTATTGTGAATGGAGTGGTTTTCCTAATTTCTCATTCAGAGGATTCATCACTGATGAATAGAAGTGCATTAGATTTACATGTATTGATTTTCTATCCTGCTACTTTGCTGAATTCATTTATTAGTTCTAGAAGTTATCTAGTGGAGTTTTTTGGATCTTCTAAATATAGTTTCTTGTCATCAGTAAATAGTGACAGCTTAACTTCTTCTTTCCTATTTGCATCCCTTTAATTTCTTTGGTCTGTCTAATTGCTCTGGCAAGTGTTTCAAGGACAATGTTGAATAGAAGTGGTGAAAGAGGGCATCCCTGTCTTGTTCCAGTTTTTAGAGGGAATGCTTTCAGTTTTTCTCCATTAAGAATGATGTTGGCCATGGGCTTAGCATAGATGGCCCTTACAAAGTTGAGGTATGTTCCCACTATCCCTATTGTTTCTAGTGTTTTAAGCGTGAAGGGGTGCTGTATTTTATCAAATGCTTTCTCAGCATCTATTGAAATAATCATGTGATTCTTAACTTTAAGTCTGTTGATATGGTGAATTACATTTATTGATTTCCAGATGTTGAACCAACCTTGCATCCCTGGGATAAATCCCACTTGATCATGATGCACTATCTTTTTAATATATTTTTTATGCAATTTGCCAGTATTTTGTTAAGGATTTTTGCATCTATGTTCATCAGGGATATTGGTCTAAAGTTTTCTTTCCTTGATGAGTCTTTGGTTTTGGTATCAGTGATACTAGCCTCATAGAATGAATTTAGAAGGGTTCCCTCCTTTTCTATTTTCTGGAATTCTTTGAGAAGTATTGGTATTAGTTCTTCTTTAAAGGTCTTGTAGAATTCGACTGAGAATCCATCTGGTCCTGGGCTTTTCTTGGTTGGTAGGCCTTTGATGGCTTCTTCTATTTTGCTGCTTGAAATTGATCTGTTTAGATTGTGTACATCTTCCTGATTCAGTTTGGGAGGATCATATGTCTCTAAAAATTTGTCAATGTCTTCGATATTTTCTATTTTTTGGAGTATAGATTTTCAAAGTAGCTTCTAATTATGTTTTGTATTTTAATGGTGTCTGTCATGATCTTTCCTTTTTCATCATGAATTCTAGTAATTTGAGTTTTCTCTCTCCTGTTGGTTAGAGTGGCTAGGGGTTTCTCAATTTTGTTTACTTTTTCAAAGAACCAACTTTTTGTTTTGTCAATTTTTTGAATTGTTGCTCTTGTTTCAATTTCATTGATTTCAGCTCTAATTTTAATTATTTCCTGTCTTCTACTATTTTTGTGTTGATCTGTTCTTCTTTTTCTAGGGTTTTGAGATGTAATGTTAGGTCATTTAGTTGTTGATTTTTTATTTTTTTAACGTATGAGCTCAATGCAATGAACTTTCCTCTTAGTACTGCTTTCAGAGTGTCCCAGAGATTTTGGTATGTTGTGTCATTGTTCTCTTTTACCTCTAAGAATTTTTTATTTCTTCTCTGATATCTTCTGTTATCATTGCATCATTCAATAGCATATTATTTAGTCTCCAGGTGTATGAATAGTTTTTGTTTGTTATTTTATCATTGATTTCTAATTGCATTCCATTATGGTCTGATAGGATACAGGGTAGGATCTCTTTTTTTTTTTTTTTTTGTATTTACTAATGACTTCTTTTTTTATTTACTTTTATTGTAAACAAATGGGATACATGTTGTTTCTGTTTCTACATGGAGTAACAGCATACCATTTGCATATCCATACATTACATAGAGTAATGATGTTTGATTCATTCGGTTATTTTTTTCCTTCCCCCCACCCCTCCCACTTCTCTTTTCCCTCTATAGAGTCCCTCCTTCCTCCATTCTTGCCCCCCTTCCACCCCCCATTACATGTCATCATCCGCTTATCAGTGAGATCATTCGCCTTTGGGATTTTTGAGATTGGCTTATCTCATTTAACATGATATAATCCAATTTCATCCATTTGCCTGCAAATGCCATAATTTTATTATTCTTTATAGCTGAGTAATATTCCATTGTATATATATACCACGGTTTCTTTATCCATTCATCAATTGAAGGGCATCTAGGTTGGTTCCACAGTCTGGCTATTGTGAATTGAGCAGCTATGAACATTGATGTGGCTGTATCTCTGTAGTATGCTGATTTTAAGTCCTTTGGGTATATGCAGAGGAGTGGGATAGCTGGGTCAAATGGTAGGTCCATTCCAAGTTTTCTAAGGAATCTCCACACTGCTTTCCAGAGTCGCTGCACTAATTTGCAGCCCCACCAGCAATGTATGAGTGTACCTTTTTCCCCACATCCTCTTCAACACCTATTATTGCTTGTGTTCTTGATAATCGCCATTCTAATTGGGGTGAGATGAAATCTTAGGGTAGTTTTGATTTGCATTTCTCTTATTACTAAAGATGGTGAACATTTTTTCATATGTTTGTTGATTGCTTGTGGATCTTCTTCTGTGAAGTGTCTGTTCATAACCTTAACCCATTTGTTGATTGGGTTATTTGTATTCTTGGTGTAGAGGTTTTTGAGTTCTTTATATATTCTGGATATTAGTGCTCTATCTGAAGTATGAGTGGCAAAGATTTTCTCCCACTCTGTAGGCTCTCTCTTCGCATTACTGATAGTTTCCTTTAGTGAGAGAAAGCTATTTAGTTTGAATCTATCCCAGTTATTGATTCTTGCTTTTATTTCTTGTGCTATGAGGGTCCTGTTAAGGAAGTCTGATCCTAAGCCAACAAGGTGAAGATTGGGATCTACTTTTTCTTCTATAAGATGCAGGGTCTCTGGTCTGATTTCAAGGTCCTTGATCCATTGTGAGTTGATCTCTGTGCAGGGTGAGAGATAGGGGTTTAGTTTCATTCTGTTGAATATGGATTTCCAGTTTTCCCAACACCATTTGTTGAACAGGCTATCTTTTCTCCATTGCATATTTTTGGCCCCTTTGTCTAGTATTAGAAAATTGTATTTATTTGGGTTTGTGTCCATGTCCTCTATTCTGTACCATTGATCTACCTGTCTATTTTGGTGCCAATACCATGCTGTTTTTGTTACTATTGCTTTGTAGTATAGTTGAAGTTCTGGTATTGCGATACTCCCTGTTTGATTCTTCCTGCTAAGAATTGCTTTAGCTATTCTGGGTTTCTTATTCTTCCAGATGAATTTCATGATTGCTTGCTCTATTTCTGTAAGGTACATCATTGGGATTTTAATTGAAATTGCATTGAATCTGTATAGCACTTTTGGTAGTATGGCCATTTTGACAATATTAATTCTGCCTATCCAAGAACATGAGAGATCTTTCCATCTTCTAGGGTCTTCCTTAATTTCTTTCTTCAATGTCTTCAGTAGTTTCTATTTTGTTGGAATACAGATTTTCAAAGTAGCTTCTCATTATGTTCTGTATCTCAGTGGTGTCTGTCGTGATTTTTCCTTTTGCATCATGTATTTTAGTAATTTGAGTCTTCTCTCTCCTTCTCTTTGTTAGTGTGGCTAAGGGTTTGTCTATTTTGTTTACTTTCTCAAAGAACCAACTTTTTGTTTTGTCAATTTTTTGAATAGTTTCTTTTGTTTCAATTTCATTGATTTCAGTTCTGATTTTAATTATTTCCTGTCTTCTACTACTTTTGCTGTTATTCTGTTCTTCTTTTTCTAGGGCTTTGAGCTGTAATGTTAGGTCATTTAGTTGTTGACTTTTCTTTCTTTTGTGGAATGCGCTCCATGCAATGAATTTTCCTCTTAGTACTGCTTTCATGGTATTCCAGAGATTTTGATATGTTGTATCATCATTCTCATTGACCTCTAAGAATATTTTAATCTCCTCCCTGATGTTTTTTGTTACCCATGTTTCATTCAATAGCATATTTGTGGTGGGCGAAACCCAGGGCCCAGGGTTACGCCACATGTATCCAAGATGGCGACTGGCAGAGAGTCAAAGGACATGCTGAATGTGCCTAGAGAAAAACAGGAAGCGTTTACCATTGGCTATATGATAATTAGTTCAGCCACCTAGCGTGTGGACAGATATATCTTACATGTGTGCTTGAGCTCATGATTGCTTGACCTTTAATAGGATTGGATAGACATATCTGGTTACAATTGCATACGCATGAGACTGCTGATATATTGAGGGTGTTATCCAAATGAAAAAAATCTGCTTCATGAACTTCTGAAGAGTACATGTTGTTTGTCCCGCTGGTCGGTGGCAGGCGGGAAGTGGCAATATTATTTAGTCTGCAGGTGTTGGAGTAATTTCCCTTTTTTATTTTGTCATTGATTTCTACTCTCAGTCCATTATGATCTGATAGAACACAAGGTGGTATCTCTATTTTTCTGCATTTCCTAAGGGCTGCTTTATGGCATAACATATGATCTATTTTCGAGAAGGTTCCACGTGCTGCTGAGAAGAAAGTGAATCCGCTCATTGATGGATGGAATATTTTATATATGTCTATTAAGTCTAGGTTATTCATTGTGTTATTGAGTTCTATGGTTTCTTTGGTTGGATTTTGTTTGGAAGATCTATCTAGTGGTGACAGCGGTGTGTTAAAGTCACCCAGAATTTTTGTGTTGTGGTCTATGTGGTTCCTGAAATTGAGAAGGATTTGTTTGATGTACAGGAATGCACCATTGTTTGGGGCATAAATATTTATTATCATTATGTCTTCCTGATTTATGGTTCCCTTATGCAGTATGAAATGTCCTTCTTTATCCCTTCTGACTAACTTTGGCTTGAAGTCCACTTTATCTGATATAAGGATGGAAACCCCGCTTTTCTACTAAGTCCATGTGCATGCTAGGTTTTTTCCCATCCTTTCACCTTTAGTCTGTGGATGTCTTTTTCTATGAGATGAGTCTCTTGCAGGCAGCATATTGTTGGGTCTTTCTTTTTAATCCATTCTGCCAGTCTATGTCTTTTGATTGATGAGTTTAGGCCATTAACGTTCAGGGTTATTATTGAGAAATGATTTGTATTCCCAGTCATTTGGCTTATTTTTGGTTTTTAAGTTGGCTTGGTTTCTCCTTTGAGTGGTTTTTCTCTAAGGTAGTTCCTCCCTTTGCTGACCTCCATTGTTGTTTTTCATTTCCTCCTCATGGAATATTTTGTTGAGAACATTCTGTAGTGCAGGCTTTCTATTTGTAAATTCTTTTAACTTTTGTTTATCATGGAAGGATTTTATTTCATCTTCAAATCTGAAGGTTAGTTTTGCTGGGTATAGGATTCTTGGTTGGCAACCATGTTCTTTCAGAGCCTGAAATATGTTGTTCCAGGCCCTTCTAGCTTTTAGAGTCTGGGTTGAGAAGTCAGCTGCTATCCGTATTGGTCTCCCCCTATATGTAATCTGATGCTTTTCTCTCATGGCCTTCAAAATCCTATCTTTATGTTAGGCATTTTCATTATAATGTGCCTTGGTGTGGATCTGTTGTGATTCTGTGCATTTGGTGTTCTGTAAGCCTCTTGTATTTGATTTTCCATTTCATTCTTCAGGTTTGGGAAATTTTCTGATATTATTTCATTGAATAGGTTGTTCATTCCTTTGGTTTGTATGCGTGTGCCTTCCTCAATGCCAATAATTCTTAAATTTGGTCTTTTCATGATGTCCCATAGTTCTTGGAGATTCTGTTCATGATTTCTTACCATCTTCTCTGTTTGGGTAACTTTATTTTCAAGATTAAATATTTTGTCTTCATTGTCTGAGGTTCTGTCTTCCAAGTGGTCTAGTCCGTTGGTGATGCTTTCCATTGAGTTTTTTATTTGTTTTTTTGTCTCCTTCATTTCAAGGATTTCTGTTTGGTTTTTTTTGAGAATCTCTATCTCTTTGTTGAAATGATCTTTTGCTTCCTGCAGGTGCTCTTTCAGCTTATTGGTATTATCATTCATTGCCTGCATTTGCTCTCTTATCTCATCCTTTGCTTCGCGAATCATCTTAATCATGTATAATCTGAACTCCTTTTCTGACATTCCTTCTACCATACTGTCATTGGATTCTATTAATATAGAATCTAGATTTGTTTGGATCATTTTCTTCCCTTGTTTTTTCATGTTGTTCATGTATCTTCCCCTCTAGCAGTGCAGATCTGGGCTATTGGAGATTTCCCCCTATAGGCTTATAGTGGTCCTATAGGTTCCCAAAACCCTTTCTTAAGGGGAGATCAATATTAGCAATGCCCAAATCAGACACTATGCAATCCTAGACCAAATAGCTCCTATGTGGACAATAACAAAATTGTCATAATAATCAAAATGAGTTCAAATATTATCTTCGGTAAAACAAACAGGTTTGCAGTAAGGTCTGCAGTTTCTAATGGAGGACAAAGAGGATGCAGAGGGATGTAGAATGTGACTGTTAATGGGATAAGAAAAGAATATACTGCAGTTCTAGAAAATAGAAAGGGTGAGAGTGTAATCAAAAGAAATTGGATGTTAGCATGCAAAAAAAGGGAGAAAGAGACTCTGAGGGAACAGGTAAACAAAAGGAAAAGAGAGCAAGAAAAGTAAAGAAATAAAAACTTAAATTTTTTTAAAAAGGAGAAAAAAGAAAATCTACTGTATAACAGTCATATACTAATGAAAACTCCCAGTGTTCAGTAGCCTGATGCATGAGAGGTACCTGACAATGAGCTTCAAGCCTCCAGCAAGCGTCTCAGAATGGGATTTGCCCCACCCAAAGATCGGAGCTCTGGCTTCCAGGATTATCCAAGATGGCCACTCTGGCTTCAAAATGTGTTGGCAAATGGGGAGCTGCAGCTCAGGGGTAGACGTGGTCAGCTGGATGTCCTGGAGACGGGATGCAGTTGGTCCGGCAGGGGTCCTGGAGGTCTGGTGTGTTTGGTGTGGTTGTGGGATCCTGGAGGCTGGGTGCAATCATTTGGTCTGGGGTCCTGGTGATAGGGCGCAGTCAGTTGGTCTGGAGGTCCTGGTGGCAGGAAACAGTCAGTTGATGTGAGGTCCCCAGAGGCAGGGAGTGATCAGTCGGGCTGAGGGATCCTGGAGATGGGGCTCAGTCAGTCCAGCCAGGGGTCCTATGGGGCCTGGCTGTTGTCTCAAAATGGCGGCAGCCACATGTAATCAAAACCTGCAGTGAACTTCCAGGCAGCAGCAGGCATCTGGTGCTCCACTGGCGGTTGGCGATCAGTTTGCTGACTGTTGTCGGACGATCGGGAGGTGAACCTCGAGCATTGGGTGATGGTAGGTGTAAGGCAGGCAGTGGACAGGCAAGAGGCAGGCAAATGGCGGATGATAAATGCCTGACAGTGAGCAATCTGCTCTCAAAAAAGGCGTCAATATGCTGGCAGACTGCAGGTCATCACAGCAGACAAATGGGTAAACACCAGGGGATAGATAAGCAGCAAAACTGCCTCACCAGAAACAGATATCCTCTGCTTGAAACCGGCGTTATGGAGCGACAAGGAACACAGCCTCCCTCTAGTCTGCCATCTTGGATCTCCCACTAATGGCTTCTTTGTGGCATAGCATATGGTCTATTTTGGAGAAGGATCCATGATCTGCTGAGAAGAAAGTATATTCACTTGATGATGAATGAAATATTCTGTAAATGTCCATTAAGTCTATATCATTGATTATATTATTTAGTTCTATAGTTTCTTTGTTCAGTTTTTGTTTGGAGGATCTATCCAGTGATGAGAGCAGTGTGTTAAATCCTCCACTATTATTGTGTTATGGTCTATTTGATTCTTAAAATTGAGAAGGATTTATTTGATGTACGTAGATGCTCCATTGTTTGGGGCATAAATATTTTAAATTGTTATGTCTTACTGTTTTATGCTTCCCTTAAGCAGTATGAAATGTCCTTCTTTATCCCTCCGACTAACTTAGGTTTGAAGTCTACTTTATCTAATATGAGGATGGAGACCCCTGCTTTTTTACTGGGTCCATGTTCATGGCATGTTTTTCCCCATCCTTTCACCTTTAGGCTAAGGATGTCTTTTTCTATGAGATGAGTCTCTTGAAGGCAGCATATTGTTGGGTCTTTGTTTTTAATCCAATCTGCCAGTCTATGTCTTTTGATTATTGAGTTTAGGCCATTGACATTCAGGGTTATTATCGTGATATGATTTGTATTCCTGGTCATTTTAACTTATTTTTGGTTTTTAACTTCACTTGGTTTCTCCTTTGATTGGCTTTTCCTTTAGGTTAGTTCTTCCCAATGCTGATTTGTATTGTTGCTTTTCACTTCCTCCTCATGAAATATTTTGCTGAGAATGTTCTGTAGTGCAGACTTTCTATTTGTAAATTCTTTTAACTTTTTTTATTGTGGAAATATTTTATTTCATCGTCAATCTGAAGGTTAGTTTTGCTAGGTATAGGATTCTTGGTTGGCATCTGTGTTCTTTCAGAGCTTGAAATATATTGTTCCAGGCCCTTGTTGCTTTTAGAGTCTGGGCTGAGAAATCTGCTGATATCCATATTGGTTTCCCCTTATACGTAATTTGACGCTTTTCTCTCCCAGCCTTTAAAATCCTATCTTTATCTTGTATGTGAGGTATTTTCATTATAATGTGTCTTGGTGTGGATCTATTGTAATTTTGTGCACGTAGTGTTCTGTAAGCCTCTTGTATTTGATTTTCCATTTCATTTTTCAAGTTTGAAAATTTTTCTGATATTATTTCATTGAACAGTTTGTTCATTCCTTTGGTTTGTATCTCTGTGCCATCTTGAACCCAATAATTCTTAAATTTGGTCTTTTCATGATTTTCCATAATTCTTGGAGGTTCCATTCATGACTACTTAATATCTTCTCAGTTCGTTCAACTTTATTTTCAAGATTAAATATTTTGTCTTCATTTTCTGAGATTCTGTCTTCCACAAGATCTGTTCTGTTCATGATGCTTTCTATTGAGTTTTTAATTTGGTTTATCATTTGTTTCATTTCAAGTATTTCTGTTTGTTTGGTTTTTGTTTTTTTTTTCAGACTCTTTGTTGAAATGTTCTTTTAACTGTTTACTGGAATGATCATGCATTGCCTGCATTTGCTCTCTTATATCATCTTTTGCTTCACAGATTATTTTAAGTATGCAGATTCTAAACTCTTTTTCTGTCACTTCTACTGCCAGGCTGTCATTGGATTCTATCACAATAGCATCTTTGTTTGTTAGGGACAGTTTCTTCCCCTGTTTTTTCATATTGTTTCTATATATTCCCCTCTAGCAATGAAGATCAGTGGTACTGAAAGTTCCCCTCTGCAGGCTTATTATGACCTTGCAATTTTCCAATACCTCTCCTTTGAAGGAGAGATCAATACCAGTAGTACTCAATACAAAGAAAATGCAACCTTGAACTACAGCCCCTATTAGACTTAAACATTATTGTAATGAACAGGACGAATTTGATTACTATTTACAGTGTTTCTTGTTGTGTACAAGAGGATGAGAAAGGGTGTAGGATGTAAGTGAGTAAATAGAGGTACCTGTCAAAGGGTCTCCAGTCTCCTGTAGGTGTCTCAGGAAGGGATTCTAAAATACTTCAGAATCAATCTAACAAAAGAAGTGAGAGACCTCTACAATGAAAACTACAGAGCACTAAAGAAAGAAATTGAAGAAGATCTAAGAAGATGGAAAAACCTCCCATATTCCTGGATGGCCAATGATGATGGCCAAGCCCTCAGGAATAATTCAAGGTGCCTACACCAGCCTCCAAAGAAGATGGGGAGCCCCAGCAATGGTGTGTGGAGTCAGCATAGGGTACGGGTGCAGTGTCCCTCTGTAGTGGAGGAGACCAGTGACCGTCCTCAGTGGAGTGGCAGGCAGACCCCTTTCATTGATTCTTGATTTTACTTCTTGTGCTTTAGGGGTCTCATTAAGGAAGACACATCCTAGGTCAACATGGTGAAGACTTGGGCCTACTTTTTCTTCTATTAGGCACTGGATCTCTGTTCTAGTGCCTAAGTCTTTGATCTACTTTGAGTTGAGTTTCATGCAGGGTGAGAGACAGGAGTTTAATTACATTTTGTTACATGTGGATTTCCATTTTTCCCAGCACCATTTGATGAATAGGCTATCTTTTCTCCAATGAATGTTTTTGGTGCCTTTGTCTAGTATGAAATAACCGTATTTATGTGGGTTTGTCTTTGTGTCTTCTATTCTGTACAGTTGCTCTATGTGTCTGTTTTGATGCCAATACAATGCTGTTTTTGTTACTCTGGTTCTGTAGTACAGTTTAAGGTCTGGTACTGTGATGCCTCCTAATTCACTCTTATTGCTAAGGATTGCTTTGGATATGCTGGGTCACTTATTTTTCCAATTAAATTTTATGATTGTTTTTTCTATTTCTATGAAGAATGTCATTGGGGTTTTATAGGAATTGCATTAAATTTGTATAATGTTTTTGGTAATATGGTCATTTTGACAATATTAATTCTGCCCATCCAGGAGCATGGGAGGTCTTTACATCTTTTAAGGTAATCTTTAAGTTTTTTCTTTAGTGTTCTGTAGTTTTCATTGTACAGGTCTTTCACTTCTATTTTCAGATTGAATCCCAAGGTTTTGTTTTGTTTTGTCTTGTTTTGTTTTGTTTTGAGGCTACTGTGAATTTCCACATACAGAAATCAATAAACATAAATCATCACATCGATAGACTTAAAAAGAAGAATCATATGATTAGTTGAGCATTTGACAAAATGCAGCACATCTTCATGTTCAAAACACTAGAAAAACTAGGGATAGTAGAAACGTATCTCAACATTGTAAAAGCTATATATGCTAAACCCAAAGCCAACATCCTTCTAAAAAGTTCCCTCCAAGAACTGGAACAAGACAAGGATGCCCTCTTTCATCATTTCTATTCAACATGGTCCTTGAAAATCTAGCCAGAGCAAGTAGGAGAAAGAATTTAAAGGGATATGAATAAGAAAAGAAGAACTCAAATTATCACTACTTGCTGAAGACATGATTCTACATTTAGAAAACATCTAGAATCAATAAATTAATTCAGCAAGGTAGCAGAATATAAAATCAATACCCATAAATCAGATCTGTGATGAATCCACCGAGAGAGACATTAGGAAAACTACCCCATTCACAACAGCCTCAAAAAATAAAATAAAATACTTCAGAATAAATCTAACAAAAGAAGTGAAAGACCTCTACAATGAAAACTACAGAGCACTAAAGAAAGAAATTGAAGAAGATCTAAGAAGATGGAAAAACCTCCCATATTCCTGGATGGGAATCAATATTGTCAAAATGACCATACTACCAAAAACATTATACAAATTTAATGCAATTCCTATAAAACCCCAATGACATTCTTCATAGAAATAGAAAAAAAATCATAAAATTTAATTGGAAAAATAAGTGACCCAGCATATCCAAAGCAATCCTTAGCAATAAGAGTGAATTAGGAGGCATCACAGTACCAGACCTTAAACTGTACTACAGAACCAGAGTAACAAAAACAGCATGGTATTGGCATCAAAACAGACACATAGAGCAACTGTACAGAATAGAAGACACAAAGACAAACCCACATAAATACAGTTATTTCATACTAGACAAAGGCACCAAAAACATTCATTGGAGAAAAGATAGCCTATTCATCAAATGGTGCTGGGAAAAATGGAAATCCACATGTAACAAAATGAAATTAAACTCCTGTCTCTCACCCTGCATGAAACTCAACTCAAAGTAGATCAAAGATTTAGGCACTAGAACAGAGACCCTGTGCCTAATAGAAGAAAAAGTAGGCCCAAGTCTTCACCATGTTGACCTAGGATCTGACTTCCTTAACAAGATTCCTAAAGTGCAACAAGTTAAATCAAGAATCAATAAATGGGATGCATTCAAACTAAAAAGCTTCTTCTCAGTCAAAGAAGCAATCAACAATGTGAAGAGAGAACGTATAGAGTGGGGGACTATCTTTACCACCTCAGGAATGCCCCTCAGGAAGAGCATTAATCTCCAGGATATATAAAGAACTCAAAAAACCTAACACCAAATTTCAAATAACACAATCAATAAATGGGCTAAGGAACTCAACAAACCCTTCAAAAAAGAAGAAATAAAATAGTTCAACAAATACATGAAAAAATGTTCAAAATCTCTAGCATTAGAGAAATGCAGATCAAAACTACACTGAGATTCCATCTCACTCCAGTCAGAATGGCAATTATGAAGAATATAAGCAACAATAAGTGTTGGTGAGGATGTGGAGGGAAATGTACATTCATTCATTACTGGTAGGACTGAAAATTGGTGCAGCCACTAGGGAAAGCAATATGGAGATTCATCAGAAAACTTGGAATGGAACCACCACTCCTTGGTCTATACCCAAAGGAATAAAATCAGCATACTACAGTGTCACAGCCACATCAATGTTTATAGCAGCTCAATTCACAATAGCTAAACTATGGAACCAACCCAGGGGCCCTTCAACAGATATATGGATAAAGAAACTGTGGCATATATACACAATGGAATATTACTCAATCTTAAAGAAGAATGGGGTGGGTGGGGTGGGGAGTGAGAGAAGAATGGATGAACTTTAGATTATGTAGAAGGAAATAAGGGGGGGTATGAAAAATGATGGAATGAGACAGACTTTATTACCCTATGTACATATATGATTACACAAATGGTATGAATCTACTTCGTGTACAACCATAGGAATGAAAAATTGTACCCCATTTGTGTACAATGAATAAAACAAATAAATAAATAATTTTAAAAAAAGAAAAATGAAATTATGACATTTAGCAATAAGTGAATGGAACTGGAGAACATCATACTAAGTAAAATAAGTCAATCCCAAAATACCAAAAGTTGAATGTTTTCTCTAATATGCAAATGCTAATTCACAATAAGGTGAATTACTAAATTGGTACAGCCATTATGGAAGGGGGCTAGGGAAGAATAGAGTCACTTTGGATTAGGTAAAGGGGAGTGAAGGGAGGGGAGGGGGCATTGGGGATATTAGGATATTAGGAATGAGTCTGGCATTATTACACTATGTGCATATATGACTAGAAGATGGGAGTGATTCTACATCATATACAACCAGAAGAAAGAGAGATTATACTCCATTTATGTATGATGTGTCAAAGTGCATTCTACTGTCATGTATAACTAATTAGAACAAATTCTTTTAAATGTATAAATTAAAAAATAGCATCAGTGATAAAAATTACATGATAATCTTGATACATGCAGAAAAGGCCTTTGATCAAATTCAACATCTGGTCATGATAAAATCCCTGAAGAATTATGTATGAAAAGATCATACCTCAACATAGTAATAGCTATCTATGGCAAACCCATAGCCAACATCACGCCCAACAGGAAAAACTTGAAAGCTTTCTTCTAAGATTGGAATCAAGGGGCTGGGGCTGTAGTTCAGTGGTAGAGTACTTGCCAAGCACATGTGAGGCACTGAGTTTGATCCTCAGCACCACAAATAAATAAATAAGTACTTGTAATACATCTTTAAAAAAAAGGAAACAAGGTGTGTATTCTCACCACTCTTATTCAACATAGTCTTGAAATGTTAACCCAGAAAGAGATATAAATAAGAAAGGAGGAAGTGAAACTATTACCAATGACAGATAATAGGATTCTATACTTAGAAGAGCCTAAATATTCCACCAAAAGACCCTTAAAAGTGATTTTGTATCTTGCTACTTTGATTCAGAAAAATACAGTAGCAGGATACAAAATCAACATACAAATATCTGTAGTTTTTCTGTACAACAATGACAAGCTTGCTGAGAAAGAAATCATAAAAACAACCGCAGTCACAACAACCTCAAAAAAAAAAAAAAAAAAAATACAACCTGGGAATAAGCCTAACCAAGGAGGTGAAAGACCTCTACAATGAAGGTTATGAAACACTGAATAAAAAATTATAAAAGAAACTAGGATATTGAAAGACATCCCTTGTTTGTAGATTGGGAGAATTAACATTGTGAAAATGGCCATATTACCAAAGGCAATCAACAGATTTGATGCAATCCCCATCAAAATATCAATGACTAAAATAAAAAATAACTAAAAAAAAATCCTAAAGTTTATATGGAAGCAAAAAAAGAGTGACTCTGGAGGCATCACAATACCTAATTTCAGAATGAACTATAGGTAAATTTGTAAAAATGTCATGGTGCTGGTATAGAAATAGATATGTAGACCAATAGAATATAATATAGGACCCAGAAATAAGCTGACACATCTACAGCCATCTGATTCTTGACAGTGTCCCAAGAACATACACTGGAGACAGACAGACTCTTCAACAAAGGGTACTTGGAAAACCACTTGTAGAAGATTGAAACTAGATTGCTAAATTGTTACAGCCATTATGGAAGTCAATATGGAAGTTCTTAAAAGGGGTGGGGGAACTACCATATAATATAGCTATAACCACCACTGGATATATACCCAAAGAAAATGAAGTCAGCACACAAAAGAGATACCTAAGAAAGATACCTGAGGACTGGGCATATACATGTCAGTGATAGAGCACTTGCCTAGCATGCTGAAGGCTCTGGGTTTGATTCCCAGTACTGCAAAAACCAAACAAGAAAGAAAGATACCTGCATACCCATGTTTACTGTGGCACAGTTAACAATAACCAGCTTAGGTGCTTGTCAACATATGAATGGAATGTGTGTGTGTGTGTGTGTGTGTGTGTGTGTGTGTGTGAAATCTTAATATATGTATGAAAATGGATAAAAATAGAGGTTATCATGTTAAATGAAATTATCCAGACACCCAAAGATAAGTATTACATGTTTTCTATCATATGTGGAAACTTTAAAAAAAATGGAAAGAAAAAAGATGACCTAAAAATAGAAGATTAGGAAGAAGAGGACCAGAGGGAAAAGAGTCATGGGGAAGGTAGATTTCAACCAAGTCTGATATATGCATGTATGGAATGTCACAGTGAAACCGATTGATTAGTACAATTATTATGATTGAATGATTATAATTTTAAAAAGAAATACTGACCTAAATCTCTCTGATTTAGTAAGCAGAAAAGTGCACTCTATTGAGAAAAGAGCCCCCAGGGGTCCTTAGTGCCACATGAGAAAGAGCTACTGGAGATTTATTGCCAAGTTGACTTTCATTGTGGGATAAGAGAGTCTTTCGGGATTTTCTTAGGACAGTCCTTGTGTCCGTGGCAAGTATCTATCTCAAAGAAGCATCTGTTTCATTTATCTGAAGTAGTGGATGATATAGTTACCTAAGAGTGGGAGGTAGCTCGAAAGCTAAGGAATTCCTTCAGGACTCTACAGTTCACGCAGGTCAGTTTTCAATCCCTTTTGCTGAGGTCCTGCACAACATGGGGCTTTATGATGTTCTTATAGTCTGTGAACATCCTCCCATTCTTTGTACCACCTGCCAAACAGATTCATCCTCCAGACCAAAGAACAACTGGTAGGTTTTCAGACACTCAGTCACTTCATCTACATCCCAAATGCCAAAGGCGTGCTAAAGAGAACGCATGGCCATTTTCTTCTGCAGGGAAGTCACTCTGTCATTAGTGATCTTCCCACAGGTGTGGGACAGGTTTTGAAGAGGGTCACGGCTAAGTGAGTTTTCAATATGTCTCTAAGTTTTGGTACATTGTGTGAGAAAGGTTCAGAGCTGAAGACTACAAACGTGGGAGGTTTGCAAACCCACTTCTTTTGGAGATTTTCAGGGATATTTTCTCTGAAAATCTGCAATGTCTACTTTTCCGTGAGAACACCCATGGTAAGGTCTATGTCCAGTTGGTCCAGACAATGTAGGAGTTCTTTCTCATGTCCTGGATGGTTTCAGCAAGTATCATGTGATTTGTTCTGAATCAGATATTATTCATGTGCAATGATGATGAAGTCTTACTAGTTGAACTACATTTCCACCAAACAGTGTTCCAGGGTTTCAGTGAAAGATTCAGTGCCAGGCAGGACCACAGAACCACATTTGGGAAAAGCACATGTCTGGGTAGTTTTGACTGCCCCAGTGGGATCTAAGTCCTCCCTCTCATGACCTATGGTGTGAGGTCTACTGATGAAGGTGGACATATCATTGCCAGAGTACCCTATTACAGCAAACTAGTGTCCTGGAGACTATCTCCAGAATTTCCCTGGTAGCAGAAACCACCTTTAGCAAATTCTCATCCCCTAACATTTTCTCAATGTTCAGAAACTCCAATTTGGATAAAATACCCGAATCCTATGGTGTGGCAAAAGAGAAATTAAGGATGCTGACGACAGAGTGTGAGGAAACCAAAGGAATTCTGTTCTATTGGTGAGCAGTGGGGTAACCTGCAAAAGAAGAGTAAGCAAGTTAGAATGAACAGGCATGACAAAGCACACAAGAACCATCCAGACTTAGTGTCCCTCACTCAGGATTTTATCTACCCATGAAGGTCACAGAAAAGACAGTTGGATTAAACGCAAAGCAAAGGAAAATAACTCATTCAAGCAACCTGTACATTCATTGAGCTGAGGGAGAAAGGTAGAGTCCTTGAGGAACACTCTGAGGCTGGGGTCTCTAATAACCAGCCTCTAAAACAGGAATGTACTTGTAAGAGGACTTGAATAGCATAATGAACCCAGTTTCCTGCCCCCCCCCACAAAAAAAATCTTCTGTCTTAATATAGGTCTGCTCCTTCATAATTTTCAGTACTCATTGCATGACCAGGAAACTACCAGGCAAGTAATAGTCACCTATACATTACTCTAGGTGGCACCAGAGAACCTAAAACAGCCAGTTCCCTCTGCCGCTTGAAGCTGTGGTCGTTCTCTGCTTAACACAACCTACCTCATCAGGCAGGAGAGCACACATGCAAGGTAATATTGAAATGCTACACTATATATGAAGTAAGTGACCGTCTTTTGACCTTCATCAACCTTCCATTAGATTGTCATATTGGATCCCAACCAAAGTGAGAGAGGGAAGGAGGAAGTCTTCTCAAATGTTCTGCCCTCATTCAAGGCAGCAATTAAATAATTGATAATCATTGCATCCCAAATCCTGGCTCTCCCCTATTGCCCATGCAGCCAGGTATTTGGGACTGATATATCAAAATGTAAAAATGCATTCTACTATTTTGTACAAGAAATTAGAACAAATTTTTAAAAAAGAAAAATTGGTTATAAAAAAAGATGATTCTTGACTCCTAAAGGGGTCTAGCACACCCGTTTCATGCATTCAAGTATGAATACATACTTGCACACTCACCATCACACTGAGGATTGACTTTCCCTGCATCAGCCTTCCTCTGTGACTATAGTCACACATGTAAGTTCTGCTACATATACACTTATTTCATCCTTGTGTACAGTCACACATTTGTTCAACAGGTTCATCTACTCCTCATACACACTCATTCACACATACATTCATGGTGACACATGCTCACACAAACTTATATTTGGTGCAAACATACACACTCACACTGCACACACAGAGACAATCACTGAGGCTGACATGTGTTCACTCATCCACATTCATTCATACTGGTGTGCACGATGCCCATACACTCTCACCTGACACATGCTCACATCCTCACATGAATACAATTTTTCCTCCTCCGTGATGGGAAAACGAATCTACCCAGTATTTGGCTTCTATTAGATGAACAAGTAAGCAGAGAACCGGTCCACCTTTGAGATGAGAGGAAAGGACCCATCTGAGAAAATGGATCAGAGATCCTCTGTTCTTTGGACTGTGCATGAATCTTCCATTTCTTGGTGTATCACTTCCCTTGGGAAGATTTTGTGAAACCCACCAATGGCAAGAGCAGCAACTGAGGATTGGCTTTCCCTGCACCAGACTTCTTCTGTGACTATAGGAAGCATCTCTGTTGTAACAGTGTACACATAGGCTAAAAATAACAACTAGTTTCTTCTTATCCAGTATTACTTAGAGTTGGTTGTTTTTAGTGAATCCCCAAAGGAGAAGAGGTAACTTTCTGGAATGTGGAGGAAAGTGTGTAGGACAGTTACCAGGTTGAAGTGAAAGTCCTTTAGCAGCCTGGCAGTAGCAGTACAGGTAGTTTTTACCTCTGTGTCTGCACAAATAACTGGTGGATTGGCCAGCAGTTAGCTGAGTGGCCCTCGCCTACAACATTATACCTGATATGTGCACAGGGAGTGTGGTTGTGCCTACCCAGGCACATGCACTACTGCCAGGCATACATTTTTCTGAGTTGCTGAGATCAGAGTGTCAGTCAGGAAGTATCCCTGTGTCTGTGTGTTTGTGTTCATGAACCTGAATGAGCACTGACCTGGAGTTTCAGGAGAGATCATCAGAACTCAGCTTGGGATGCAATTATCCCCAGGTTCTTCCCTTTGAATATCCTGCCCAAATAATATCACTGAATTCTCTCCTCTAGACAGAGGCTTAGGAGTCCTTGTGAGAGAGGTGGAGGCCCTCCTGAAGGGAACCCAGGGACCAACGTCAACTAGAGAGTAACAGCCATACCAAGAAAGAACCAGACACCATAAGGTGCATCTTCCTGAGTTATTGAGTGAGACTTCCAATAAGGAATGCATTTAATATAGGAACCAAGTATACATGCACACAAATGGATCAAAGGGGGAATGGGCGAATAGCTCAGCTCACAGAGCGCTTGCCTTGCGTGCGCACGGGCCTGGGTACACATCCCCAGCACCTCGGGAAACAATGTGGTAGCTTCAGAAAAAAGTCTTCGGACAAATGGATCAAAAGTGTCACAAAACAATTTGCTGTAAATCCACCCCATATTTGATCTGTTCTATTCCATTCTACTCCATTCTCTTCCATTTCATAAATGTTCTCTCGTGTTTGTTTTCTTAATGCTGGTCACAACCCACTAACCTAATTTCATGAGCCAAGACATGCAGAAAGAAAAACACAGATTAGTGGATTCTCCAAGCAAGGTTACATATCATTCACTCCTTGCCCAATTATCCATATGCCCCCAAAAGTGTACTCATAGTAAAGTAGGACCTGGCCTTAGCACAGTTGTGCTGTCTGTGCATCAGAGAACTTCATAACCCAGAATCCAATGTGAACCAAATCTCCGGCTTTTTCCTATATTTGATCACTATTATAAAAGGTGGAGGGAAAAATCAATGTAATAATTTATTCAGGAAAAGCACTACAAATTTCCATAGGATCAGGGGGGTATGAGCTGGATAGTACATTTGCTGAAGATGATAGAAAATGCCAGGCCCCACCGGTTCACACACAAACACCACACACACACACACACACACACACACACACACACACACACATCCAAAAGTCATTTAAAAGGAAAGATTAAATGCCCCCGTGGGTGGGTTCATGTGTGATAATTGAGGGCCTTAGCTACCTCAGGAGTGGTTCCTGACAAAAGGATGATTCAGACCCCTTCCCTCTCTTGGCGGCACATACTCTTGTCCTTCCACCTGCAGTCAGGAAACGTCTCAGCGAGAAGATCCTTACCAGATGTGAACCCCTCAGCCTTGGACTTCCCAGCCCCCAGACTGTAGCAATAGATCCCCATGCTTTATAAATTTAAAAAAAAAAAAATTAAGTCCTCTCTGTGGGTCCTGGGAGGCAGTGCCAAGGTGACTGGTCCCTCTTCAGGTGCCACCTGCTGAGGTGCTGGCTGCTTAGGGAGTACTGAGCGTGGAGAGTACAGCACCACAAGCACTGTGCACATCATTTGCTCCTGGAGGAACTTGGTTTATCCCTCATGAACACAATTTCTGTTGTAAAGCACGCTACCTGTTTCAGGATTTACGTGATGTCTTTCCGTGACCAGTTTTTGAAAATGAACTTAATGGAGTGGTAGCTAGAGGAGAAAAGAATGCTGCTCCCATAGTTATTCCAGGAAACATAACTAAGCACACATGTCCCTTTGCTGTGTCTGGTTTTGGTCAACCCCACCAGCTCGGAAGTAGCCTGTGACCATGAGTTCTTGGTTGGGTCTTATATCACAGAAATGTTCAGACGGTCTTCATAGGATCCTTCTGGCTGGCACTCAATAAACACTTTCCTGTTCAGTTGCTGATCCTAATCTAGAGGGTTATTTGCTCTGCGTTCCTTATCCATTTTGCTCTAACATGGAATGAAAAGCAATTCCTAAATCTGGTTACCTGTTCTGCGTGGCGTTGGCCAAGGTAACAAGTAATGGAAGGGGAGAAGTCTCAGGGACTTGGGGACGGTGACAGAAAGAGTCTCTCATCTCAATTTTGATGTCTTTATAGATAAAACACTGTGGGCTCTAGAAGGGTAACAAGTTACCCAATGTGGACACAATTTGAAAAGACAGGCAAGAGAAACAAAGTTACAAAGTGCCCCTTTGTTTGAAGCTATAGACTGTGGAATTCACACCCACTTAAAGGGAGACCAGAGACTTACACATGCAGAGTGCACATTCATTCCAGTATGGGCTCTTTAATGGAAAAGACTCTTCATTTCATTGGACCGACTTTATCCCATGGAGTTTATATTATTCTTGCTTAGAGTGTTACCATATAATCCTTTTATGGAAGGATTTCTGGGACAGGGCCTTGGAGGTGAATAGCACCTCTGTCCCATACCCAGATGCTGTTGATTTAAAGTCAGCACTAAAGCTGGACATGGTGGCACACACTTATAATTCCAGCAGCAGGGGAGGCTGAGGCAGGAGGATGGAGATTCAAAGCCAGCTTCAGCTATTTAGCGAGGACCTAACCAACTCAGTGAGACGCTGTCTCTAAATAAAATGTTTTAGCAAAGGGCTGGGGGCTGGGGGCTGGGGATGTGTTCAGTGGCTAAGCGCCCCTAGGTTCATCCCAGGAGCAGGGACAGAGCGGGCATGCTGTAGGTGGTTGGACTTCCATTGTCTGAGCTCCACCCTCCTGTGATGCTGGCCTTGGCAACATCAGCGCTTTCCTCATAGCTGTAAATTGGGCGCTAGCAGCGATGCTGATGCAAACATCCTTGTGAAAAAAACAACCTCGAGGCTTTCTTCAGCATTTGAAGAAAAATTAGAAATTTTGCAAATGGTGGATCATTCATCAAACAACCAGTTTAGGAAATTGGATGAGATTATGTGTTCTGGCTTTCTACAAGCAAGACCATGCCATTTGACTTAGGGTGTTAATTCCTCGCCTGTGGGAATGGAGAGGAGTGGGCGATAGGAAGGATACTGTAACGCACAAAGAAATGCTCAAAGTAACTAAAGTAATCTAGAGATCACCAATCCACTGCCTCCTCTGCCCCTGTGGAAGCCCAACAGTCTCCTAACCAATTGCACAAACCTGAAAACACTGGCATTCACAACTGTGAAGACCTCCACTTCTCATTTCCATAACAAGTAGAGTGCTGGGGCCAGAGAACAGCCAAAAATCAGAGCAGCTTTATTTTGTGAAACTACACTGATCCATCTTCCTTGGTGATAGCCAGTGCAGGCCTCTCTGGGAGGATTCTGTGTTAGAAATTCTTATTCAGCACTTTCCCTGCAGAGGTAGCCCTTTAGTAAACAGCAGTGACTAAATGCAGCAGGTTAGAGGCCTTCTTTCCTTCACACCCCTCCCCATGTGACTGCTATTCCTGGTTCGGAAGCTAATTTTCTAGCAAATACCTCTCCACTCCCTGTCCCCTCTGCATTGCTATGGCACTCGTGTGTAGCTGACCTTGAAGGGCCTCAGTTCAGTAAGAAAATCTGATTACATTCTGCAGGGAACTCGCTCAAGCACTGCTCATCAGAACTACACAAACCTCATTATCTACTAAACCCTGAAGCCCGTTTCCTGCCCCCAGTCAGTAGATCACTTTTTCTCTCTCTCTGCCTCACTTAAAAATAAATCCAGTGTCAGGGATCCCTTGAAACTTTTGCTTTCATCTTGAAAACCAAATTTCCACTCATCAAGAAAAGTCAAGAATCTTTCTAGTGCCAGTGACAAGCAGGCTGGTAGGGAAGGAGAATCGCAGGAGACCATATGGGAGGAAGTCCTGGGGTTGGGAGTGGAAGGTGCAGGAGAAGCAGAGAAGAACCCTCTCTGGGCTCTTGAGTTAATTCTCTTTCTGAGCACTTTGCCTTTAAATTCACATCCCCAGGATCAAAAAGGCAAGTGGGAGTGCAGGCTTAGCTTCTCTTCCTCCCTGGAAATGTTTATCAGGAAAATAAGCACTGCTACCATTTTCACTTTCAAATTCCTGGAAATGCCTGACTTCTCTGAGTGCAGGACTTGGGTCAGGAAAGACATGTAACCCTTGTGGTAGGAGGCAAATGTTCTCTTAGTCCTCAGAATGGGCTACCATGCAAATCGGTAGCAATGTGCTGGATCAGCAGCTACCACATCCGACCTCTTCCCAAACTGGAACTTGAGCCTCTCCCAGATCCCACATGCTGAGGCTCCTGCTTTCCCAAGCATGAGGCATTGCTCAGCTCCTACACAGAGCTAAGTCTCCTTTGTCCTGAATCTGAGACTCTTTATCTGGATCCAAAGTTTCTAGACAGTACAGCCCATGCCCAAGAAAAACTGAACACCAACCCAATACACAGGGGATCGTTGTCCCTGAAGTGAGAATGTCTACTGTGGCCCTGTGTGGTCCTCAGGAAAGGGCAGTAGTCAGAGCTGGAACCCTGAAGCCCTCAGCTTATATCTGAGTCCTAGTTGCTCCAAACACTGACACTTTAAACCTTGGGCCCTTTTCTTACCAGCTGCCCACTTTGGTCACTGTTGGAATGTGGTGGTGCCCCCCTGAGTGAAATGACTCCACGGGCTTGGGACACAGGAAGGGTTGTGGGGTGGCTGCTATTGTTTCAGTTTCTCCATCCTAAAAACCTTCCCTGCTTATCCACTTCTGCGATTCCCATACCCACGAGTTCTGCCAACTGCTCTTCTCGCTCCTAAGCACCAGGCAGTCGGTCCTTTGAAGCTCCGTTGAGTTTCCCTGGTGACGATGTCTTTCATTCCCACACTTCCCCACCTCTGAAACACAAATCCCTTTGACTCATTCTGCCTTGGCGTGTAGTGACCACTTTGATTAGGCACTGGTGCATTTTGACACATCATATATAAATGGAGTGTAACTTCTCATTCTTCTCGTTGTACATATACACAGGTCATGTAATTATATATGCGCATAGGGTAATGAGTTCCAATCCATTCTACCCCCAATTTGAATCTCAGAAGATTTCTTAACCCAGACCCTCAAACCTAGGAGATTCTATTCCTATCCCCATACGCCCTCCTCTCCCTTCACTCCC
This sequence comes from Sciurus carolinensis, assembly GCF_902686445.1. Classification (NCBI taxonomy): domain Eukaryota; kingdom Metazoa; phylum Chordata; class Mammalia; order Rodentia; family Sciuridae; genus Sciurus; species Sciurus carolinensis. The sequence goes on along the minus strand of NC_062218.1, from coordinate 108,691,348 downwards.
CTCTGCCTAATCCAAAGTATCTCTATTCCCTAGCCCTTCTTCCTTATTCTGAATTAGCATCTGCATAGAAGAGAAAATATTCAGCCCTTGGTTCTTTGGGATTAACTCATTTTGCTTAGCATGATATTCTCCAGTTTCATTCATTTACTGCAAAATGCCATAATTTCATTCTTCTCTAAGCCTGAGTAATATTCCATGTGTATACATACCATATTTCTTTATCCATTCATCTGTTGTAAGGCACCTAGGTTGGTACCATAATTTAACTATTGTGAGTTGAGTTGCTATACACATTGACTGTGATTGGGTCACTGTAGTATGCTGATTTTAAGATTTTTGTGTATAAATCTAACAGTGGGATAACTGGGTCAAATGGTGATTCCATTCCAAGCCCACTTTATCTGATATGAGGATTGAAAACCCCTGCTTGTTTACACAGTCCATGTGAGTGTTAATGTTTTTTTCTTAACCTTTCACCTTCAGTTTGTGGCTATATTTTCCTATGAGTTGAGTCTCTTGAAGACAGCTTATTTTTGGGTCTTTTTTAAAAATCCAATCTGCCAATCTATGTATTTTGATTGACAAGTTTAGACCATCAACATTCAGGGTTATTATTGAGAAATGACTTTTATTCCCAGTCATTTTGGTTTCTTTTTGGTTTTAACTTGACTTGATTTCTCCTTTGGTTGGCTTTTCCTTTAGGGGGTTTCCTCCCTTTACTGATTTTCATTTTTGTTTTTCATTTCCTCCTTATGGACTATTTTGCTGAGGCTATTCTGTAGTGCAGGCTTTCTAGTTGTAAATTCTTTTAACTTTTGTTTATCATGGAAGGTTTTTATTTCATCATCAAATATGAAGCTTAATTTTGCTGGGTATAGGATTCTTGGTTGGCAGGGTATAGAATTCTTGGTTGGCATTCATTTTCTTTCAGAGCTTGGTATATGTTGTTCCAGAATCTCCTAGGTTTGAGGGTCTGGGTTAAGAAATCTTCTGAGATTCAAATTGGTTTCCCCCTATACATAATCTGATACTTTTCTCTTGTCCTTTAAAATTCTATCCTTTTTCTGTGTGCTAGGCATTTTCATTATAATGTGCCTTGGTGTGACTGTGTTGTAGTTTTTTACATTTGGTGTCCTGTAAGCTTCTCATATTTGATTTTCCATTTCATTTTTCAGGTTTGGGAAATTTTCTGATATTATTTCATTGAATAGATTTTTCATTCATTTGGTTTGTATCTCTGTGCCTTCCTCATCCCAATAATTCTTAAATTTGATCTTTTCATGTTATCACATATTTCTTGGAAGTTCTCTTCATGGTTTCTGATCATCTTCACTGTGTGGTAAACTTTATTTTCCAGATTATATATTTTGTCTTCATTGCCTGAGGTTCTATCTATCAAGTGATCTAATCTGTTGATGATGCTTTCTATTGAGTTTTTAGTTTGGTTTATTGCTTCCTTCATTTCAGAGATTTCTGTTTGTTTGTTTGTTTGTTTGTTTGTTTCAGAATATTTCTCTCTTTATTGAAGTAATATTTTGCTTCCTGCATGTGCTCTCATAGTTCTTCATTGAAGTGATCTTCTGTTGCCTGCATTTGCTCTTTTATATCATCCTTTACTTCACAGATCATTTTAATTATGTACATTCTGAACTCCTTTTCTTATATTCATTCTACTGTGCTGTCAATTTTTCTATTATTGTAGCATCTTGGTTTGTTCGGGGCACTTTCTTTCCTTGCTTTTTCATGTTGGTCATGTGTCTTCCCCTCTAGCAGTGTGGATCTGAGGTATTACAGTTTCTACCCTATGCACTTATTGTGTCCCTGCAGGTTTCCAATACTCACCTTTAAGGGGGAGATCAATATTAACAGCACCTAATGCAAACAATATGCAGCCTTCAACCAATATCTCCTATTAAGATGTTTACAGTTTTGTTGCAATAAACAGAAATGGTGTGTTTTCTTATTATGTACAATATAAACAGTAGGTTTGAGAATAAGCCTATAGTTTCTAATGGTGGACAAAGAGAGAACTGGGGGTTGTAGGATGAGATATTAATGAGGTAGGAGGTGAGACTATAGAGGAATTAGATCATAGGAAGTGTGAAAGAGGAATCTAAAGAAGTTGGCTGTTAGCAGGAGAAAAGAGAGAAAGAGACCCCAGGGAAACAGGTAAGTGAGAGTAAACTATAGAGTGTAAAAAAAAATGAATAACAGAATAAAAAAAGAGAAAGAAAAAATTTAAAAATGTAAAAATAAAGGAATATGCAACAAAACTGTAATATACTAATGAGACATTGTAGTCCTCAGTAGCCTGATGCATGGAAAGTATTTGGTTTCAAGAATGTCGGGATGGGAGAACAGGAAAAGAAAAAAAGAAAAAGAAAAAAAAACAGAAGAAAAAATATCAATAGAGAATTGAACAATTGTTTCTGTTGAAGTTCAATATCTTCTCTGCTTCCCTTCTCATCCAATGGGTGGGGTTGTCTGGAGTTTGCTGATATCTCTACCCTCAGGATGATGAAACTTACTAAGGTAGGAGGGTAAGTCTTGGAGGCAGAATTCCTGGAGGCTGGATACAGCAATTGCTGGTCCTCGTTAGAAGACTGCACCCCCAGAATCTCCCTTGGGGTCCACTCGTGTGAAGTAGGAGTCTAGTCTTAGCCCTTTACAATGCCTGTGGACACCATGATCCCTGGTCCCTAGTTTATTCTTTAAACTGTATCTCTCCTCTCCCCACCCTTTTGACTTCCCAGTCAGGAACCTCTCTTCCTGAAGGTTCTGAGGGCTGAGCACCTGGGTCTATGTGCCTGTCATGGAGAGTTGTTCTGTATTGGAAAAATCAGGACCAGGCATGGAGAACTTGGGTCAGCATAGCTGCAAGCATTGGGCCACATTGGTGGCTGGGGTTGAGGGAGTTGGGAGACCGTAGGTACCTTGAAAATGGACCTCCAGGTCCCAGCTGGTGTCCTAAGATGCTGGTTGCCCCAGCTAAAGATGGTGATGGTGCTAGTGGGGGTAACCCAAGACAGCAGCAAAGATGGAGATGGCCGCCTTTAGAGATGGGGAGTGAGGGCAGGCAGTGCAGTGGCATTGTGCAACCTGTTTAGAGATGCTGCCCTGTGGCCTGCGGTGCTGTGATGGGCAGCTCCCTCTAGCCCCTGTCTGGTGACCCCAGGTGGAGGCTACCCCATTGAGGAGGCAGCTAGGGGAGCCCCACATTGGTAGATGGGGAGCCAGGCATGCTGCAGGTTATGCGAGGGCACAGCAGGGGTCAGGAGCAGTGCTCTAGGGTGGGCAGGGGTCACATTTTTTTTTAATTTGTTTTTATGTTGTAGATGGACACAATACCATTACTTCATTTATTTATATATGGTGCTGAGGACCGAACCCAGGGCCTCACATGTGCTAGGCAAGTGCTCTACCACTGAGCTACAGACCCAGCCCTATTCCTAACTTTTGACTGTGTTTAATAAAGCACTATGTTTCAAACAGGTATCTGTTTCCAACAAGCATCTGTTTGAATCCCTCCTATTGATTATTTATTTATTTATTTATTTGTTTGTTTGTTTATTTTTGTGGTGCTGGGGATTAAACCCAGGGCCTTGTGCTTCCAAGGCAAGCACCTTACCAACTGGGCTATAGCCCCAGCCCCACTTTTGATTCTTTTGAGCACATTCATAGAAGTACACTAGTAGGTCATATGGTAATTCTATGTTTAATTTTTTAGGGTTTGTCCCACCACTGTTTTCTATAATGGCTCCACCATTTAACATTCCCAAACAGAAAGCACAAGTGTTTCAATTTCTCCACATCCTGACCCGTATTTTTTTTTTTTTTCCTTTCCCTTCTTCCCTCCTTTCTTTTCTGTTTGGACAATATCCATCCCAATGTATATGAAGAGGTATCTCACTGTGGTTTTGATTTGCATTTCTATAATGATTAGTGATATTGGGAATAGTCAACGTACTCTGTTCCTTTTATAGATTTGTTTTAATGCCCATGGCCACAATTTTTTGATTACTAGCTTGAATAAATTTTAAAATAAGGAAGTGTGAAAGCTGAGCACAGTGATACATGCTTATAATCCCAGCAACTGGATAGGGGAGTAGGGATGAAACGAGGTCACAAGTTCAAGGCTAATGTGGGCAACTTGAGATCTTGTCTCAAAATAAAATTTAAAAGACTGGGATGTAGCTAAGTGGTCAAACACCTGATTAGCATGCCCAAGACCCTGAGTTCAATCCCCAGTAAAATAAATAAATCAATACATAAATGAATGAATGAATAAATAAATAAATAAAACAAGAATTGTGAGACTTTCAACTTTTTGCTCAAGATTTTTGAGAATAACCAGGTTCCCTTGATATTCAATGTGAATAAATTTTAGGATGAATTTTTCTATTTCTCTAAAAATTTCCATTGAGGTTTTGATTGGGAAAGAATTAAATCTGTAGATCACCTTTAAAAGCCTTGATATTTTGACAAAATTATATTTTTTAACCAAAAAATATGGAATTTTACTTTTTCAGGCTTCTTTAATTTCTACCAGCAGCATTTCGTGGTTTTCAGTGTGTAAGTCTTTCATCTCTTTTATTAATTTTATCCTTTTTGAAGATATTGTAAAAAGAATTATTTAAATTTCATATTTAGGTTGTTTACTGTTCATCCATAGAAACACAACTAATTTTTGTGTATTGGTACTATATGCCAAATTCATTTACTAGTACTAACTGATTTTATGCATTCATGGAATTCTTAGGGTTGTCTCTCTTTATAAATCATTTCACTTGAGAAAAGAGATGACTTTTTTTTCCCAATTTAGATGCCTTTTATTTATTTTTCTGTACAAATGCACTGGCTAGAATTTTCATAGCATGTTGAATAGAATTAGAGAAGTTGGGACTCTGCTGCTTCCACGCTGCCATCATTATGCCATCTTAGGATGCCACCTAAGGATATGGCCACCTTCATCTTGGGACATTGGCCAGGGCCTGGAAGTCCATTGTCAAGGTGTTGTCCGATTTGGTTGCACCTAAAGTCTTCCTGCTAGGTGTGCTAATAGCCATCATCTTGCTGCTTCTTCACGTGGTCACCCCTTTATGTGAGTATATCCTTGGTAGTCTCTCTAATTGCAAATTAAAACAACATTGAAATATTGGGCCTGAAGCATGGTGGAGTCTACAGAAACTGAAACCCAGATCCATGAGTTTGTAACAGAATCTGCATGGGCTTCTCTGAGCCTAGCAATCCTGTGAAAAGTCAGAAACTGGGAGCGTTTTGCCCAGGGGAACACAGGTTAGAGAGGCTGGAGAATGCCAGGCTCTCCCCAACTCTGAGTTCTGAAGTGCATGGGGATGGATGGGGCTGCTACGGCAGGTCAGAAGTTTGGAAGACGGTGTGAGGGCATCTTGCTGTCAGCTCACCCAGTCAGCCAATTTGGCACCCACAGGGTTCCCAGGGCCCACACAGGCCAGCACTTTCTGGGCCCTGGGATCAGCCCAGTCCCCAACTCCCTCCCCAGTCCAGCATCCACTGATCCCTGGTCCCACCAGGCCTGGCACCAGTTTGGCACCCATTGGTAGCCTCCAGCTCCCTAACACCCAGGGTCCCAAACCCTGGCCCAGCATTCTCAGCTACACAACTGGCCTGCAGGTCTCAGCTCTTGGTCTTGATCCACCAGATACAGAACAGCTTTCCGCAACCAGTACACAGAATGCAGAGCCCATCTCTCAGGACCTGGGAGAGAAGTGCTTGAGCAGGAATTCAAGGATGTGGGGCTGGGAGAGAACAAGTGTGGAGACTAAATCAGAAATCTGGAATTGTGGGGTCTTCAGGTGAGGTAAAGACTAAGATCAGGCTCCTAAATCACAGGAATGGAACCCAAAAGAGATGCCTGGGACGTAGTCTTCCAATATGGATGAGCAATTGCAGTATCTTACCACATGGAATTATACCCCAGGACTAACCCTCCTCTACCCTAGCAATGCTCACCATTCTGAGGGTGGAACTACCACAAAACTCAGAAAACTCCACCTATCGACTAAGAAGGGAAGTAGAGAAACTTTTGAAATCGAATGGAAACAATTGTCCAATTTTCCATAGAGATCCTTTCCCTCTCCCCCCACCTCTCATCTTTACCATTTTTGAAAACAAGTATTTTTCTAGCATCAGTTTATTGAGGATTAAGATGTCTGAATAATATATTACAGGTTTTTTTGCACATTCTTTTATTTTTACATTTTACTTTTTAATTTTTAAAATTTATATATATATGTATGTATATATTAAAAAATATATTTCCTCACTTATCTGTTTCCATGGATTTTCTTTCTCTCCTTTCTATGGTTAACTGTCAACCTTTATTGATTATTGATTTATTGATTCCTCTTTCACTCTTCTTACAATTTTTTACTTCTATCTTCTCCTTCCTCATAAACATCACATCCTACTCCTCCTATGTTCTCTTTGTCTATGATTTGAAATTCTAAACCCATTTGCAAACTTACTGTTTATATCATAGACCATAATTGAACACATCATTTCTGTTTATCGTGACACAACTGTAGATGTCTTAATAGGAGCTATTTGATTTGAAGCTGTATATTATTTTCATTGGGTGCTGTTAATATTGGTCTCCCCCCTTAAAGGCAAGGTACTGGAAACCTGCCAGAACATTATAATCTACAGGATAGAAACTGTACTGCTTCAGATCCATCGTGCTAGATGGAAAGACACACAAACAGCATGAATTAACAAGGGAAAAAAGTGCCCCAAACAAACCAACATGCTCCATTAATAGAATCCATAGACAACACAGTAAAAGAAATGTCAGAGAAGTAGTGTAGAAAGTATACAGTTAAACTAAGCTGTGACATAAAGGACAATGTAAGGAGTGAGATCAGAAACATGAATAATCTGTTCGATGAGATAATATCAGAAAATTTCCCAAATCTGAAGAATGAAATGGAAAATCAAGTCCAAGAGGCGTACAGAACTCCAAATACACAAAATTACAAAAGACCCACACCAAGGCACATTATAATGAAAATACCTAACACAAAAAATAAAGACAGAATTTTAAAGGCTGCGAGAGAAAAGAATCAAATTACATTCGGGGGGAACCAAACAGATATCAGCAGATTTTTAAACCCAGACCCTAAAAGCTAGAAGGGCCTGGAACAACATTTTTCAAGCCTAAAAGAAAACAGATGCCAACCAAGAATCTTATACCCAGCAAAACTTACCTTCAGATTTGACGATGAAATAAAATCCTTCCATGATAAACAAAAGCTAAAAGAATTTACAAAAAGAAAGCTGGCATTTCAAAATATTCTCAGCAAATTATTCCATGAGGAAGAGATGAAAAACAACAATGTAAATCAGCAAAGGGAAGAACTGCCCTAAAGGAACAGCCAAATAAAGGAGAAACCAATTCGTGTCAAAAAAAAAAAGAAAGAAAGAAAGAAAATGAGCCAAATGACCAGAAATACGATTCATATCTCAATAATAACCCTGAATGTTAATAGCCTGACTCATCAATCAAAAGACATAGACTGGCAGATTGGATTTAAAAGAAAGATCTAACAATTTGCTGCCTGCAAGAGACTCATCTCATAGAAAGAGATACCCACAGACTAAAGGTGAAAGGATGGGGAAAAACATACCATGCACATGGACACAGCAAAAAAGCTGGAGTATCCATTTTCATATCAGATAATATGGACTTCAAGCCAGAGTTAGTCAGAAAGGATAAAGAAGGACATTTCATACTGCTTAAGGGAAGCATAAATCAGCAAGACATAGCAATCATAAATATCTATGCCCCAAACAGTGGCTCATCCATGTACATCAAACAAATCTTTCTCAATTCCAGAAATCAAATAGACCACAACACAATAATACTAGGTGATCTCTCACCACTGGACAGATCCTCCAAACAAAAATTGAACAAAGAAACCATAGACTCAATAACACAATCAATAATTTAGACTTAATGGACATTTATAGAATATGCCATCCAACAAAGAGTGAATACACTTTCTTCTCAGCAGCACATGGAGCCTTCTCTAAAATAGACCTTATTTTATGCCACAAAGCTAATGTTAGCAAGCACAAGAAAATAGAGATACTACCTTGTATTCTATCAGATCATAATGGATTGAAATTAGAAATAAATGACAGAGTTAAAACAGAAACTGTCCAACCCCTGGAGATTAAATAATATGCTATTGTATGACAAATGGATAACAGAAGACATCAGGAAGGAAATTTAAAAATTCTTAGAGGTAAATGAGAACAAAGAAACATCATATCAAAATCCCTGGGATACTATGAAAGCAGTACTTAGAGGAAAATTTATTTCATGGAGTGCATTCAATAAAAGAAGAAAAAATCAACAAATAAATGACCTAACACTATGACTCAAAACCCTAGAGGGAAGAAAAGAGCAACCCCAAAAGTAGTAGAAGACAGGAAATAGTTAAAATCAGAGCTGAAATCAATGAAATTGAAACAAAAGAAACAATCAAAAAATTGACAATATAAACAGTTGGTTCTTTGAAAAAATAAACAAAATTGATAAACCCTTAGCCACACTAACAAAGAGGAGAGAGAAAACTCAAATGCTAAAATTCAGAATGAACAAGGAAATATCACAACAGACACAAGTGAAATACAAAACATAATTAGAAGCTATTTTGAAAATCTATACTCCAAAGAAATAGAAAATCTCAAAGACATCAACAGGTTTCTAGAGACATATGAATTACCTAAACTAAACCAGGAGGACATTCACGATTTAAATAGATCAATTTCAAGTAATGAAATAGAAGAAGTCATCAAAAGTCTACCAACAAAGAAAAGTCCGGGACCAGATGGGTTCTCAGCCAAGTTCTACAAAATCTTTAAAGAAGAGTTCATTCCAATACTTCTCAAAGTATTTCAGAAAATAGAAGAGGAGGGAACCCTCCCAAACTTATTCTTTGAAGCCAATATCACCATACCTAAACCAGACAGAGACACATCGAGGAAAGAAAATTTCAGACCAATATCCTTAATGAACAGGATCCTTTTTGATCCTTGATGCAAAAATTCTCAACAAAATCTTAGCAAATTGCATACAAAAATATATTAAAACAATAGTGCACTATGATCAAGTGGGTTTTATCCCAGGGATGAAAGGTTGGTTCAACATCAGGAAATCAATAAATGTAATTCACCATATCAACAGACTTAAAGTCAAGAATCACATGATTATGTCAATAGATGCAGAAAAATCATTTGATAAAATACAGCATCCCTTCATGCTCAAAACACTAGAAAAAATAGGGACAGTGGGAACATTCCTTAACATTGTAAAGGCCATCTACGCTAAGCCCATGACCAATATCATTCTAAATGGTGAAAAACTGAAAGCATTCCCCCTAAAAACTGGAACAAGGCAGGGATGCCTTTTTTCACCACTTCTATTCAACATTGTCCTCGAAACTCTAGCCAGAGCAATTAGACGGACCAAAGAAATTAAAGGGATACGAATAGGAAAAAAAGAACTGAAACTATCCCTATTTGCTGATGACATGATTATATATTTAGAGGAAATGGGAAATTCCACCAGAAAACTTTTAGAACTCATAAGTGAATTCGGTAAAGTAGCAGGATATAAGATCAATGCTCATAAATCCAATGCATTTTTATAAATGAGTGATGAATCTTCAGAAAGAGAAGTTAGGAAAACTACCCCATTCACAATAGCTTCGAAAAAAATAAAATACTTGGGAATCAATCTAACCAAAGAGGTGAAAGACCTCTACAATGAGAACTACGGAACACTAAAGAAAGAAATTAAAGAAGATGGAAAGATCTCCCATGTTCTTGTATAGGCAGAATTAATATTGTCAAAATGGCCATACTACCAAAAGTGCCATAAAGATTCAATGCAATTCCAATTAGAATCCCAATGATGTACCTTACAGAAATAGAGCAAGCAATCATGAAATTCATCTGGAAGAATAAGAAACCCAGAATAGTTAAAGCAATCCTTAGCAGGAAGAGTGAAGCAAAGGGTATCGCAATACCAGACTTTCAACTCTACTACAAAGCAATAGTAACAAAAACGGCATGGTATTGGTACCAAAATAGACAGGTAGATCAATGGTACAGAATAGAGGACATGGACACAAACCCAAATAAATACAATTTTCTAATACTAGACAAAGGGGCCAAAAATATGCAATGGAGAAAAGATAGCCTCTTCAACAAATGGTGCTGGGAGAATTGGAAATCCATATGCAACAGAATGAAACTAAACCCCTATCTCTTGCCCTGCACAAAACTCAACTCAAAATGGATCAAGGACCTCGGTATCAGACCAGAGACCCTGCATCTTATAGAAGAAAAAGTAGGTCCAAATCTTCAACTTGTTGGCTTAGGATCAGACTTCCTTAACAGGACTCCCATAGCACAAGAAATAAAAGCAAGAATCAATAACCAGGACAGATTCAAACTAAATAGCTTTCTCTCAGCAAAGGATACTATCAGCAATGTGAAGAGAGAACCTACAGAGTGGGAGAATATCTTTGCCACTCATACTTCAGATAGAGTACTAATTTCCAGAATCTATAAAGAACTCAAAAAAACTCTACACGAAGAATACAAGTAACCCAGTCAACAAATTGTCTAAGGAAATGAATAGACACTTCACAGAAGATGATCTACAAGCAATCAACAGACATATGAGAAAATGTTCAACATCTCTAGTAATAAGAGAAATGCAAATCAAAACCACCCTAAGATTCCATCTCACCCCAATTAGAATGGTGATTATCAAGAATAGTAGCAACAATAGGTGTTGGAGAGGATGTGGGGGAAAAGGTACACTCATACATTGCTGGTGGGGCTACAAATTAGTGCAGCCACTCTGGAAAGCAGTGTGGAGATTCCTTAGGAAACTTGGAATGGAACCACCATTTGACCCATCTATCCCACTCCTTGGCCTATACCCAGAGGGCTTAAAATCAGCATACTACAGAGATACAGCCACATCAATGTTCATTGCTGCTCAATTCACAATAGCCAGATTGTGGAACCAACCTAGATGCCCTTCAATTGATGAATGGATAAAGAAACTGTGCTATATATATATGCCATGGAATATTACTCAGCTATAAAGAATAATAAAATTATGGCATTTGCAGGCAAATGGATGAAATTGGAGAATATCATGTTAAGTGAGATAAGCCAATCTCAGAAAACCAAAGGACAAATGATCTCACTGATAAGCAGATGATGACACATAATTGGGGGTGAGAGAGGGGCAAGAATGGAGGAAGGAGGGACTGTATAGAGGGAAAAGAGGTGTAGGAGGGGTGGGTGGAAGAAAAAAATAACAGAATGAATCAAAAAACATTACCCTATGTAAATGTACAATTACACAAATGGTATGCCTCTACTTCATGTACAAATAGAGAAACAAGATGTATCCCATTTGTTTACAATAAAAATAAATTTAAAAAAAAACAGACTAGACCACTTAGAAGACAGAACCTCAGGCAATGAAGACAAAATATATAATCTTGAAAATAAATTTGAACACACAGAGAAGATGGTAAAAAACCATGAAGAGGAGTTCCAAGAATTATGGGGTAACATGAAAAAACCAAATTTAAGATTGGTGGGATAGATAAAGGTGTGGAGGAACAAACCAAAGGAATGCATAATCTTGGCAATGAAATAATATTAGAAAATTTCCCAAACATAAGACTGAAATGGAAAATCAAATACAAGAGGCTTACAGTGCCGGGGTCCAGCCCTAGCAGGTGTCCTTGGGTTCCACACAGGTAAACAGGGCGCGGGGAGACAGCGTCGGCAATGGATGGAGAATGAAAGACACAGACTCTAGTTCTGGTGCAATCAATCCCACTTTATTCTGGGGAAGGTTGGGTTTATATACATTTTTCTTCAGGCTATAATGCCAGTCTTGTGGTTAATATTAAAGAAGTTTCCAAAGCATAGGCAGAAATTGTTTTTAACAAGGAACAGAAAAATTATGAGAAAACAGTAACCTTACAGATTATCCTTACCTAATCACAATTATTTTAAGAATATCTAACTATGTGGATGAGCTAATACAATGTTTATTTCCTTAATATCTAAACTCTATGTGACTTAAGACTATTATTATTCTCGCAGTTAAAGCGATAGACAAGTAATCTCATGTGACCATCTCTACTAGGTCCATCTGGTTAATATCTAAATTGCTGAGTTAAGGGCTACAGGAAGGCAGCAGTTGCAGTGGTTCTCGTGGCCAAGTTTTTTTTTTTACTGAAAATAGATTACTTTGTCTTATGTAGCTCTTTTTTCCAGAACATGGCATTGTGCATCAACGTTTGTTATAGGGGTGACCTATTCTTTGTAGGAAGGAAGGAATGTTGTGAAACCTTATTCTTTTACCCCACCACCATCGTTAGAATTTAACCAGCCTATTGGAGACAAAGGCAGATCTATAACTATTTTCTCCAGAGGCTTTCAGGGACTCATTGCACGGTTGTAAAATTATTTTTGACTTTGTTAGTGGTAAAGACCCATTGTTTTTCAGATTGTAGGTAATATTTTCTGGAATTTTTGTTGTATTCCCCTCATCCCCTTAAGCAATCCATTCAGACTGAAATGAGTAATATATTATCAGAAAAACACAGCAGAGAAAACACCATGCTTCGGAGCAAAACATCCGGCAATTCTTTTTAGGATGAGCCTTTGCAATCATCCTCCAGAGGATCTTTGTCAAGCACTGGATGGAATTCTAGATGCCCCCACATTACAGGACCTAGAAAGTACAAAAATACAACAGACCCACACCAAGTCACATTACAATGAGAATGACTAGCATACAGAATAAAGTTTGAATTTTAAAGACCATGAGAGAAAAAATATCAGATTATGTATATGGGAAAACCAATTCAAATCTCTGTTGATTTCTCAACCCAGACACTCAAAACTAGTGACACTAGAATAACACATACCAAACTCTGAAAGAAAATCAATGCTAACCCAGAATTTCATAGCCAGTAAAATTAAGCTTCAGATTTGAAGATTAAATAAAAACCTTCCATGATAAAAAAGAAAGTTAAAAAGAATTCATTGCTATAAAGCCTGCACTATAGAACATTCTCAACAAAATATTCCATGAGGATGAAATGAAAAAGAAAAGCAAAAATCAGCAAAAGGAGCAACTACACTAAAGGAATAGTCAATCAAATGGTGTACTGAGTCAAATTAAACACCAGAAATAAACTAAAATGACCAGAAATACAAATCATGTCTCAATAATAAACTTAAATGTTGATGGCCTAAACTTGTCAATCAAAAGACATATACTGGCATATACTTGTATTAGAAAACAAGACCAAACAATATTTGGTGAATCTCCAAGAGACTCACCTCATAGGCAAAGACATCCACAGACTGAAGGTGAAAGACTGGGAAAGTAAACATATCACTCATATGGACTGTGTAAACAAGCAGGGGTTTTCATCCTCATATCAGAGAAAGTGAACTTTAAGCCAAAGCTAATCAGAAGGGACTGATACTGCTTAAAGGAATGATACATCAGCAAAACACAACAATCATAAATACATATGGTCCAAATAATGGAGCATCTATGTACATTAAACAAACCCTTCTCAATTTCAAGAATCAGATCACAGTGCAATAATACTGGGTGACTTGAACACATGTCTCTCACTGCTGGAGCTATCCTCCAAACAAAAACTAAACAAAGAAACTATAGTACAAAAAGATACATCAATAATTTAGACCTGACAGACATATATACAATACTTCATCCATCACTGAGTAAATATACTTTCTTCTCAGCAGCACATGAATTCTTCTCCAAAATAGACTATATCTTATGTCAAAAAGCAACTCTCACCAAATACAAAAAATAGAGATAATACCCTGAATTCTATTAGATCGTAATGAAATGAAATTAGAAATCAATGATAGAATAAAAAGTAGAAGCTACTCTAATACCTGGAGACTAAATAATGAACTATTGAATGATGAATGGATAGCAGAAGAAAATAGGGATGAAATTAAAAAATACTTAGAGGTAAATGAGAACACCAATACAACATATCAAAATCTCTGAGACACTATGAAGGTAGTGCAAACCGAAAGTTCATTGCCTTGAGTTCATTCTTTAAAAGAACAGGAAGTCAAGGAATAAATCATCTGACATTACATTTCAAAACCCTAAAAAAAGAAGCACAAATCAACACCAAAAGCTGAAGACAGGAAATAATTAAAATCAGAACTGAAATCAATGAAATTGAAACAAAAGAAACAATTCAAAAAATTGACAAAACAAAAAGTTGGTTCTATGAATAAATAAATAAAATTGATAACCCTTAGCCACGCTAATGAAGAGAAGGAGAGAGAAACTCAAATTACTAAAATTCATGTTGAAAAAGGTAATATTATTGTGGGAGTCTCTCAGCCACATCCTGCGTGGTTGAAAAAAGGGTTAACAGCAGGAAGATGATGTTGGCTGTTTATCCATCAATTCCTCATAAACTTATCTACTCAACAAACACACAAGAGCCAGATACTCTTTTTAAAATGAGAGGGGGCGTGATGGGTCTGGCCATACCAATTCTGGCCTCTAAAAACAACATGGAGTAGCCCAACTCTTTTTTATTTATAGACACACAGGTAAAGGGGGCCAAGACTGGGAGGAGCTTCTTCTGTGATGGACAGGGTAGGTTGGAGTTAGGGGAGTCATTCTCGTAGGGGAACTAGACAGGGAACCGTCTGATTCTGTTAGATAAGTATGGCTTCCCACAATCATGATGAAAACTACCAAAATACAGAAGATAATCAGAAACTATTTTGAAAATTTATACTCCAATAAAATAGAAAATCTTGAAGACATCAAGTTTCTAGAGACATATGACCTACCCAACTGAATCAGGAGGACATACACAATTTAAACAGATAAGTTTTAAGCAATGAAATAGAAGACACCAGCAAAAGCCTACCAATTGAGAAAGTCCAGGACCAGACAGATTCTCAACTGAGTATATTAAAGACCTTCAAAGAAGTATTAACACCAATACTTCTCAAATTATTCCCTGAAATGGAAAAGGAGGGAACCCTTCCAAACCCATTCTATGAGTCTAGAATCACCTTGATACCAAAATCAAAGACACATCAAGGAAGGAAAACATCAGACCAATATCATTGATGAACACAGATGCAAAAATTCTCAATAAAATTCTTGCAAATCACATACAAAAACATTAAAAACACAGTGCATCATGGTCAAGTGGGGTTCATTCTAGTGATACAAGGTTGGTTGAACACACAGCAATCAATAAACATAATTCATCACATCAATAGACTTAAAGACAAGAATCATATGATCATCTCAATAGATTCAGAAAAAGCATTTGACAATACACATGGTCAATACACTATAAAAACTAGGGATAGTAGGAACATAACATTGTAAAAATCTATATATGCTAAACCCAAGGCCAATATCATTCTAAATGGAGAAGAATTTCAAGAATTCCCTCTAAAAACTGGAACAAGAGAAGGATATCCTGTTTCACCGCTTCTATTCAACATCACCCTTGAAACTCTAGCCAGAAAAATCAGAAGAAAAAAATTAAAAAGATACAAATAGGAAAAGAGGAAAACAAATTATCAGTCTTTGCTGATGGTGTAATTCTATATTTAAAAGATCCAAAAACTTCACCAGAAAACTTCTAGAACCAATAAATGAATTCAGCAAAGTAGCAGGATAAAAAATCAACACCCATAATTCAAATGCATTCCTATGCATAAGTGATGAATCCAGAAATTAGGAAAACTACCCCATTCACAATAGCCTCAAAAAATAAAATAAAATACTTCAGAATCAATCTAACAAAAGAGGTGAAAGACCTCTACAGTGAAAACTACAGAACACTAAAGACAGAAATTGAAGAAGACCTTAGAAGATGGAAAAATCTCCCATGCTCTTAGATAGGAAGAATTAATATTGTCAAAATGGCCATACTACCAAAAGCATTATACAGATTTAATGCAATTCCATTTAAAATTCCAATGACATTTGGCATAGAAATAGAAAAAGCAAACATGAAATTCATTTGGAAAAATAAGAGACCCAGAATAGTCAAAGCAATCCTTAACGAGAAGAGTGAAGCAGGGGGCATCACAATACAGGACCTTAAATTATACTACAGAGCAATAGTAACAAAAATGGCATGGTATAGGCACCAAAATAGACAGGTTGACCAATAGCACAAAATAGAAGACACAGAGACAAACCCACATACATGCAGTTATCTCATACTAGACAAAGGTGCCAAAAACATTCACTGGAGAAAAGAATGTTTTCAACAAATGGTGCTGGAAAACTGGAAATCCACATGTAACAAAATGAAATTAACAAAACTCAACTCAAAGTGGGTCAAAGACTTACGCACTAGAACAGAGACCCTAAACCTAATAGAAGAAAAAGTAGGCACAAGTCTTCAACACATCAGCCTAGGATTTGACTTCCTTAACAAGATTCCAGAAGTGCAACGAGTAAAATCAAGAATCAATAAATGGGACGGACTTAAAATAAAAAGCTTTTTCACTTCAAAAAATAATCAATAATGTGAAAAGAGAGTCTACAGAATGGGAGAAAATCTTTACCACATGCATCTCAGATAGAGCACTAATCTCCAGGATATATAAAGTACTCAAAAAAAGGTAACACCAATAAAACAAATAACCCAATCAATAAATGGGCTAAGGAACTGAATAGACACTTCACGGAAGATACACATTCCATCAACAAATACATGAAAAAATGCTCAACATCTCTAGCAATTAGAGAAATGCAAATCAAAACTACTCTAAGATTTTTTATGATAGTGATCAGTTTGAGGCACTATTAACAATTCCCATTATAAAACATAGGAATCCAGTTCACTTTGTTTCCCATTGTTATGTGCATTTACATTCAGTCGTGATACCTATGATATTCTCAAAGCTCTTTCTGTAAATTGATTGCAGAGTATAGAAATTAACAAGCTTCATTTAGTTTATCATGTTTTTGTCTCATTGATTAACCAAAATGAGACTTTACTATATCCTCAGTCTCTCAATTTTCCATCACTGAAATATGTTTGTATGCACCAGAAGCAGTAATATAACTAAACAGAACAGTAATGTAACTAAAGATCAAATTCTAGAAATATGCTCCTGAAATGATAAAACACCAAAGCTAAAATGATACCTTGGTGCCTTCCCAAAGGAGGACACAGAACACCCAAAATAATGAAAATCAGGTCAGATGTGGGATTCTCGTCAGCCGCACTAGCTGCCAGAAAAGAGTGTGGCAATCTGTTCAGAGATCAGAGAACACAATAACAAACATGGGATTTTTTTCTCTGTGTAATAAACAACTGACTGTGAGTGCAAAATATAGACATATTCACAACTGAAAGAATAGGGAAGATTAAATGCCATCAGCAATTCTACTTAATGGATACAGATATTTCCAGTTGGAAGGAAGGAAGGATGACAGGCAAGGGGTGTGGGTGATGGAGGGGAAAAGGAAGAGGGAGATAGATGGGGAGAAGAGGGAGGGAGAGAGAGAAAGGAATGCATGTGATCCAAATTCAGGACACATCTTATCTATACTGAAGGGCAGCAAGAAATATAGTAGATTTCAGTGGGGAGTATCCTTAGAAAGATTGAAAGGTTCTTTAAATTTTATGTCTAAGAAAAATCGAATGCAATAAAATGATTGAGGAAGGATAAATTAGAGAAGGTGGTAAATTATGTTTAATACATTCACAAGGGCAATGAGGAACATCAGGGGAAGCAGAGAGTCATGTTAGAGGGTTATGGCCAAACAGAAAGTGCAATTTTGAAATGTCTTCTAACATAGGAACAGAATTCCTTGCTCATCTACATGGGAATAGCTTCATTTTTATGTTCCAAGGATTTTAGTGTAGCTCATTGGGTGGTGCATACCTAAATCCTTCGGTTTACTCACCTACATAGAGAAAGGCAATGTACAGTCCAGCACGTGACTACATGAATTAGTTATAGATCTAAGGATAAGACACAGTCTCCATGAATCTCTTCATATATCATTTTCTTTTATTTAGGACAAAGGAAGAGATAAGATTTTTCCTGGTATGTATTTCCTCTTCTTAGGAGATTTAAACATGCTGTGATACTCTAGAGTCTCTGCCTGGATGTCCCTGTAAGGATGGATAGAGTGGGTGGGGCCTGACACGCCAGCTGTGGGCCTGCTTCACTGTGGAGGATGAAGGGAGTGAAGCTCGTAGGTAGTTGAATCTGAAGGGAACATGCTCACATTTTCCTGGGTTATGAGAGGGACCACACTTGAATCTTCCAGAATGTGATGCAGGCAGACTGTCTTTGTCTAAGTATGCTGGGAGAACATGTCCTGAATTCTACATGGCCAGAGGCCAGACTGCATCATTCAGGGCACTGAGTATCTGAGGAGATTTTTCTGGTTTTGAAAAAAACTTACATATACACCTGACTCTGAATTAATCACAAAGACACACATAGTCACCTCCATTTCAAGGTCCAAAGCTCCACAGCCCTAAATCTAGCCTATGGGGCTATGCGGGGAGCCATCCATATCTTGCAGAATCAGACCTGGTTAAGCCATGGGATACAGAGACCTGACTCCCAGGAACTGGCAGCCATTATAGACTGTTCCAGACAGTCTAGGAGTAAGTGGCCCCATGGGGGAGTGGCTTACAATCCGATGATATGCTAGTTCCCTGAGCAAATAGCTTCCCAAGCTCCACCCTGTTCTGTTCCTCACAGAAGCAGCCACTCCTGGTCAGTCCTCTTTATGCAACTATAAATAAAGGAGAGGTGGGCTACTCCATCTTGTTAGAGGCCAGATCTGGTATGGCCTAATCTGTCACGTCCCCTCCCATTTGAAAAGAGTATTGGCTCTTGTGTGTTTATTGATTATATAAGTTTATTGGTAATTAATTGATTTATTGCCAGCACCACCGTCCTCTGACAGATAACCCTTCCCTCATCCATGTGAGATGTGGATGAAACACCACAGGGCTGCATCCCCCAGCCGTGGGTCCCCCACTCTGTTTCCATGTTCCATAAACATTGCCATCTCACTAACTATTGCCTGGAAAAGTCTTACTTTGTGGGTTCACAGATGAGCTACAGAGACACGGATGCCTAATCAAAGTGGTCCTGTACTCTAACAGAACGAGTCAAAGGGATTTGTGTTTCAGAGGTGGGGAAGTGTGGGAATGAAAGACATCGTCACCAGGGAAACTCAACGGAGCTTCAAAGGACCGACTGCCTGGTGCTTAGGAGTGAGAAGAGCAGGTGGCAGAACTCGTGGGTATGGGAATCGCAGAAGTGGATAAGCAGGGGAGGTTTTTAGGATGGAGAAACTGAAACAATAGCAGCCACCCCACAACCCTTCCTGTGTCCCAAGCCCGTGGAGTCATTTCACTCAGGGAGCACCACCACATTCCAACAGTGACCAAAGTGGGCAGCTGGTAAGAAAAGGGCCCAAGGTTTAAAGTGTCAGTGTTTGGAGCAACTAGGACTCAGATATAAGCTGAGGGTTTCAGGGTTCCAGCTCTGACTACTGACCTTTGCTGAGGACCACACAGGGTCACAGTAGACATTCTCACATCAGGGACAATGATCCCCTGTGTATTGGGTTGGTGTTCAGTTTTTCTTGGGCATGGGCTGTACTGTCTAGAAACTTTGGATCCAGATAAAGAGTCTCAGATTCAGGACAAAGGAGACTTAGCTCTATGTAGGAGCTGAGCAATGCCTCATGCTTGGGATAGCAGGAACCTCAGCATGTGGGACCTGGGGAGAGGCTCAAGTTCCAGTTTGGGGAGAGGTCGGATGTGGTAGCTGCTGATCCAGCACATTGCTACCGATTTGCATGGTAGCCCATTCTGAGGACTAAGAGAACATTTGCCTCCTACCACAAGGGTTACATGTCTTTCCTGACCCAAGTCCTGCACTCAGAGAAGTCAGGCATTTCCAGGAATTTGAAAGTGAAAATGGTAGCAGTGCTTATTTTCCTGATAAACATTTCCAGGGAGGAAGAGAAGCTAAGCCTGCACTCCCACTTGCCTTTTTGATCCTGGGGATGTGAATTTAAAGGCAAAGTGCTCAGAAAGAGAATTAACTCAAGAGCCCAGAGAGGGTTCTTCTCTGCTTCTCCTGCACCTTCCACTCCCAACCCCAGGACTTCCTCCCATATGGTCTCCTGCGATTCTCCTTCCCTACCAGCCTGCTTGTCACTGGCACTAGAAAGATTCTTGACTTTTCTTGATGAGTGGAAATTTGGTTTTCAAGATGAAAGCAAAAGTTTCAAGGAATCCCTGACACTGGATTTATTTTTAAGTGAGGCAGAGAGAGAGAAAAAGTGATCTACTGACTGGGGGCAGGAAACGGGCTTCAGGGTTTAGTAGATAATGAGGTTTGTGTAGTTCTGATGAGCAGTGCTTGAGCGAGTTCCCTGCAGGATGTAATCAGATTTTCTTACTGAACTGAGGCCCTTCAAGGTCAGCTACACACGAGTGCCATAACAATGCAGAGGGGACAGGGAGTGGAGAGGTATTTGCTAGAAAATTAGCTTCTGAACCAGGAATAGCAGTCACATGGGGAGGGGTGTGAAGGAAAGAAGGCCTCTAACCTGCTGCATTTAGTCACTGCTGTTTACTAAAGGGCTACCTCTGCAGGGAAAGTGCTGAACAAGAATTTCTAACACAAAATCCTCCCAGAGAGGCCTGCACTGGCTATCACCAAGGAAGATGGATCAGTGTAGTTTCACAAAATAAAGCTGCTCAGATTTTCGACTGTTCTCTGGCCCCAGCACTCTACTTGTTATGGAAATGAGAAGTGGAGGTCTTCACAGTTGTGAATGCCAGTGTTTTCAGGTTTGTGCAATTGGTTAGGAGACTGTTGGGCTTCCTCAGGGGCAGAGGAGGCAGTGGATTGGTGATCTCTAGATTACTTTAGTTACTTTGAGCATTTCTTTGTGCGTTACAGTATCCTTCCTATTGCCCACTCCTCTCCATTCCCACAGGCGAGGAATTAACACCCTAAGTCAAATGGCATGGTCTTGCTTATAGAAAGCCAGAACACATAATCTCATCCAATTTCCTAAACTGGTTGTTTGATGAATGATCCACCATTTGCAAAATTTCTAATTTTTCTTCAAATGCTGAAGAAAGCCTCGAGGTTGTTTTTTTCACAAGGATGTTTGCATCAGCATCGCTGCTAGCGCCCAATTTACAGCTATGAGGAAAGCGCTGATGTTGCCAAGGCCAGCATCACAGGAGGGTGGAGCTCAGACAATGGAAGTCCAACCACCTACAGCATGCCCGCTCTGTCCCTGCTCCTGGGATGAACCTAGGGGCGCTTAGCCACTGAACACATCCCCAGCCCCCAGCCCCCAGCCCTTTGCTAAAACATTTTATTTAGAGACAGCGTCTCACTGAGTTGGTTAGGTCCTCGCTAAATAGCTGAAGCTGGCTTTGAATCTCCATCCTCCTGCCTCAGCCTCCCCTGCTGCTGGAATTATAAGTGTGTGCCACCATGTCCAGCTTTAGTGCTGACTTTAAATCAACAGCATCTGGGTATGGGACAGAGGTGCTATTCACCTCCAAGGCCCTGTCCCAGAAATCCTTCCATAAAAGGATTATATGGTAACACTCTAAGCAAGAATAATATAAACTCCATGGGATAAAGTCGGCCCAATGAAATGAAGAGTCTTTTCCATTAAAGAGCCCATACTGGAATGAATGTGCACTCTGCATATGTAAGTCTCTGGTCTCCCTTTAAGTGGGTGTGAATTCCACAGTCTATAGCTTCAAACAAAGGGGCACTTTGCAACTTTGTTTCTCTTGCCTGTCTTTTCAAATTGTGTCCACATTGGGTAACTTGTTACCCTTCTAGAGCCCACAGTGTTTTATCTATAAAGACATCAAAATTGAGATGAAAGACTCTTTCTGTCACCGTCCCCAAGTCCCTGAGACTCCTCCCCTTCCATTACTTGTTACCTTGGCCAACACCACCCAGTACAGGTAACCAGATTTAGGAATGCTTTTCATTCCATATTAGAGCAAAATGGATAAGCAACGTAGAGCAAATAACCCTCTAGATTAGGATCAGCAGCTGAATAGGAAAGTGTTTATTGAGTGCCAGCCAGAAGGATCCTATGAAGACCGGCTGAAACATTTCTGTGATATAAGACCCAACCAAGAACTCGTGGTCACAGGCTACTTCCGAGCTGGTGGGGTTGACCAAAACCAGACACAGCAAAAGGAAATGCGTGCTTAGCTGTGTTTCCTGGAATAACTATGGGAACAGCATTCTTTTCTCCTCTAGCTACTACTCCATTAAGTTCATTTTCAAAAACTGGTCACGGAAAGACATCATGTAAATCCTGAAACAGGTAGCGTGCTTTACAACAGAAATTGTGTTCATGAGGGATAAACCGAGTTCCTCCAGGAGCAAATGACGTGCACAGTGCTTGTGGTGCTGTACTCTCCACGCTCAGTACTCCCTAAGCAGCCAGCACCTCAGCAGGTGGCACCTGAAGAGGGACCAGTCACCTTGGCAGTGCCTCCCAGGACCCACAGATAGGACTTCATTTTTTTTTTTTTTTTTAATTTATAAAGCATGGGGATCTATTGCTACAGTCTGGGGGCTGGGAAGCCCAAGGCTGAGGGGTTCACATCTGGTAAGGATCTTCTCGCTGAGACATTTCCTGACTGCAGGTGGAAGGACAAGAGTATGTGCCGCCAAGAGAGGGAAGGGGTCTGAAGCATCCTTTTGTCAGGAACCACTGCAGAGGTAGCTAAGGTCCTCCATTAACCCACGCATGGGGGTCGAGCCCTCAGACACAGTCGCCTCTTCAAGACCCCACCTCTCAATACTACTGCCTGGGGGATTGGATTTACAACACATGAACTTTGGGACTTTGGGGGACACATTAAAACCATAACAAATAGGTCACATTGTCCTCCAGTTCCATGCCCTGGGTCTCTCTTCTTTCCTAGCCTTTTTGTTGGTTTGTTGGTTTGTTTGTTTGTTTGTTTGTTTGTTTAAATATGAGTTTTGTAGTTATCCATACTGGTTGGGTTCATCCTGACCAACTCATATATGCATGGAAATCAGTTCATGATCCCTCCTTTTTTCTCCTCCATTTCTTTCCCTCTGGGCCTCACAGCCCTCTCCCATTCTCCTTCTTCTATCCACTTGACTTCTTTTCACTCATCCATTAAATTATATTTGCTTGCTTCTTTATGTTATTCTATCTTTGTCTCCCCCTTTCCTTTATCTTACTCTAGCTTCTATGGACATCTTCATTTTAATTGACATAAGCAATAACTTTTTAGGCCAACTACCTGTTTCCATGAGAGGGTAGGACATGACAGTCTGGACTGAGGTTGAAGGAAGACTATGGTTTGAATCCCAGCCCCCTCTGTATCTGTTACTTACACCCTGTCTTCCTCTTACCAGGCCAGATATCAGTGGAGGGAGTTTTCACACAATAAACTGAACCTGGGGATATTGACTAAAGACACTCCAAGGGGATGCCCGAGAGCACACAGTTCTCCTTCCTAACTTCTGCAGAGAGGTTGAGATTCCTTCCACAGTCCTATAGTTGAATTTATATAGCTCCTCTGAAAAACAAATTACTACTTCAGCTTCTTACTACTTGGTAGTAATAAAAGTCAACATTAAAAAAAAAAAAAACTTGCTTAGTGCTTTTTTATTTTTGGTATGGGGGTTTGAACCCAGTGGGGCCTAATCCTGAGTCACATCCCCACTCCTTTTTTGTATTTCATTTGGAAACAGTGTTTCACTGAGCTGCCTAAGTCCTCCCTAAATTGCTGAGGCTGGTTTTGAACTGGTGGTTCTCCTGCCTCAGCCTCCTGAGCCACTAGGATTACAGGCATGTGTCACTGCAACCAGGTTGCTTAGTGCGTTTTAATATTTATATGGCTCTTAGAATAATTGAGTAACTTTATTAAATTACCAACTAGTAATTGGTAGAGTCCCATTGAAAAACTCTTCATTTTTTTTCCTCACATATAGTTTCTGTGCCACAGGGGGTTAAAAAAAAAAAAAAAAAAAAAACAGGAATTTGAGGAAAAAAACACATTCCTATTCTATTTGTTCCTTTAAGACTCCTCCCTTTTCCTTGACTTGAAAACATAGTGTTGTTCCGTGCTGAGGTCATCCATTTGTAATTATGGCTATATAAGTGGCTTGAAAAATTGTACTTTTTAGCTGTACCAATTCCTGCGAAGCAGACACATTCTTTCATTCTGTTATAATCTCAAAACCCGATTGCTCTGGGGCATCTCTTCACTTACTTTAAATAACCTGGGGAACTTTCTTTACCGTCCCTATTTAAAGCAGAGGGAATGTAGGTCACTGAGAGGTTTATCTGTTTTTCCAGGCTCACACAGCAAGCAATTAGTCTTGTTAAGGCTCAGACTTTGGGTTTCTCATGTTTTCTAGTTTTCTCAGTCCATTTGGACTCTAAAACAAGAAGCACTAGGCAAAACATCCCACTGGGTAAAAGAAGAATTTTCACACTGGATAACAAAATTGGTACAGTTCTGGAGGCTGGAAAGTTCAAAATCATGGTGCCAAGAAATTCAGTGTCTGGTGGAGGAGGGCCTGCTCTGCTTTCTGGATGTAGCCTCTGGTATATCCACACAGGCAGCCTTCATGACCCAATTACTTCCCCTATAATACATTGTATTGGCGATGAGGTTCCAACATATGAATTTTGGGAGACACAAACTTGAGACCACAGCCCCAAACATGGACCTGTCAGTACAGGGCCAAGACCTGAGGTTACAGAGCAAAGAACACAGATGTGGTGCCACATTTCTGAGTTTGTAGTTAAGGATACCTGATTCACTTGTGCAGCCTAACTTCAGCAACACAGGGGTTAGACCTGAGGGAGCAGGTAACAGGGTATGCGATGGTGGGACTATGAGTAGCAGAAGAATGGCAGAGGAGAGAGGGCACCCTGTCTAATGGCACCTGCAGGGTCCAGGGAGGAACTGGAGATGTGGTATGTGTGTGGGATTTTGATAGCCCTGGGAAAGGGCAAGGTCACCCAGGGACAAAACATTTCTGTTTTTCTGTCTGAACTTATCTGTGCCCTAGAGCTCATTTGGATATTGAAGATTGACAGTCACTCAGCACTGAGTGCTGACACATAAGGAGACAGTTAGGGGGTAAGCAGGCCGCAGCAAGTTGTCCCAGGCAGTAGGAATCTCAAAGATGCCTTCCCTCACCATCTGGGCAAAGGCCCGCGGCGCTTCATCTTCTGCACCCTTTGCATCCTGGTGCCTGTACCATGAAAAAGTGAAACCTTCCCAGTCTTGCTTTTTAAGAGACAGAGACAATTCCACAAACAGAAATTAGAAACTGTCTTTATTTGATATCCCTCCCCATAGTACGGGCTGTGGGAAGGGGAGGAGAATTTTCCCATGGAAAAAGCGAAGTGGTGAGGGCCAGCTGAACCATTGGTGACACAAGGCATTTCCTGAATATTAGTCCTTCAGTCCTCAGCTCCACAAGGATCAAGTTGTGGATGATTCTAGAGGGATCTGTGTCTGTCTGGAAGGGAACTGAACACCTCCCAAGGGAAGGGGTAAAGTACCAGGAAATCCCTCTGTGAAATAATGACCAAGACCCTAACATTAAATAAAAAGTGAATAATTGGGGATGACTGATTTACATCCTTATTCATCTAAATTCTTTTGGCTGCAGTGACTTAAGCAGAAACAGGAAGTACTGGATCCCATATCTGGGGTGACCAGGGTTGCAAAGGGCATCAAACTTGTCAGGTTCCAAGTACACACATGACCATTGAGGTCAGTCTGTCTTTCCATCTCTCTAGGTCAGACTCTTTGCTGGTGAGCAAGGCAGCCCTGGGCCCATCTTTTCCAGACTCACATCCTTTTAATTTAGCAATCCCAGCAGAAATAATCCTCTTTTCCAAGAGATTCTGCATGAAAGTACTGGGGAGGACCTTGCTTGACCATCCTGGGTCACTTCCCTATCCCTGAATGTGACTATGGGGATTTGTAGTGGGCAAGGCTAGGTCACGTCTCCATTCCTGTGCTCCAACTAGCCCACAGGGAACAGGTAGGTTCTCCTTAGAAAAGAGGGAGTTCTATTACCAGGAGAATGAGGAAGGGGCACAGGACAAAAACAACCAATTTTCATTTCACAGCTGAGGGAAGCAGACTGGCAATATGGCAGTTTAATAAGCAAGCATGGAAGCACTGGGGTGCCCCCAGCTAGGGTCACTGCTTGGTCAAATTAGCAACACCTACACCTTTCAAGGCTTTGTCTCCTTCTCTATAAAATGGGCATAATAGACGAGAAGGCCCAAAACAAAATATGGATGGTAGTATAGTCCCTCCTTCACCGTGCTGGTGGTTGATGCGGGTTGTGAATGAGTTAGTAGAAAGTGCCTTGCAAGGCCTGGTCATAGGAGGCCTTCAGCAAGGAAGCCATTACAGGGACTGATCAAGAAAGCGTAGGATCACATGCTGGAAAGTGACCCAAGCCTCTGACTGCTGGAGCTGTCCTTGCCACCAGGGAGGCAGGCAGAGGGTTCACATGCTGATGTTCCTTTCCTGTGTGTTGCAGAGTGAGGCAGCATGGATGCCATCAGCCAATCCCCTGTGGACGCTGTGCTTCCCAAGCACATCCTGGATGTCTGGGCCATCGTCCTCATCATCCTGGCCACCATCGTCATCATGACCTCCTTGTTGCTGTGTCCAGCCACCGCAGTCATCATCTACCGCATGCGGACTCAGCCGGTGCTCAGTGGGGCTGTTTGAGAAGCACCCAAAGGCCCTGTGGGGATGAGGACGCAAGTCCCTTGCCCCAGCCTGTTCTCAGCAAAATGCTGGGAAGGACTTGGGGTTAGACCTGCATTCTAGGTTGGTTTCTGCCACCGGCCAACGGGGTCGTGGGACCTACCTCTGTGAGTTCCAGGTTCATTATCTTTCAACCAGGGATCCCGATCCCTGGCCTTCCTACCTCATAGGGTTGTGGGAACCAAGTGACTTGGTGGGGTGAAAGCTGCTTGTGAGCAGTAAAGCCACCACCGATGGACCAGTGTCACGCCAAGTGCTGAGAAGCTTTGAGGAAGCAAAGAGCCTAAAAGCTGGTGATGGCCTTCACTGTGGTGAGGGAGGCACTGGACAGAGCAGCCTTTGCCAGTCCCCTCAAACCAAGCCAAGGGCACCCTGTCCCCTTTCCCAGGGACCAGTGGCACTCTGGCTCAGAGTGGACTTTTTTGAAGCATCCCTCCCTCAAGTGTTGTCTTTTGTCAAGGAGGGCAGGGACTGAACATGACAGGGGGAAGGGAGTTGAATAAAGCTGTCCAGAATCTTCTCAGTGCCCCTGTGTAATCTGGAGGAGGGCTGCCATTGCTGGGCTATGCCCAGGGAGTTGGGGTGATGGGCTTCTTTCTGCAGTGGACTCTCACATCTCTGTCAGCTTAGCCTCTCAGGCAGCATTGGAAAGTGCATGGTGTCTGATTCCCTGCTCAGCTTTCGGGATCTCCAGCCCCCAGTCCCCATGGGCCCCACACCAGAGACGCTATGTCCCTCTGTCCCGGCTCCTGCTGTCATTAGCTCCACGTGTGCTCCTTTCACTCCTCCCACCAGCACCGCAGTCCGTCCAAGTGCTGATGTCTTAAGACATGTTCTCAAGACTTGTGGAACCTGCTCAAACCAGTCATGGCTATTTTAGAGGCTATGATTGTATTTATCTAGAGAGATTTCTGGACCGCTCAAGCTCTTTGATACCCACAACCAGAGTATCCTGGGGTTTATTAAACTATGTCAGAAGATAGCATAGATATTAGGATATTATTGTGTAAAAAATGATGTTTTAATCTTATTTCATTGACCTACACAATCAATTTCCAATAAAGTGCTAGAATGAGCTTGTCTGATATCTTTCTTTAAAGAACACCTGTTAAACTCAGAACTCAGACAAAAGGATTCCACTGAGTTTTGGGGCCTTAGAGACTGTTTGGATGGAGGAACAGAAGGGGAAACAGGAGAATCACATTAACTTCCAGGGTTCCAACTTCAGTAAGTGGATGAAGTTATACAGTTTATACAAACACATGATGCCAGGGGTAAAAACCGATTTGGGATGTAAGATGATGAGTTTAGGCCTGGACATGTTGAGCTTAAGGTGCTGTGTTGTACAGGTGGACACTTTGAGGATATAGTGGAAATCTTGCTCTATTCCTTGGGGAAGATTTTGTCGTTGGAGTAATAGTTTGGGGGATTGTCATATATGGTAGATAAGCTACTGCAGTAGGCAGGATCAGAGTATGCAGGCTGAGAGAGTGAGGTGCTAAGTTCAGAATGCAGAGAATAGTAAATAGGAGCAGCAGGAGATTCAGGAAAGTAATTATATTAGTCAACTTTTTGTCACGATGTCCAAAATAACCTACAAGAGCAACTTGAGGAAAAGTATATTTTATTTTATTTTATTTTATTTTATTTTATTTTATTTTATTTTATTTTATTTTATTTTATTTTTTGGTACTCAGTACTGAACCCAGAGGCACTGAACCATCGAGCTACATCCACAACCCGTTTTTATTTTTTATTTTCAGACAGGGTCTTACTAAATTTCTGAGGCTGGCTTTGAACTTCTGATCTTCCTGTTTCAGCCTCCCAGTTGCTGGTAGTATAAGGGTGCTCCACTATACCCAACAGGAAATGTTTCTTTTGAGCTCCCTGTTCCCAGGAAGAGCACTGTAGTGAGGAGGTAAGAGTTAAAGGGGGGTCAAGGGAAGAATTGTAGAGGGGATTTTTATACCTTAGTACATTTGCATGCCAAAAAAATACTGCAGACTGGATGATACTTAAACAATACAAATTTATTGTTTACAGTTCTGGAGACTAGGAAGTCCAAGATCAGGGCACTAGTACATACAGTGTCCACTGAGGATACTTTCGTCATAGGTGAGTCTTCGTGTCCTCACATGGTGGCAGGGGCTAAAAGGCCCCCTCCAGTTTCTATCAGGGCACCAATCTCATTCATGAGAGCAGAGTCCTCATGACCTAATCATCTACCACAGGCTCCACCTCTTAATATCATCACAGTGGAGGTTTCTGTTCAACACAAGAATTTTGAGGGAGATAAACTTTGAGACCATAGTAGGGTATATACACAATGGAATATTTTCAGTCATAAAGAAGAAGAATATTATGGCATTTGCACATAAATGGATGGAATTGGAGAATATCATGCTAAGTCAAATAAGCCAATCCCAAAAAGCCAAAGGCTGAATGTTTTCCCTAATAAGTGGATGAAGATATATAATGGGGGTGGGTGGGTGGGAGTGAGAGAAGAATGGAGGAACCTTAGATTATGTAGAGGGGAATAGGAGGAAGGAGTGGGGTACGAAAAATGGTGGAGTGAGACAGACATCATTACCCTATGTACATGTATGATTACATGAACGGTGTGAATCCACATTGCTCACAACCATAGAAAGGAAAAGATGTACCCCACTTTTGTAGAAAGAATCAAAATGCAGTCTGTAAAAATAAAAAGAAAGATAATTAAAAAAAAAAAAAAGAAACAAAGATTCTGACAGGTTTACTCAGCATTTCTTCCAACTTCTACTGGTGTGCATAGTGGATGTCAGAGGCTAGAAAGTGAAAAACTACATCAAAAGTGAAAGCCTGCATTTCCCTCTCAGCACTGTTGCTAGAGATTCAACAGCAAAGATTTTAGGCTTTGCTTAACTGGTCCAGATGGAAAAATCTATGGATGATTGACTTAGCAATTTCACTTCTAAGTCCAACTGGTGAACTGTCCTCAGTGGGGAAAGAACTCTGTTAACGAGGGGCAGATGAGTTTGAATAAATAGAGATGCCAAGGGACTGGGGTCTCAAGATCTCGGAGAGGTCCATGGGTAGTGATGGAATGAGAACTTTGCCAGTCAGTTGCTGGAACAAAGCCTGTAAGAGTAATGAGACAGTTATCTCATTCAAATGTGTGAGACAATATATGGAGGCTTTTGGAAAAAAAAAAAAAAAACAGTGTAAATACAAATTTTAAATCTAAATTTGTTGGCTGCCTGGAAAAATAGTCTGATAACATATAACAGAGGTTTAAATTTTTTTATCTATTGCAATTAGTGCTTAGTTTATGTTATTTAGCTGCAAAGAATGATTTAAATCCATAAAAGTAGAGAACATATGTGTGCTCGTAGGTAAGAACTATATACATGAACATATTTTTTATACACTCGCTATACATGTTAATTAATATTTTACCATTTAGCATCCTTGCTAAAGTTAGCAGAAATAACATTTTGGGGAGAGAAGGATGTTTGGTGAATCAGAGAGAATGCTATTTCTTGCTATAACTAAAGAACCTTAGTAAACTTTTCTCTAAACTCCCTCCATCACAACCCCAACTCCAGAAATAACCAATTCATTAGAGAATTACTAGAAGGAAAAGAAGAAACAATTACAATATTTATACAGTCATAGAGGAGTGTTCTGGTAAACGTGGTACCAATAATGGGATAAAAATTATAAAAATTATAGTGCTATCTGGCATAAAATGGTAAGCAACAAAAAGTAAAATATCAAATTGTACCTTTTCAGTGGTACCCCCAGAATTTTTATATAATGAGCTAAGGGGATAATTTGCCTGGGGAATGTAATATTAATCTGTAATTTTTCATAACCTTTTTTGTAAGACTGGGAAAAGGTCAACTGCTCCTGCAAAATAATTTTGGGGAGCTGCAAATAGAATATTTTGAACATGTACACATCCAAACAAGGCTGGGAAGGAGCATAGAGGACATCTAGAGAACTCTACTGGTGGCATAGAGATTAGGGTGACCACTTTCTTTTTGTTTGATTCTCCATTAGTTACAATTATCTGCAATACAATTATGAATGCACTTGTTATCACTCATGAATTTACTTCTGTGACATTTATTGCATTTCTTATTACAGGGTAATTTCTGCTATTGTATTTCAAATGTCATCTGAGTTCCTCAGATTTCTTTCTTCAACTAAACCTGTATCTTTGGAAACCTACATTCCAAGAGCATGTCTCTATACATACCTTACTTAGTCCAGAGGAATGCAGGTTGGGAGATTCTGTGTGCACTGGTGTGCCTGCACAATCATGTGTGTGTTAAGGACTAACAAGATCCACCTGAAACAGTCATGAAGCTTTTCACACTATTTGCTTAACTATCCATTTAGTGATAAACATGTTTGGCAATACACAAATTTTGCAGTGTTAACTACAAAACACACAGAACATATTACTTTTTTTTTCATTTCTAGAAATAGTATTTAGTATTAATTGTCACTAATGTGTTACTTTTTTCCCCCAATAGCTTTATTGAGGTAAGATCGAAGTACAAAATAAATAAATATTGAAGTACAATAAAATGCACATATTTGAAGTATGCGATTTGATCAGTTTTCACATGTTTTGACATGTATGTATTCAATACAATCAATATAGAAAGCATTTCCATTATTTTTTTCTATTTGAAATGATGCACATTGTGTTTCCTGGTGATTTATTACACTAGAAATCGGTCACTTTAGGACATGTAGAAGCCCACCCCCACATCTCAACTACTTCCAAATTAAATGGGACACTTATAAATATCTCACAGGTCAAAGAAAAAAGCACAAGAAAAGTAAATAAAATATGCTTTGTGCTAAGTGATAATAAAAGCTTAAAATACAAGAATTTCTGGGATGAACGAGTACTCAGATGAACATTTATAACTTGAAGTACTTGTATCAGAAAGAAGCTAGATTAACAATCAAATTATTTTCAAATTAGATAGTAGGCAGGAAAAAATAAGAGTAGGAGCAGAAATATATGAAATAGAGAAGAAATAATGCAGCTAAATTTGATAAAAATCAAATGAATCTAATCAAGGAAAAAAGCAAGAACCCCAAAATTAATATCAGTGGAAACAACCCTACAGATGCTAAAACAACCCTAAAAATGCTAAAAATATATAAAGGTCCTACTACAATTATATGCCAACATATGTGATAGCTTACATAAAATGTTCTATATTAAATAAGGATCTGAGTGCCACTCAGAAGAAAGTGTTTTTGGTCATTGATGATGAAATATTCTAATACGTCTGTTAAGTCTAAATTGTAAATTGTGTTTTTTTAGTTCTATAGCTTCTTTATTTAGTTTTTGTTTGGAGGATCTGTCCAGTGGTGACAGAGGCATGTTAAGTTACCCAGTATTATCATGTTGTGGTCTGTTTGATAGTTGAAGTTGAGAAGCGTTTGTTTTATGTCCTTAGATGCTCCATTGTTTGGGGCATAAATATTTAGGATTGTCATGTCTTATTGATATATAGCTCCCTTAAGCAGTATGGAATGTCCTTCTTTGTCCCTTCTAATTAATTAACTTTGACTTTGAAGTCTACTTTATCTGTTATGAGGATAGAAACCCCTTCTTGTTTATAAGATCCATGTGAATGGTATGTTTTTTTCCTATCCTTTTGCCTTTGAATGAATGTCTTTGCCTATGAGGTGAGCCTTTTGAAGACAGCATATTTTTGGGTCTTGTTTTTTAATCCAATCTTCCAGTCTATGTCTTTTGATTGGTGAGTTTAGGCCATTTACATCCAATGTTATTATTGAGATGTGATTTGTTTTTCCCCTTTTGAGTTATTTCTTGCTTTTACTTTGAATTAGTTTCTCCTTTGATTGACTAGTGTAGTTACTCCCTGATGGTTTTCACTTTTATTTTTCATTTCTTCTTCATAAAATATCTTATTGAGATGTTTTGTTGTGTAGGTTTTCTAGTTGTGAATTCTTTCTGCATTCCACCTGCCAAGTTTGGAGCAGTATGAGACCCTCATCAGATCTAAGCAGATAGATGCCAATGCTATGCTCTTTGACTTCCTAGCCTGAAATTCAGGGAGTTAAATAAACCTCTGTTGTCCATAAATTACTCAGTCTCAGGTATTCTGTTACAGAATCAGAAAACAGACTAAGACAGTGGGTTGCTGAATTTTTAAAACTCATACACAAATGTTT
The DNA here is from genome assembly GCF_902686445.1 of Sciurus carolinensis. Classification (NCBI taxonomy): domain Eukaryota; kingdom Metazoa; phylum Chordata; class Mammalia; order Rodentia; family Sciuridae; genus Sciurus; species Sciurus carolinensis. The sequence goes on along the minus strand of NC_062218.1, from coordinate 108,658,169 downwards.
TACTTAGTATTTTGAAACACGATATGCTTTTATAATAATACCTCGGTCACAGAAAGCATGAATATTCTGCATATCAATACTCTGTTCCATGTTGTTACAGAATTGTACCACATATTGGTTAGCCACTCACTAATAGGAGAACATTTAGGATGTTCTCAATTTTTGATGGCTACAAATAAAGCAGCTGTGGTAGAGCACCTACCTAAGATGTGTGATGTGTGAGGCCTGGGTTCAATACCCCGTATTGCAAAAAGCAAACAAAAGTAAGGTCTTTTACAAGTAAAAATAAAATTCTCAAAAATATCAACTTGACCAAGATGTGAAACATTTTAAAAACTTTTTAAGGTATATTGAGGGGGAAAAAAGACTTTTTCTAAAATAAAGACACACTTTTTTCATTATGAAAAAGAGACATCTTTATGTAAAAATAATTTTTAAAAACCATGTTGAACAGACAATGCCAGATAGTTCTAGTTATCTAGTCAATGAACCAAAAGCAAGAAACTAAGATCTTCAACTCTGATCTTTTGTCATTTCTTTTTGCTGCAATTACATCTTCATTTCTTCTTATTGAATAACTAACCTAGAAGAAGGTAGTGATCTCTAGCTGGCATTCGCCCAGCCTGCCCTGATCAGCCTTTGGTGCTGATGAATTCTCAGCTAACAGATAAGCAACTTTTGTATCCTTGCCATCACACGGTTTAGGGTTTTCTGGCATCCGTGTGGGTATATGAAGCTACAGAGATACTGACGATGACGTGGCTGCTGACCTTGATTTTTCTTGTCCTCTTCATTGCTGTCCTCCCTAGGCCAACTCAGTGAGGAGGGTCCCAGGGGAATCATGGCCTCTAACTCCAATACGTATTCTATCTCACTATCCCACCTTGTTCTCCTGCATCCTGAGTGTCAGAAACCTCCAGTACTTCTCCCTGCACAAGAGAGTTGAAATAGTGTTGTGATCCCTGTGCACAGTGTCTCTGCATATAGTGAGGTGGGAACTTTCACCTGCTGTAGGGCTGGAGTTGCTGAGCCTAGCCTTAAGGAACATGAGATCCCTCCTTCCTTCTTGCACTCACTGATAATTCTGCAGTAATTTTGTGGAGAACCCCTACGACATGTTGAGTATTCTAAAGGTTATGGTCTTTTGCATATGCACTGTCTTGGACAGGAACTCCACCAAGGCCTGGAACATTGGCCACCGCCACATCTTTTTCCTCCAGCATCAAATTCCAGTCTCCATCTTCAGCACTGCCACTGTGACTTGGGTGTGGAGAGTCCCCCAGAGACAGGTGTGGAAGCCTCATTCTGCAGGGCAGCAATGTTCAGAGGCAGAGTTTTGAGGAATGATTAGATCATTGGTGGATTAATGCACTGATGGATTAATAAGTTGATGGCATTATTGGGAGGAGGCAGAGGAAAATTTTAGGAGAAAGGATCAAGTTGGAGGAAGAAGGCCACCTGAAGCAGGCTCTTGAAGGGTATCTCTTGTGCCCAGGCCCTTCCCTTCCCTCTCTTTCTCCTGCCCTCTCCCAAACCCCCTCTGCTTCCTGGTTGCCATGAGATGAGCCACTTTCCTCTGTCATTCCCTTCACCACAATGTCCTGCCTCACTCAAGCCCAAGCAACAGACTGGACAGGCAATGGACTGAAACTCATGAAATCATGAGCCAAAATAAATCTTCCTTCTCTTAGTTGTTCTTATTCAGGTATTTGGGTCATAGTGACAAAAAGTTGACTAACACAACTGTGGTGGCACATCCTGGTGTTATTCTTCTTGATGCCAGCCTGGTCTACAAATACATTGCCCTCAGTATTGTTCCTGTCGATGAAGCGATATCCATTTCTTACATCAAACCATTTTATTCTATTCCCAAACTTATGTTGGGATAACCTTGTCCAAACTAATAGACACCACTGAAGTGAAGTTTCCCAAGTCACCCCTCATTCATTCACTGTATATGGTGGTGGGCTTTAGGGGCACAGCACCGAGGGAGGGGGCAGCACATGACTGATGGATCTAGGCCTCAATGCCCATACCTCTGGTGACAGTGAGTGTGGCTGGCTACAGTAACTCTGACTCCACCCAGGTTTCAAGGTAACTAGATCTGCAGGGCTAAGGATGTCAGGGATCTCTGGAGTCCACTGTCTGTTCCCAGTACTGATGGAACTCAGGAATACAATCTTGAGAAAGAAATTCTGTGTGGAAGCCAAATTTCTCTGACTTAGATGGATGGGTACAGATGTAGCGATATAGCTGCTTATTACAGATATAAATCTCTATCTCTGCATCTATCTATATCTACCTTTAGAATGATGCTGAAATCTCTAATCTGGGAACTTACCTTTGGTAAGAAGTGAGAGGCCATGATAATGTCTTAAAATGGAATAAATGATGATGCCTATGATTTAAAACAGTCCATGTAGTTGACTACAGATGCTTTTCACATTGAGTACCATATCTCTCCAAATATATAACCACAATATGCTGAAAACATCATAACAGTCATAAGGTTTTAATAAGTAACTCACTAGACTCAGACAAGAATAGCATCCAGCTCCAGCAAGCTGTGCATGGAGGTTTGTGGGTCTTCAAGCTACTTCAGTGCTTTTGTGAATCTAACGTACAGAAGCGCCAATTGGAAGAGTGCTGAGGTCATTGCGTTAATTTTGTGTGTTTTGAATTCCATTTTCAAAAGTAAGCTAATGAGAACCTTAACTAAGTATGCCATTCTGAAACTAAAGTTCTAAAATTACTATAAAGAATATATGGCATAATCCAGAGGAGGGAGCAGATGGGGGAGGTATGAAAGATGGTGGACTGAGACAGACATCATTACCCTATGTACATGTATGATTACATGAATGCTGTGAATCTACATCATGTACAACCATAGAAAGGAAAAGTTATACTCCATTTGAGTACAATGAATCAAAATGCAGTGTAAAAATTTTTTTAAATGTATAAAATAAATAAATAAAGTTTAATTTTAGGCAAAAAAAAAAAGAATATATGGGCTAGGTGTGCTGTCACATGCCTGTCATTCCAGTGGCTCTGGAGGCTGAGGCAGTAGGATCACAAGTTCAAAGTCAGTCTCAGCAAAAGTCAGGCACTAAGCAATTCATTGAGACCCTGTCTCTAAATAAAATACAAAATAGGACTGGGGATGTGGCTCAGTGGTTGATTGCCCCTGAGTTCAATCCCAGTACCCTCCCACCCAAAAAAAAGAATATATGGTTTGTTAATTCCCAACAACTAAACTTCAGGCTGAAGTCAGACTTGAAGTCAGATTAAAAGATTCCTGTTTATGACATTTCCTAGACATGACTTTGTATTACTGTTTGATTATATTTCTATAAAAATTTCATTATTTAACATGATAGCCTATTAAATAAATTTAAGATCTCACTTTTTTGGGGGGGGGATGTTTCAAGATTTCCATTTTAGAAAGCAAGTGGTGATGACTGTACTGTGGCAAGGCCAGAAGAGTGGTGCTTTGGGAAAATGGGAAAAGATGTAAACAGAGAATCAGAGACAGACAGACGGACAAACAGGACAAGGAGGCTAGTTTGCTCCTTGTCCAGAGTTCGCTGAGCCTCCCTTTGATGTTTTTCACTTCTTCCCACGTCCTGTGTTTACATACCTCTTTGCTGACTAGCGAGCAGTACAGTGGAATGGCTTTGCTTTCAAGTACCCAGTACTCGATTCCAGACATACAGCTCTCTTTGCCATGTTAGCCAAGGGACCAAAGATTAAGTTCCTAACACTGTCAAAAGAGGCTTGACTTTTCTCCAAGGACTATTACAGACACTATTACAGGGCCTGACCTAACATAACCCTGAGTCAAAAGGAACAACCATAATCACAACTACTAAAATGAGCTTCATGGGCCCAAGCAAATGAGAATATGGCCATGACAGATATTTTTATTTGTATTGGGTGATCTCGCCTGTCTTCTCACCTGATCCTACTCAATATTGTTCAGCAGAACTTCCTTAGGAGACTTAAGATCTTGGAATCATTTGTTTTTAGTGACTTGTATTTTCTTCTTCAAGAGATTTCAAGGTAAACAAAATCAGTGGTAGGGTACACTTCTACTTCCTTCTAGATCTTCTAACATTAGCTGAATGACAAAAATTCAAAGTGAAGTATGAATCTCAATCTTCCATCACATATCTGTGTGATTTGGGGCAAGAGACTTAATTGTTAGAGTGTCTCAAATATTTGGACTGCAGAATGGATAAGCACCGCCCCTCCCCGAGTCACTGATAACCAGGTGGCTGATGGGAGTGAGGGCTTGCATGAGCAAGGTCAACTGAAACATGTGATTTCATCAATACTGACTTCCCCATCCTTTCAGTCTTCTCATGACCTCACCCCAAACTCCCTCAACCACTGTCCAATTCTCTCTCCTGTCTATAATAATAGTGATGAGGTCTGAGGGAAGTAACCCCACATTAGTCAGAAAACAGGGGTACCGTCACAGAGGCTGGAAGTGGGGAGTGTCCCTGGTGAGTCTGCCTGGTGAGTCTTAGTCCAGGCTGCATCTGTGGAGTCAGAGATCAGAGAAAATGACCTTTCAGGGATCATGGAAGATATGCCAGCCTTGTTGTTAAGTTGCTTCTCTGTGTTCTCCTCACTTGTCAAGCCTTAAATTTATAACAGCTTCTTTGTGATCTCCAGACTGCTCAACTTTCTCTTCTCAGAACTGACTGAATTGCTGGAAAGAAAAATTTTAGTTTCACTCTTATGTTCTTGGAAATTACAGTCTATTCTGAAGTGGGACTGGATCCACCCTCCTCCGTGATTGGTCAGCAGCACACAGAGGAGTGGGAGAGAAGTCAGGTGAGTATACAAGCCCTGTCCAGCTGCCTTGGACCTGCTACTTTGCACAGACTGAGAAGAGGTCCATTTCACAAGAGACTGCACTACAGCAGAGGAGTGCTCTTGAGCCTTGAACAACAGTGAGCCATCAACCAGACAGGATTTACTGGTAATCCAACAGGGGCATTCAGGTGATGTTTTCTCTTTTCTTAGAGAAAAGTTCTCTTTTCTCTAAGGAACTTTTGGTTATCAAGACATTGAGGAGCATGGACCAGAGAGCTGGGATGCTCAGCTTGGAATCCTAGCTGATGGGAGGGAGGCAGGATGGGTTTATGCACAGTCCTAGCTAATCACTGAAGTTCAGGTAAATCTAAAGCAAATGTTTTGGGTATTATTTACTTGGTGAAATGGCTCTCCATTTGTCTAGGTCTGTCTCTAGTACCTCCCCCTGGAACGGTTGAAAATGTATGTGTCAGAGTGTATTAGGGACCATCACCATGTCTCTTATTTCCTCTTCTTATTTTCTTATCTCTAACTCAGCAGTTTTCACTCCTTCCATTGCAGCAGAAGCGAGACTTGGAGCAGGGCACACTCTGCATGCCACTTCTGCTATAACTAACTGTGGAACCTTTATGATTGGGGAGTCTTTATCTTCTAAATGTAAAGTAGGAATGCTGATGACCCCTTGTGAAGAAAAGTAAGGCAAGTCAGGATACATTGGTAAAATAATGTCATTGAGACATGTATCCTTTTGTAACAATTGATAGTGCAAATCCTTGTCACATGTGTTTGTAGTCAAGGACAAGATATTTAATACAAATTTTGGAGTGCATTATTAAAACAGGGAATTGAGAGTGGATAAAAGAGAGGAAAAGCAAAAATGAGAAATCTGCTTAAAAGAGCATGTTCTCAGTGACTTTCTGGACATGGCTAGAGGGTTCTTGTCTCCTTCCTCAGTGAATCTGGCTGTAGTATTTTTTTCTGTTTCATTTGCAGGTTTAGCATCTCTTCTTTTCTATTCCCTTTATCCCCATCTTTATAGTCAACAATCAGAATGATCTTCTCACAAGAAAGCAGGGCACTAAAACTCCAAACCTCAGTTCTTGTGTTCCAACAAAAGAAAATTTAAAGTCAGACACAAAAAAACAGAAAAGAGAACTTTATTAAAAGTGAAAGTAAAGTAGAAACAAAGTGAGACTTAAGCAGAGAGCACTCTCGAAAGAGAGTGGGTCATCACTGAGCAGAGAACGACAAAAGAGACAACGCTGTGTCCAAATTTATTACAGTTTGATGTTGACCAGGAGAACTGGGGACCATCTTTGGTACTCTTTGCCAGTCAGGTATTCAATTCCTCCTTCACATCTGGCGATGGAGTTTTCTGGCCTTAGTTGGTCTTCTCCTGAACTGTCATGGTGGCCATCCTATTTAGGGGGGCTTCATCTACAAGTCAATCCCATTTTAATGTGAGCTCTGGGATCAGTAGCTGGTCAGAATTAACTTAGCATGCCTGAGCTACTAAAAGAATCTTCTCTCCCAGACAAATGAAGACACCTATAGCCATAATTCTTAGCTTCACATCAATATCAATGGACCCTGTCAAGAGCTATTCCAATTAATCCTTTCCTTTTGAGGTATTTTCCCATTAGCTTCTTTGTTTTTTTTTTTTTTTTTTTTTTTAGTTCTGTGAATTAAATACCACCCCTTGCTCCCTCAACTTCTTTGAAAGTAGTTTAAAGAAGACCCTAAAGTAATTTAAAGAACACTTGTGAGCTTACCATGCATTTCACTGCTTATTACTAACTAACAATCTCACCATGGGGCTTGGTCCACGAATCAGCAACTGGTACTTCCCACCCCAGCTTGCCTGTTTCTCAGGTGCTCCGAGGGTCCTTCCATGGCCTTCAGGGTCACTGTGGGCCCATCCACCCCCGGGTTGCAGAGCTCACTGGATCCTTATCATTGGACTGTCCAGGCTCCACCCAGGGGGCGGGTTGCCAGGCTGCTTTGCTTTACGCCTCTGCGGTTCATGGTGTTCTTTATTGTCCTCCTCTTCTCCCAATCTTCTCTTGATTGGTATGAGAAGAAAATCCCTGATTGGCCATGTGAAGGCTGCACAGTTCCCAGTAGTTGCCCACATTCCCATCCTCCCAATTCAGTCCAAAACACTGGATGGATTCCTTCACATTTCTGTGTGTTTTCCTTGATTTCAAGCAGAAAAAAATGGCATCGCTTATGAGGAGTTCTCTGACCAAACTTCTTAACTGTGAAAGTAATTTCTTCCCAAATCATGGCTCTGCCCTGCAGAGCCCACCCCAGGACTGTGCTGTGCTATCAGGTGCCTGAAGGAGGAAAGACTGCACCCCACTCATCCCATCAGCGTTATTAACATTTGGGACCTGATAATATACTTCAGAGCGTGTGTGGCTGGAATTAAGCGGCATCCCTGGTCTCTGCACAAGATGGCAGTAGCATCTCACCTCCCAGTTGTGACAACCAGAGATTTCTACAGAGATTGCCAGGTGTCCCTGGGGGGTCAAAATTGCCCTGGTAGAGAACCATTGCCAGAGGCACATGCCTGTCTTCACCTTGACCATGTTCTTTAACGTTGGTTCTGTATCTTGGTGTCCTGGTCCCTTACTTACAGAGTTGATATAGGATAAGACAGAAAGAAGAGGATCAAGGCTTATTGCAGGACTTTACTGTTTTCTTGAATAATGGTGTATAATAATAATAAAAATATAAGTAATAATAATAATAATAATAATAATAATAATAAATAATGTGATGACACGAGAAGTCTTTGAAGAGAAAGGCTAGAAGAGAGGTGACTGTAAAGGTGCCAAACCTGAGCTGGTTAAAAATCCTTTTCAACATCATCTTGTTTTCTCCAACTTCCAGAATGTGACACTCATGACTAATTGCTTATTTATATATTTCTACTATTGTGTGTGCACACATATGATGCTTTCCAGTATCTAATGCTGTTATTTAGAATTTTTCTAGCTGTGATTATGATTAAGGTTGGTTTGTCATCTTTTTTTTATTTTCTTCATTAAATTTTATCATAAGTATATTTCATATTTAAGATGAATTAAGCCTGGGTGAAAGGTTTTTCCTTTTAAAATTTACAATTACATAACGTGTACTTTCTTTTTTTTTTTTTACTTAAATAGATTTTTTTTTTAATTTTTACAGACTGCATTTTGATTCATTGTACACAAATAGGGTGCATCTTTTCATTTCTATGGTTGTGCACAATGTAGATTCACACCATTCATATTAATCATACATGTACATAGGGTAATGATGTCTGTCTCATTCCACCATTTTTCATACTCCCATCCCCCTCCTCCCTCTCATTTTCCTCTACTTAAATTTCCTCCATTCTTCTCTCACCCCCCACCCCCACCCCCATTATGTATCATCATCCATATCAGGGAAAATATTCAGTCTTTGGTTTTTTGGGATTGACTTATTTCACTTAGCATGATATTCTCCAGTTCCATCCATTTATATGCAAAAGTCATAATATTATTCTTCTTTATGACATATATACTTTCTAACTTCAACACTTCATAGAATTTTTTGAACCATTTGTAACTGACCTCTTATTTTGTCATAGGGAAGTTTAATTTTTTTCTTAGTTACAGTCTGAATGTAATTTTCTCTTTGATCTCCCACTAATTTCTACACGTCATGTTTCATAAAAACATGTTTCATTTATTTTCATTGTTTTCATTTATTTTTTGTTCAAAATTCTTATATTTTTGACCACATAATTTATATTCCCATAAGCTAAAACAAGAGATACTTTAAATCAATGTTAACAGATAAAATCCATGAAACGAAAGTTTGTGCTATTTGATGAATCGCACTATGGTATAGTTAAATATATCTGCTCTTTTCTATATTCCTGGAACCCAGGAAGAAAAAAATAATTTTTAAAGATACATCTCATGTAGGTAACAGCCTCTTTGCATATCTCTCTTCAAAAAATACTTTATAGCAGTATATAAAGAGTTTACATACATTTAATTTTGTAATTCTGCCCCCAAACTGTAAGGTGTTTCTTTTTTTTAATTATTTATTTGTTCTCATTAGTTACACATAACAGTAGACTGCATTTATGCATTTTTATAAATCATACATAAATGGAGTAGAATTTCTCATTTTTCTGATTGTACATATTGTAGGATTTTTATGACATATCCATTTTTGCCCATTTATAAAGATGACAAACTATTGAAATGGAAATGTTTTTGTCATCCACAATAGAAGTAGCAAGTTGACAGGGAAAAAAAAAAAAAAAAACCCAAAAGTAACCCTGGTCAGTTGTTTAACCTGAGCGTTTGGCCTACAGAGAGTAGCAACTTTTTCCTTCATGCACGCTCACATCCACATCGCCCTGCACACACACAGGTTGGGTATGTGTTTCCAGATACTGATAGGCCGTGGTGTGCTTCCCATGGCTCTAATCACTGGGAAGTAGTGTGACCAGTGATTAACCACACTCGGTACACAACTAGCAAACATCTTAAGGCAGCCATTGAACTGGGGGTTAACTTGCAGGGTAGATTAATATTTCAGATCAAGTCAGCATGTATACCTTTGTATAAAAATTATACACATAAACATACTCATATAACTGTTTTTAATCCTCCAAAATAACGTGGTTTTTTTTGTATTTGTGCAAATTTCTAAATATTCTACCATTGAAGGCAAAGAGTTCACTTTAAGAAAGTTCAGAAAATAGACTTGTTTATCCAGAAGCATTTCACCTTGCATATTACTGTTTTGTTTTTTTAAATATTTTTTAGTGGTCCATGGACCTTTATTTTATTTATTTATATGTGGTGTCAAGAATCGAACCCACTGCCTCACATATGCCAGGCAAGTGCTCTACAACTGAGCCACAACTCTAGCCCCTAGTTTTTTGGGTTTTTTCTAAATTTGTTTTTTAGTTGTAGATGGACACAATACCTTTATTTTATTTATTTATCTTTACGTGGTGCTGAGAATCGAAGCCAGTATCCCACACATACTAGGCAAGCTCTCTACCACTGAGCCACAACCCCAGCCCCTTGTTTTGTTTTTACAACTTTTTAAGTGTGGACATTGGATCCCCAAATGTCTACTAAAAATCATTTCTAATGACAAACACAAGTTTTTCAAAGAAATAAACTGATTTGAGATATGGACACTGGAGCTCCAAAATCTAAACAATTCTTCCTATTAACAAACACAAGTTTTGAGAAGGTGAAGAAAGGACGAGAAGAAGCCACTTCAAATGCAGGAAAGCAAAGCAAAATGGGGTGGGGAGGCAATGAAATCAAGTTTGCTAATACTGAAATTTTCACCAGGCAAAGTTTCATCTTTTTAGAATTTAGAGCAATTCATTTGTAATTTGTAATAAATAAACTTGTTAATTCACATCTGCTCCAAACAGAGTTCTGGAGCCATGACTGCTTGCTGTTGGTCAAATTCACCATTCGTCTTTTGATGTGAGCCAGCTTATAAGGAAAATACTCATGTCTGTATTTTTCTTCTTGCTAATGGGGACTGGAGTCCTTGATCAGCTGATGTTCTTATAAGATTTCTTCATGACCTTCTGATACTCCTTTAAACCTGGAGAACGATGCTTTTATGGCCCATCGTTTGGTAAAATTCCCAGCTGCCACCTCCATCTTGGCATGCAAAGTCCTGTACTCATGGTGCTTAGCACTGAGTTGTCCTTGTAATTCCGCCATTGCTCATAGGAGACCATAGCAATATATTTATCAAATAATCTGGGAGTTCGATGTTGAAGAAGGCTCCATGGAGGCAGTACAACCCACTCTAACTCCCTCACAGTAATTCAGACTGGAGTTACTCAGCTTGGCGATTTCTTCTCTTTGGACATCTTCCTCCTTCTCTTCATAGTCTCAATGTTGTGTTTTTTTGTTTAATCTTTGTGTTTTTTAGACTTCTTTCTGAACTTTTTGTGGTTTCTTCCATAGGCTGTGGACACTTTAGAACTGAACCAAGGGGCAAGGTTTCCAGAGAAATCCCAGAGGTATTTTTGTCTTGCAGATCCTCATAGATACTACCATTTTCAAGAAAACTTCAAGAGGTAGGTCTTGAGTCCCCCAGCCTCTGGAGCGCTAGGGGAAGTGGAGTTAGAATTTCCAGTGTGAGGAGGATTTGAGACAGGCAGGTGAACTGAAGGCAGCGGTGGAGGGATGGGGATGGCAGAGCTGCAGGGGGTGATAGGAGGCCGGCAACAGATTTGTCACCCATGGGATTCAAATGACCATTTAATGTTGGCTGTACTCTGTCAAATGAGATCTTTGATCTTTTTTATTCACTAAAGGATCAACAAAATCTAAATCCAAAGGCCATTTCTGAGGAGAGAACGCAGCATCTCTACTAGAACATGTGGGAGATTCCAAACAACTGGGGCTGCCAGAATTCCGAGATGGATTTAGTTTTCTAGAGAGCATGGACTCCAACATCATCTGTTTCATTGCATCCTGGGCAGTCTTGCTGAAGCTCCTTAAACACATAATCCTTTAGGGTAAAGGAGAGATCTTTTGGATTCAGATTGACTACCTATTGCAGAATTGCTCTCAGAGTCCTTGTCCTTTTGTTGACTCCATCCTTCTGCCGTGGAGCCAGCAGCCCAGGTTTCTTGTAGGCCTTTAGTGCCAGTAAGTGAATCACCCTGTCCCTGTATGGTGACTGAGAAACACTGCAATTTTCTTTATTCTTGCTCTTTTGAGTTTATTCTTGCTCATTCTGTACAGATATAGGCTGAATTCCTCAGTTCACTTGTTTTCATCTTCTTTGACTCTCTGAAGCTTAGAGACAGCAGCAGGAATAATTCCAACACTTCTTATATGGACTGGCACCTTTTGTAATTGTGGTAAAGACCATCTTCTTTCTTCATTCCATCATCCCTTTTATATCCATATGCTATTTCATTTGACTCCAGTAGCCAGGGAGCATCAAAGAAAGACCCACCGACTGGAGGTAGGTCAGGAAGTAAGACACAAGACTCTGCCTTGGAACTCAGTATCAGTGAAGCCTTCTATTATCAAATCATCATGGATAAGTGAGAAAGCTGTTAGTAGTCTCTGAAAACTCCAAGTTGTCTTGAGGCACTCATAATCTATCTTCACAACTAATCTTTAGCTACCTTTCATATGTAGAAACTGGAGATGGGCAACAAATTAGTTCTCAAGAGCAAGATGACCACAGCTCATCAATTTCTGCTGATGAATCTAGTAGTCCTCTTCACAATGTAGTTATCACGCCTGTATTAAGCTCACAAACAATAGGACAAGGCCCATTGAACTTGCTATGACACAATCAAACACATATTTGGGTTACAGAAGATTTATGCAGAATTTTCAGCTATTTTTTTTCCTTTTTTTTTGTTTTACTTATTTATTTTTTTTATTGTAAACAAATGGGATACACGTTGTTTCTCTGTACTTGGCGTAAAGGCATACCATTTGTGTAATCATAAATTTACATAGGGTAATGTTGTTTGATTCATTCTATTATTTTTCCCTTCCCCCCACCCCTCCCACCCCTCCCACCCCTCTTTTCCCTCTATACAGTCCTTCCTTCCTCCATTCTTGCCCCCTCCCTAACCCTAACTCTAACCCTAGCACTAACCCCTTCCACCCCCCATTATGTGTCATCATCCACTTATTAGTGATATCATTCTTCCTTTGGTTTTTTGAGATTGGCTTATCTCACTTAGCATGATATTCTCCAATTTCATCCATTTGCCTGCAAATGCCATAATTTTATCATTCTTTATGGCTGAGTAATATTCCATTGTATATATATATACCACAGTTCCTTTACCCATTCATCAATTGAAGGACATCTAGGTTGGTTCCACAATCTGCCTATTGTGAACTGAGCAGCAATGAACATTCATGTGGCTGTATCTCTGTAGTATGCTGATTGTAAGTCCTTTGGGTATAGGCCAAGGAGTGGGATAGCTGGGTCAAATGGTGGTTCCATTCCAAGTTTTCTAAGGAGTCTTCACACTGCTTTCCAGAGTGGCTGCACTAATTTGCAGCCCCACCAGCAATGTATGAGTGTACCTTTCTCCCCACATCCTCGCCAACACCTGTTGTTGCTTCTATTCTTGATAATCGCCATTCTAATTGGGGTGAGAGGGAATCTTAGGGTGGTTTTGATTTGCATTTCTCTTATTACTAGAGATGTTGAACATTTTTCCATATGTTTGTTGGTTGCTTGTAGATCTTCTTCTGTGAAGTGTCTATTCATTTCCTTAACCCATTTGTCGATTGGATTATTTGCATTCTTGGTGTAGAGTTTTTTGAGTTCTTTATAGATTCTAGAGATTAGTGCTCTATCTGAAGTATGATTGGCAAAGATTTTCTCCCACTCTTTAGGTTCTTTCTTCACATTGCTGATAGTTTCCTTTGCTGAGAGAAAGCTTTTAGTTTGAATCTATCCCAGTTATTGATTCTTGCTTTTATTTCTTGTGCTATGGGAGTCCTGTTGAGGAAGTCTGGTCCTAAGCCGACTTGTTGAAGCTCTGGACCTACTTTTTCTTCTATAAGATGCAAGGTCTCTGGTCTGATTCCGAGGTCCTTAATCCATTTTGAGTTTAGTTTCGTGCATGGTGAGAGATAGGGGTTTAGTTTCATTCTGTTGCATATGGATTTCCAATTCTCCCAGCACCATTTGTTGAAGAGGCTATCTTTTCTCCATTGCATATTTTTGGAACCTTTGTCTAGTATTAGAAAATTGTATTTATTTGGGTTTGTGTCCATGTCCTCTATTCTGTACCATTGATCCACCTTTCTATTTTGGTACCAATACCATGCCGCTTTTGTTACTATTGCTTTGTAGTACAGTTGAAGATCTGGTATTGCGATACCCCCTGCTTCACTCTTTCTGCCAAGGATTGCTTTAGCTATTCTGGGTTTTTTATTCTTCCAGATGAATTTCATGATTGCTTGCTCTATTTCTGTAAGGTACATCATTGGGATTTTAATTGGAATTGCATTGAATCTGTATAGCACTTTTGGTAGTATGGCCATTTTGACAATATTAATTCTTCCTATCCAAGAACATGGGAGATCTTTCCATCTTCTAAGGTTTTCTTTAATTTCTTTCTTTAGTGTTCTGTAGTTCTCATTGTAGAGGTCTTTCACCTCTTTTGTGAGATTGATTCCCAAGTATTTTATTTTTTTCGATGCTATTGTGAATGGGGTAGTTTTCCTAATTTCTCTTTCTGAAGATTCATCACTTATGTACAAAAATGCATTAGATTTATGTGCATTGATCTTATATCCCACTACTTTACTGAATTCACTTATGAGTTCTAAAAGTTTTCTGGTGGTACTTCCTGGTTCCTCTAAGTATATAATCATATCATCAGCTCAAACTATCCCTATTTGCTGATGATATGATTATATACTTAGAGGAACCAGGAAATTCCACCAGAAATTTTCAGCGATTATATTTTCTTATCATCTGTTTCAGATGCACCTGTTTAGGGAGGAAAGGAAGCACATATCCTTGCAGCATCTCACTTAAGAAAAATAAAACATGTCTTATAGCACAGGGAGGATTCATCAATAAGTCTTCAAATGAGGAGACTTCCATGAGAGAGCAATTTCAGAAAGTTGGCCCAGGTTAGGCAGATCAATAAGGGACAGCATGGTACCAGGAGCCAAGAAGTAGGAGAAGCCTTTATCAAATCTAGGGCATACGGAAAACAGGGGGAGTATTTTTCTTAAAAATCCTATGGAATTAGGAACAGTTGACAAGGCCACTTAGCAGGGATTGTCTTAGTGGCAGATGCAGCTCCCATCAGATGCAGCCCAAGCAGAGAGACAGCAGGAAGACCATGCCCTCACCTGCCCCTCATTCCACACTCAGACACTAGCTGCTGCTTCTCAATGGCTGAACTTTACTGGCAGCTGGAAGGAGAGGGCACTCTGCTGATGTGGCTATCCACCTGGGCACAGAGGCCACAGAGGCTGAGAAGGTTCAGATGGATCTGGAAAGAGATGAGAGAGAATCAAACCCTAAAGTCACATTAGAAGCTCTGGGTCTGTTCTGCTACCCACCTAAAAAACCATCTTCCTGATCTCACTTATATGTGGAATCTCAAGTAGGCAAACTGTTAGAAGAAGAGTGGGGTTGCCAGGAACTGGGAGGAAGGAACAATAGGGTAGTGTTGGTCAAAGGATACAAAATTTCGGTTATACAACATGAACAAGTTCTGGAAATCTATTGTTACAATTAAAAATACTCAGTGCTGGCTCAGTGGTAGAGCGCTTGCCTGGCATGTGTGAGGCACTGTGTTCAATCCTCAGAATCGCATGTAAATAGATGAATACAATAAAGGCCCATCAACACCTAGAAAATAAAAATAAAAAATAAAAATAGTGTGTAAGGGCAGAAAAAAATATTGTATCGTACACCTGAAATTTGCTACGTGAATAGATCCTAACATTCTCTCTACACAACACACACATACACATACATGCACACACACAACATAGAAGTGCTAATTATGTTAGATAAATGCACTGTGATTATCATTTCAGTGTTCATATATCAAAACATTAAATTAGACTTATACAGTTTTTATATGCTAGTGATATTTCCATAAACCTATTACAAGAAATGTTCTCACAAGTTGAAGTTAGAGAATAGCAGCTCTTGTATGGATTTTCCTGCCACTCTTCACAAACGAGTGTTGCTTTTCAAAGAGGATTCTGTACAATTAGGTTACTCTTATAAAACAAAATGTTCAAAAGAAAACAAGGGAGCTGGTCAAGGGCTCAAATATGCTGATATGTTCCATTCAGTAAATGGGCTTAAACATGGATGTGAAGAATGAAGAAACCTTATATTATTGTAAGTTAAAAATACTCCTTGGGCTAGGGTTGCAGCTTAGTGGTAGAGCACTTGCCTAGTATGTGTGAGGCACTGAGTTCGATCATCAACAAAACATAAAAATAAATTAATTAAATAAAGGTATTGTGTCCATCTACAACTAAAAAAAAATTTTAAATACTCATGAAAGACAAGGACTCACCAACATGAGTTCCAAAGTCAAGAGAAATACCGAAAAACAAGCCAATGAAACTTAAGAAGTACATAAACCAAATAAAATAGCTAGCCTTTATTGACATCTTGATTCAAACCAATATTGCAATCCAAAAATACAAACAAAACCCTGTGCGGCTGTGGGGGAGATTGGATCTGATTAGGTATTGAGGACAACTATGAATTATTATTTATTTTTCAGTTTGGTAATTTTATGACACTTATGTTAATGGAAACTCCTGTTAATGGGAAGAAACATACTGAATGAAGTGATGTCTTGGGCTGGCTTTGGCGCTGAGGTAGGAATGGATGAATTAGGATTGGCCATGCAATTGTTGAAGCTGGATAAAGGACACAAGCAGTTGTTTATGATCTTTTCCCTAATTTTGTTTGAGCTTAAATTATTCCACAATAGAATGTAAGAAAAAGCAAAAAGATATGAGAACTGATCTGCACCAGGACATAACTGAGTTTGAGTAAGGGCACTGAGCATGCAGCACTTTGGGTGAGATCAAAGCTCTAAGATGGTCTCTGGCATGGTAATCCTTTCAATTCTCCTCTTCCCTCTTTCTTTCAGTTACTTCACTTGCTCACCGTCATGGGTCAGTGGTTCTCTGGTACTCCTGATGATGCTCAACACCAAGACTTGGCCTCTAGCTTTAAAGCATATTTTAAGAACTTCAAGATGGAAAACAAAATCATCTCCCAGGAAGCCACCAGTTTGATAGAGTTACACCTGCAAAAAGGAAATATTCAGGGGGCAATCTCAGCAATCGATGATGCTTTAAAAGAAATTAATAATGCCCCGCTTCACATCGCCGTGACAGGGGAGTCTGGAGCAGGGAAGTCCAGTTTTATCAATGCCCTGAGAGGAGTTGGACATGAGGGAGAAGAGGCGGCTCCTGTTGGAGTGGTGGAGACCACAATGGAGAGGACTCCATACAAACACCCCAACTTTTCCAACATTACAATCTGGGACCTGCCTGGGATTGGAACTATTAAATTGCAGCCAAAAGATTATCTGGAAAAAGTAAAATTTAAGGAGTATGACTTCTTCATTATTGTTTCTTCTACACGCTTCAAGAAAAATGATCTAGATCTGGCCAAGGCAATCAAAATAATGAAGAAGAATTTCTACTTTGTAAAAGCCAAGGTGGACTCTGATTTAAGAAATGAAGAGATATCTAAGCCAACTACCTTTGACAGAGAAAAAGTCCTAAAGCAGATCCGAGAAGACTGTGTGAGAAATATTAAGGAGAATAAGATTGATGAGCCACAAGTATTCTTGATTTCCAACCACAATGTATCTGAGTATGATTTCCCAATCATGATGGACACTCTAATAAAGGATCTCCCTGCTCAAAAGCGCCACATTTTTATGCTTTCCTTGCCTAATATAACTGAGGTAGCCATTCAAAGAAAGCGAGATTCTATGAAGCAGTTTATCTGGTTAGAAGCCATCAAGGCTGGAGTACCAGCCTTTGTGCCTTTGAAGAAGTTCATCAGTGACCATGAGGAGGAGAAGCTGAAGGCAAGCTTAAATTCCTATCGAGTCTTCTTGGGAGTGGATGATGCATCCCTGCAACATCTGGCTAAGAATTTGCAAGTCCCAGTAGAACAACTCAAAGAAATGATTAAATCTCCAACTTTGTTGGAAACTAAGAAGGAAGAAACAAGAGAGGAAATGTTTCGTAGATATTTGGAGAATTTTTTTATACATGGTGGAGGCCTACTTGGTGCAGGTCTTAACTTTAAGAAAATATTTTACTTGCAACTTTATCTCCTTGACACAGTGGCTAATGATGCTAAAATTCTCCTTAAAGAAACATATTCAGGAAACCAGTTCAAACCCAAACCACACACAGCTGCTGATCACGATAGAACCTAATGGCCAACACCAGAGTCATCTCCCTTCTCAACTGTTATCTTAAAACTAGCCAATCCACAACCCCCATGGGAAAGTCTGGGGGACAAGGCCCATAGACCTTAATTCTGGCATTATACCCATGTGCATTTTCCCACTTCCCTTCTCCCCATCTTGCTGTCTCTCTCTCCTCTTCTCCCTTTCTCCCTCCCTCTCCCACATACATTGTTCAAGCTCCCTGCCCCTGATATCCCTGTCTGTGTCCCATCTGCACTCCTAGCCTCTCTGGAGCATGTGAATAATCAACTCTTCGTTTCATGAATTTTGTTTCCTATCCTCGTTGTCTCACCTGACACACACACCTGAGCTTTAGACTCCCTCCTGCCCGCATCAAGCCTGTGTAAAGACAGTGCCTGTTATAGCTTTTGGCCACTCTCACCAAAGCAGAAAGAAACTCATAACCATAGAAAACACAACTCAGATAAAGGGTTATTAGCAATTCCTATGAATCCTATTTAGACAGAATCCTTTTTTGAGATAATAACCAAAGGAAATCTATGATTCTGTGCTGGGAGCGAGGGGGAGCCCTATGAGATCTCTCTGGTTTGAGACGATTACTAATCTTTTTAATTGTAAAGATGGTAAGGAATTGCTTTAATTCATATCTGATGCCAACAGATGCTTAATAAATGCTTGCTGAAAAAAGTATTTGCTTGTTGGGATTTGATGTTCTCAATATATTCATAATAGCTTCATATGGATTATTGTACTGTTTTCACTTACTGATAATCTCCTTGCCCCTTCTGTAGCCTATCACTTGACTTTCCTTAAGGTGAAATGCAGTATCTGATTTACAAAGACAAAAGGCAAAAACGATTCACCCATGAGTGGCAGTGTTAGTTCAGTTTGGACTGCTACAAGAACCCCATAGACTGGGTGGATTAAACATCATAAATTTATTTCTCACATTTATGGAAAGACTAAGATCCAGATGCCAGCATGGTTGTGTCCTTGGGTAGAACATTCTTCCCAGTCATGTCCTCACATGGCCTTCCTGGGTGCATGCATGCAAAGAGACTCATTTGTCTCCTCATCTTTATATAAGGGCATCAATCTCCTCATAACCTACTCTCACCCTGATTACCCTCCTAATTACTACCTCCTAAGATGATCCTATTGGTCATTAGGTTATTGACATATGGGTTTGGGGGAAACAAAGAAACAGGCAGATCATAACAGCTGGGTTGTACAAGTTATGCCTCTGGTTCAGTTGCTCTCTTATTAGAACTTATCTACCAACACCAAACAATTCAAAACATTTTGAACAGAAATCGAGATACTGGTTGCAGATCCCGTACTAAAAATTCTTGGAACTAACAACATTTTAGTCAACTTTCCAGCACTATAACCAAATACCTGAGATAATTAACTTACAAAGAGAAAAGGTTTATTTTGGCTCTTGATTTTAGAGATTCCTTTCCATGACTGGGCAGGCCCACTGCTTTTAGTCCTCTGGTGAGGATGCCAGATGGCAATGTGGCTTTTAGTTCTTTCATGAGGATGCCAGATGGATTGTGTGGCTAAACACAACACTCACCTTGTGGTCGGAAACAAAGAAGGAAGGAATAGGGTCCCATAATCCCCTTCAAGGGCATACCCTCAATTGGCCTGAGTACCTCACACTAGACCCCACCTCCTAAGGATTCTACCACCTCAGGATAGTGCCACCCTGGGCACCAAGCCATTAGCACATGGGCCTTAAAGTGTCATTCAACATCTAAACTATGACAAGAAGGGTTCAGATTGTAGAATATTTGTATATATATAATGAGATATTTTGGAGGAATGAATTTAAAGCTAAATACAGAATTCCCTTATGTTTCATGTCTACCTCATACATAAAGGCTGGAGATAATTTTATACAATATTTTTAGTGGACCTGCAATTTGACTATATTCCATCACATGAAGTCACATGGTTATGGCATAATGTCAGTGCCCAAAAAGATTCAGATTACAGAATTTTGCATTTGCTATCTTCAAAATAGATATGCTTAACCTGTATTTGAAATTATCAACATTGAATTAGTCAATCTTTCGTTACTATAAGAAATACCTGATGTTTAGCATACATAAGGAAAACAGATTTACTTAGCTCACAGTGTTGGAGGAACAAAGTCCAAACTTTCTCTTTCAGGGGCCACCTTGACTAGGTCGCCTCTTGGCAGATGGCAGCACAATGGCAGGAACCTCTTGAGAGTGAAAAGTCACATCACCAGAGGAAGACAAAGAGTCTGAGAAGGGGCTGGACTTGTCCTTTTACAACAATCTTCTTACAGGGACTAATTCATGGATTCCATGGGAACCACCTCAGTCCCTTCCAAGGATGTGCCCTCAGTGACTCAAGGACCTCACACCAGGTCCCACTTCTTAACATCACTTAGATTGACATTCTAAGTTAATTCTTTCAAAACTCAGACACTTTTGTGATCAATTAAAAATGTGGATAATTACACCAGAGTGATTATTTTACTTGTTCAATATCATCTATAGTATATACATTTTAGCTACTCAAATTCTATAAATATAAAAATAGTAAAAATTTTTTTTCCTGGTATGGTCTCCTTTTTAGTGGAATATCACATATTGTTTCAATGCAAACTAAAGATGTAGCTCAGTGGTAAAGTGTTTGCCTGGCAAGCATGAGACCCTGAGTTCAAATCCTAGCACCATTAAAAATAATAATAATAATAAAATAAATGCAAATGTGATTTTCTTTTCACCACCGTGGAGACTTTATCCATTGATTTCCAATTTAGTAAGATTTGGATTTATCTATGACATCTACATTTTTCAATTTTAATGCCATCACAAAACACATAGTTTGTCTTTGATGTTAAACTTGTGAACTAAATTTGCACTTTTAATAAAGTAATTTGCTTCATTCTTGACAAAATAAATTTCAAAATAATCCCTTTGCCTATAGTATTAAACCATTATTAGTGTTATTTCTGCTTGATATATCTATTGAAATTTATACAAACTGGGCTCATTTTTTAAATTATTTTTAAAATATTTTTTAGATGTAGATAGACCTTTATTTTAGTCATTTATTTATATGCAGTGCTGAGAATCAAACCCACTGCCTCACACGTGCTAGGCAAGCACTCTACCACTGAGCCACAACCCCAGTCCCCATTTTTTTAATTAGTATTTTTTTGTTTTGTTTTGTTCTGTTGCAGTACTAAGGATTGAACCCAAGTTGCTCCACCACTGAGCTACATACCCATTTTTTTTTTGATTTTTTGTTTTTGTTTTCAGACAGAGTCTTACTGAGTGGCCCAAGCTGGCCTCAAACTTGCAATCCTCCTGCCTCAACCCCCAAGTCACTGGGATTACAGGCCTGCTCTGCACCGTGCTCTCAATTAGATTGTCAGCACAATTTTTTTCAAATGAAAAACCATAGTAGCACCAGAAATATGCACAAGAAAACTTGAAGTGAAAAATGGGCAAAACTGAAGATGGCTGACTAGAAGTTCCTACATTTCTGGCTCCCAAAGGAAAAACTGAATTTCAAAATGAACAACTACATTTCAACCAAAATAATGAAAGTAGAACACCAGAGTGCAGCAAAAGTGTACCAGAAATATAATAGAGCACAGAAACTTAGGATGGCCACATATATAAGAGAATGGAACGCTTTTTTCCCACTCCCCATACCCTTTTAGGGATCAGCTCAGAATCAGGAGAAACCTCTCTGTGAAGGAAAGTTGTCATAGTCTCAGAACCTAGAGGAAGGAACTTCTGGAGTTCACATGACAGCATACCTCTTTGACAAAATTCAGCACTCATTCATATCAAAAACACTGAAGAAACTATGGAGAGACAGAACTCACCTCAAGGTCATAAAGACTACACATGAGACAAAGACAAAGCCAACATAACCCTGAATGGAGAAAAAGTGGAAGCATTTCCTCTAAAATCAGAAACAAGGATGTCCACTCTCACCACTCCTATTCAATATAGTTCTTCAAATCTTAGCCAGAGCAATTAGGCAAGAGAAAGAAATCAAAAGGATACACATAGGAAAGGAAGAAGTCAAGTTACCTCAATTTGCAGATATGATCCTATACGACCCAAGAAAACTCCACCAGACAACTTTTAGAGCTGATAAACAAATTCATCAAAGTAGCAGAATACAAGATTGACATACAAAAATCAATAGCTTTTCTATATACCAATAATGAACCTGCTGGCCATTTGCCTGCCTCTCGCCTGTCCATCGCCTGCCTTACTCCTATCCATCACCCAACACTCGAGGTTCACCTCCCGATCGTCTGACAACAGTCAGCAAACTGATCACCAACCACCAGTGGAGCACCAGCTGCCTGCTGCTGTTTGATTACACGTGGCTGCCGCCATTTTGAAACAACAGCCAGGCCCTGTAGGACGCCTGGCCAGACTGACTGAGCCCCGTCTCCAAGATCCCTCAGCACGACCGATCACTCCCTGCCTCTGGGGCCCTCACATCGACTGACTGCTCCCTGCCGCCAGGAACCCCAGACCAACTGACTGTGCCCTATCACGGGGACCCCAGACCAAATGATTGCACCCAGCCTCCAGGATCCCCCAACCACACCAAACACACCAGACCTCCAGGACCCCAGCCAGACCAACTGCATCCCGTCTCCAGGACCTCCAGCTGACCCGTCCACCCCTGAGCTGCAGCTCCCCATTTGCCAACACATTTCAAAGGCAGGGCGACCATCTTGGATAATCCTGGAAGCCGGAGCTCCGATCCCATCCTGCGACGCCTGCTGGAGGCTTGAAGCTCATTGTCAGGTACCTCTCATGCATCAGGCTACTGAACACTGGGAGGTTTCATTACTATATGACTGTTATACTGTAGATTTTCTTTTTTCTCCTATTTAAAAAAATTTAAGTTTTTACTTCTTTACTTTTCTTGCTTTCTTTTCCTTTTGTTTACCTGTTCCCTCAGAGTCTCTTTCTCCCTTTTTTGCAGACTAACATCCGATTTCTTTTGATTACACTCTCACCCTTTCTATTTTCTAGAACTTCTGTATATTCTTTTCTTATCCCATTAACAGTCACATTCTACATCCCTCTGCATCCTCTTTGTCCTCCATTAGAAACTGCAGACCTTATTGCAAACCTGTTTGTTTTACCGAAGATAATATTTGAACTCATTTTGCTTATTATGACAATTTTGTTATTGTCCCCATAGGGGCTATTTGGTCTAGGATTGTGTAGTGTCTGAATTGGGAACTGCTAATATTGATCTCCCCTTAAAGAAAGGGTTTTGGAAACCTATAGAGCCAATATAAGCCTATAGGGGGAAATCTCCAATACCCCAGATCTGCACTGCCAGAGGGGAAGATACATGAACAACATGAAAAAACAAGGGAAGAAAATGATCCAAACAAATCTAGGTTCTATATTAATAGAATCCAATGACAGTATGTTAGAAGAAATGTCAGAAAAGGAGTTCAGATTATACATCATTAAAATTATTCGTGAAGCAAAGGATGAGTTAAGAGAGCAAATTCAAGCAATGAATGGTCACACCCATAAGATGTTGAAAGAGCAGCTGCAGAAAACAAAAGATCATTTCAACAAAGAGATAGAGATTCTCAAAAAAAAACAAACGGAAATCCTTGAAATGAAGGAAATAATAAACCAAATAAAAAACTCAATGGAAAGCATCACCAACAGCCTAGACCATTTGGAAGACAGAACCTCAGACAATGAAGACAAAATATTTAATCTTGAAAATAAAGTTACCCAAACAGAGAAGATGGTAAGAAATCATGAACAGAATCTCCAAGAACTATGGGACATCATGAAAAGACCAAATTTAAGAATTATTGGGATTGAGGAAGGCACAGAGATACAAACCAAAGGAATGAACAACCTATTCAATGAAATAATATCAGAAAATTTCCCAAACCTGAAGAATGAAATGGAAAATCAAATACAAGAGGCTTACAGAACACCAAATGCACAGAATCACAACAGATCCACACCAAGGCACATTATAATGAAAATGCCTAACATTCAAAATAAAGATAGGATTTTGAAGGCCATGAGAGAAAAGCATCAGATTACATATAGGGGTAGACCAATACTGATAGCAGCCGAATTCTCAACCCAGACTCTAAAAGCTAGAAGGGCCTGGAACAACATATTTCAAGCTCTGAAAGAACATGGTTGCCAACCAAGAATCCTATACCCAGCAAAACTAACCTTCAGATTTGAAGATGAAATAAAATCCTTCCATGATAAACAAAAGTTAAAAGAATTTACAAATAGAAAGCCTGCACTACAGAATGTTCTCAACAAAATATTCCATGAGGAGGAAATGAAAAACAACAATGGAGGTCAGCAAAGGGAGGAACTACCTTAGAGAAAAACCACTCAAAGGAGAAACCAAGCCAACTTAAAAATAAGCCAAATGACTGGGAATACAAATCATTTCTCGATAATAACCCTGAACGTTAGTGGCCTAAACTCATCAATCAAAAGACATAGACTGGCAGAATGGATTAAAAAGAAAGACCCAACAATATACTGCAGAGTCTCATCTCATAAAAAAGGACATTCACAGACTAAAGGTGAAAGGATGGGAAAAAACCTACCACGCACATGAACTCAGTAAAAAAGCGGGGGTTTCCATCCTTATATCAGATAAAGTGGACTTCAAGCCAAAGTTAGTCAGAAGGGATAAAGAAGGACATTTCATACTGCTTAAGGGAACCATAAATCGGGAAGACATAACGATAGTAACTATTTATGCCTCAAACAATGGTGCATCCCTGTACATCAAACAAATCCTTCTCAATTTCAAGAATCACATAGACCACAACACAATAATTCTGGGTGACTTTAATGCACTGCTGTCACCACTAGATAGATCTTCCAAACAAATTCCAACCAAAGAAACCATAGAACTCAATAACACAATTAATAACCTAGACTTAATAGACATATATAGAATATTCCATCCATCAACGAGCGGATTCACTTTCTTCTCAGCAGCACATGGAACCTTCTTGAAAATAGAGCATGTGTTATGCCACAAAGCAGCCCTTAGTAAATGCAAAAAAATAGAGATACTGCTTTGTGTTCTATCAGATCATAATGGAATGAAATTAGAAATCAATGACAAAATAAAAAACAGAAATTACTCCAACACCTGGAGACTAAATAATATGCTATTGAATGAAACATGGATAACAAAAAACATCAGGGAGGAGATAAAAAATTCTTAGAGGTCAATGAGAATGATGATACAACATATCAAAATCTCTGGGACACTATGAAAGCAGTACTAAGAGGAAAATTCATTGCATGGAGCGCATTCCAGAAAAGAATGAAAAGTCAACAACTAAATGACCTAACATTACAGCTCAAAGTCATAGAAAAAGAAGAACAGAATAATAGCAAAAGTAGTAGAAGACAGGAAATAATTAAAATCAGAGCTGAAATCAATGAAATTGAAACAAAAGAAACTCTTCAAAAAATTGACAAAACAAAAAGTTGGTTCTTTGAGAAAGTAAACAAAATAGACAAACCCTTAGCCACACTAACAAAGAGAAGGAGAGAGAAGACTCAAACTACTAAAATACATGATGCAAAAGAAAATATCACGACAGACACCGCTGAGATACAGAACATAATGAGAAGCTACTTTGAAAATCTGTATTCCAACAAAATAGAAACTACCAAAGACATTGACAAATTTCTAGAGACATATGCTCCTCCCAAACTGAACCAGGAGGACATACACAATTTAAACAGATCAATATCAAGCAATGAAATAGAAGAAGCCATTAAAAATCTACCATCCAAGAAAAGGCCAGGACCAGATTCTCAGCCGAGTTCTACAAGACCTTCAAAGAAGAACTCATTCCAATAGTTCTCAAAGTATTCCAGGAAATAGAAAAGGAGGGTACCCTACCGAACTCATTCTATGAAACTAATATCACTCTCATATACCCAAATCAGGAAAAGACACATCGAGGAAAGAAAATTTTAGACCAACATCCTTGATGAATATAGATGCAAAGATCCTTAACGAAATATTGGCAAACCTTATCCAAAAACATATGAAGAAAATTGTGCACCACGATCAAGTGGGGTTCATTCCTGGAATGCAAGGATGGTTCAACATTCGTAAATCAATAAACGTAATCCATCATGTCAATAGACTTAAGGATAAGAATCATATGGTTATTTCAATTGATGCAGAAAATGCATTTGACAAAATACAACACCCCTTCATGCTCAAAACACTAGAAAAAATAGGGATAGTAGGAACATACCTGAACATTGTAAAGGCTATCTATGCTAAGCCCATGGCCAACATCATTCTTAAGAGAAAAACTGAAACCATTCCCTTTAAAAACTGTAACAAGACAGGGATGTCCTCTTTCACCACTTCTATTCAACATTGTCCTTGAAACTCTAACCAGAGCATTTATGCAGACCAAAGAAATTAAAGGGATACTAATAAGAAAGGAGGAACTTAAGCTGTCACTATTTGCAGATGACATGATTCTATATTTAGAGGATCCAAAAACCTCCTCCAGAAAACTTCTAGACCTCATCAATGAATTCAGCAAAATAGCAGGCTATAAAATCAACACGCATAAATCTAAAGCATTTTTATATGCAAGCGACTAAACAGCTGAAAGGGAAATGAGGAAAACGACTCCATTTGCAATAGCCTCAAAAAAAATAAAATACTTGGGCATCAATCTAACCAAAGAGGTAAAAGATCTCTACAATGAAAACTACAAAACATTGAAGAAAGAAATTAAGGAGGACCTTAGAAGATGGAAAGATCGCCCATGTTCTTGGATAGGCACAATTAATATTGTCAAAATCCCTAGTAATAAGGGAAATGCAAATCAAAACTACCCTAAGATTTCATCTCACCCCAATTAGAATGGCGATTATCAAGAATACAAGCAAGAATAGGTGTTGGCGAGGATGTGGTGAAAAAGGAACACTCATACATTGCTGGTGGGGTTGCAAATTAGTGCAGCCACTCTGGAAAGCAGTGTGGAGATTCCTCAGAAAGCTTGGAATGGAAACACCATTTGACCCAGCTATCCCACTCCTTGGCCTATACCCAAAGGACTTAAAATCAGCACACTACAGAGATACAGCCACATCAATGTTCATTGCTGCTCAATTCACCATAGCCAGATTGTGGAACCAACCTAAATGCCCTTCAGTTGATGAATGGATAAAGAAACTGTGGCATATATATACAATGGAATATTACTCCGCAATGAAGAATGATAAAATTATGGCATTTACAGGCAAATGGATGAAATTGAAGAATATCATGCTAAGTGAGATAAGCCAATCTCAAAAAACTAAAGGACGAATGATCTCGCTGATAAGCGGATGAGGACATATAATGGGGGGTGGGAGGGGTTAGCATTAGGTTTAGGGTTAGGTTTAGGGTTAGGGATAAGGAGAGCGGTAAGAATGAAGGAAAGAAGGACTGTATAGAGGGAAAAGGGGGTGGGACGGGTGGGGGGAAGGAAAAAAAATAATCAACATCATTGCCCTATGTAAACGTATGATTACACAAATGGTATGCCTTGACTCTATGTACAAATAGAGAAACAACATGTATCCCATTTGTATACAATAATAAAAAAAAAATTGTCAAAATGGCCATACTACCAAAAGTGCTATACAGATTCAATGCAATTCCAATTAAAATCCTAATGACATACCTTACAGAAATAGAGTAAGCAATCATGAAATTCATCTGGAAGAATAAGAAACCCAGAATAGCTAAAGCAATCTTAGCAGGAAGAATGAAACAGGGGGTATCGCAATACCAGAACTTCAACTATACTACAAAGCAATAGTAACAAAAACGGCATGGTATTGGCTCCAAAATAGACAGGTAGATCAATGGTACAGAATAGAGGACATGGACAGAAACCCAAATAAACACAATTTTCTCATACTAGACAAAGGAGCCAAAAATATGCAATGGAGAAAAGACAGCCTCTTCAACAAATGGTGGTGGGAAAACTGGAAATCCATATGCAACAGAATGAAACTAAACCCCTATCTCTCACCCTGCACAAAAATCAACTCACAAGGGATCAAGGACCTTGAAATCAGACCAGAGACCCTGCATCTTACAGAAGAAAAAGTAGGTTCAAATCTTCACCTTGTTGACTTAGGATCAGACTTCCTTAACAGGACTCCCATAGCACAAGAAATAAAAGCAAGAGTCAATAACTGGGATAGATTCAAACTAAATAGCTTTCTCTCACTAAAGGAAACTATCAGCAATGCGAAGAGAGAGCCTACAGAGTGAGAGAATATCTTTGCCACTCATACTTCAGATAGAGTACTAATTTCCAGAAGATATAAAGAACTCAAAAAACTCTACACCAAGAATACAAATAACCCAATCAACAAATGGGCTAAGGAAATGAATAGACACTTCACAGAAGAAGATCTACAAGCAATCAACAAACATATGAAAAAATGCTCAACATCTTTAGTAATAAGAGAAATGCAAATCAAAACTACACTAAGATTCCATCTCACCCCAATTAGAATGGTGATTATCAAGAATACAAGCAATGATAGGTGTTGGAGAGGATGTGGGGGAAAAGGTACACTCATACATTGCTGGTAGGGCTGCTAATTAGTGCAGCCACTCTGGAAAGCAGTGTGGAGATTCCTTAGAAAACTTGGAATGGACCTACCATTTGACCCATCTATCCCACTCCTTGGCCTATACCCAAAGGACTTACAATCAGCATACTACAGAGATACAGCCACATCAATGTTCATTGCTGCTTAATTCACAATAGCCAGACTATGGAATCAACCTAGATGCCCTTCAATTGATGAATGGATAAAGAAACTGTGGTATATATATATATATATATATAATGGAATATTACTCAGCCATAAAGAATAATGAAATTATGGCATTTGCAGGCAAATGGATGAAATTGGAGAATATCATGTTAAGTGAGATAAGCCAATCTCAAAAATCCAAAAGACGAATGATCTCATGATAAGCGGATGATGACATATAATAGGGGGTGGGAGGGGGCAAGAGTGGAGGAAGGAGGGACTGTACAGAGGGAAAAGAAAGGTGGGAGTGGTGGGGGGAAGGAAAAAATAACGGAATGAATCAAACATCATTACTGTATGTAAATGTATGAATATGCAAATGGTATGCTTGTTACTCCATGTACAAACAGAAACAACATGTATCCCATTTGTTTACTAGAAGCTTTGGTAACAGAAGTACGGACAGGCTGCCGCAGAGGTGCCAAACTGTCCACTAGGTGGTGCAAGTGTGAAATATTCCAAATAGCACCGCAAAAGTTTTGAAAATTGAGCTGACATTGGAGCCAAACACCCACTCATATCAGATAACTGAACCTCGCCAGCTAAATAAAACTCAAAGATATCAACATTCTGAGTAGGGTCTCATAATAGGCAAAACATCCCAAAGACCATCCAAAGTTACTATTCTTGTGAAGAACCAGGAAAATCTCAACATCTCACAAAGGAAAAGACATTAATAGATTTGTCAAAATTAACTTTTTTTCTTTTTCCTTACTGGCGGTTGAACCCAGGGCACTCTACCACTGACCTACATCCCCAGCACTTTTTTTCATTTTTTATTTGATCTGATTAGTTGTACTTGACAGTAGAATGCATTAAAACATTTTGATAGGTCATGTTCTCCCTAAGCTACTCAGGCTAATCTCAAACTTGTGATCCTCGTATTTCAGACGCTCCAAAAGTTGGGATTACAGATATGTAACACCAAACCCTGCAAAATTAACAGTTTTGCTCTGCAAAAGAATCATTGTTAATAGACTATAAAAGATATGCAACTCACTGAAAGAAAATATAAGCAAACTCAGTATCAGACAAAAGATCTTTTTACACAATATATAAAGACTTCATTAAACTTAATGCTAAGAAAACCCATTTTTTAAAAATAAGCTAAAACTTAGACATTGAGTCAAAAAGATATATAAATGCCTAATAAGCTCATGAAGACATGATCAACATTAAGGAAATTCACACTAAAAGTACATGTGGTATCACTGCATTCATATTAGAATGGGAGGAGAGAGTATGTATCAGGATACTGAACAAGTGAGACATGCTCTTACTTAACACTGGTAGGAATGCAAAAATGGTGACTGCTCTGAAAACATGGTAACTCTCACATGAACTAGCATCACACATTCTCCTATATTAGGTATTTACCTAGGAGAAATAAAGGCTTATGTTAATATAAAACCCTATACATGGATGTTCACAGTCACTTTATTTGTAGCGATCAAAAATTGAGAATGTCCCAAATGTCCTCCTATTACCCTCAAAAAGTGTCAGTCTGACTTGCTGAAACAGAAGAAAGGAGCTCGATTTATTGACCACTTGCAGGGTAGAGTGGAGTCCAGGTTGTGCATTGGCTCTGGGTGACTTAAGCATCTTCTTAAGCATCTTCTCTGACTTAAGCATCTTCGCCCTGTGAGAAGGATGAACTAAGTGAAAGGCCAAGTAACAAGTTAAGGGCCTGGGGATCCTCCATTTCAGCACCTCCTCAATGACCTTACCCTTTTAGCACGAGAAGAGTGGCAGCAAGGGCACCCTGGCTCTATAACGCACGTAGTAAGATAATCTGAAGGTGGATAAATGAGGTACATTTGGTATCTGACAAATCGTGAGTTAAGTTGGAAACTTTAAATGGCTGTCGGGTCCAAGAGTGCATTTTCCCTTTGTCCTGGTGGTAGTCCCCAACTATCTCACCGATAAGTTCAACAATAATGGATATTAGCAGTCTCTACCAGAATCTCCGTATTTCTCAATTGCATAGTACTGAAGTAGAGAGATTCATGCACTCTGTGACAGACAGAGGTGTTATTACACAACCATATTGTGTTTCAAAATACTAAATAAAACATTTGTGTATGGGTTTTAAAAATTCAGCAATGCACTGCCTTAGTCTGTTTTCTGCTTCTGTAACAGAATACCAGGGACTGAGTAATTTACAAAGAACGGAGGTTTAGTTAACTCTGAGTTCTGCAGACTAGGAAGTCCAAGAGCATGGCACTGGCATCTGTCTACTCAGATCTGATGAGGGCCTCATAGGGATTCAACTCTTGGCAGAGAGAATGCAAATTAAAGTCACCCATACGATCAACAAGGATCACAACCTCTGCAGAAACACTTTGATGGATTTAAAAAGAAGACATCAACTTCTGATTACAATGTTCTTCCAAAAAGTTTTGGTGTTTAAAAAAGAAAGAAAGAGGCCTTCAACTATTAAGGATCTCCAACCATCCACATCATCTGCTTCTGACATCCAACCTTTGATCTCATCATGACTGTCCAGGATCAACCAAAGTAGGTGATCTTTCCATCTGCAAATTTATTAATAACTCATATTAGTGACCAATAATACTAAATACTATATCTAAAAATGAAAAAAGGTAAGATTTGTTGTGTGAATGTTTGGTAGGTAACACTACAAAATTTGCATATTGCCAAACATGTTTATCACTGCATGGATGGTTAAGCAAATAATAGGAACAGCTACATGCAGCTGAGCAGGGTGGCCCACGCCTGTAATCCCAGTGACTCAAGAGCCTGAGGGAGGAGGATCACAAGTTCAAAGCCAGCCTCAGCAACAGCGAGCTGCTAAGCAACTCAGCGAGACCCTGTCTCTAAATAAAATACAAAATAGGGCTGGGGATGTGGCTCAGTGGTTGTGAGCCCCCGAGTTCAAGTCTTAGTAAACAAAATAAAAAGGCAAAAAAAAAAAAAAAAATCTACATGTGTGTTTCAGGTGGATCATGTTAGTCCTTAACACACACATGATTGTGCAGGCACACCAGTGCACACAGAATCTCCCAACCTGCATTCCTCTGGACTAGGTAGGTATGTATAGAGACATGCCCTTAGAATGTAGGTTTCCAAAGATACAGGTTTAGTTGAAGAAAGAAATCTGAGGAACTCAGATGACATTTGAAATACAATAGCAGAAATTACCCTGTAATAAGAAATGCAATAAATGTCACAGAAGTAAATTCATGAGTGATAACAAGTGCATTCATAATTGTATTGCAGATAATTGTAACTAATGGAGAATCAAACAAAAAGAAAGTGGTCACCCTAATCTCTATGCCACCAGTAGAGTTCTCTAGATTTCCTCTATGCTCCTTCCCAGCCTTGTTTGGATGTGTACATGTTCAAAATATTCTATTTGCAGCTCCCCAAAATTATTTTGCAGGAGCAGTTGACCTTTTCCCAGTCTTACAAAAAAGGTTATGAAAAATTACAGATTAATATTACATTCCCCAGGCAAATTATCCCCTTAGCTCATTATATAAAAATTCTGGGGGTACCACTGAAAAGGTACAATTTGATATTTTACTTTTTGTTGCTTACCATTTATGCCAGATAGTACTTTAATTTTTATAATTTTTATCCCATTATTGGTACCATATTTACCAGACCACTCCTCTATGACTGTATAAATATTGTAATTGTTACTTCTTTTCCTTCTAGTAATTCTCCAATGAATTGGTTATTTCTGGAGCTGGGGTTGGGATGGAGGGAAGTTTAGAGAAAAGTTTACTAAGGCTCTTTAGTTATAGCAAGAAATAGCGTTCTGTCTGATTCACTAAACACCCTTCTCTCCCCAAAATGTTATTTCTGCTAACTTTAGCAAGGATGTTAAATGGTAAAACATTAATTAACATGTAGAGGGAGTGTATAAAAAATATGTTCATGTATATAGTTCTTACCTACGAGCACACATATGTTCTCTACTTTTATGGATTTAAATCATTCTTTGCAGCTAAATAACATAAACTAAGCACTAATTGCAATAGATAAAAAACATTTAAACCTCTGTTATATGTTATCAGACTATTTTTCCAGGCAGCCAACAAATTTAGATTTAAAATTTGTATTTTCACTGTTTTTTTTTTTTTTTTTCAAAAGCCTCCATATATTGTCTCACACTTTTGAAAGATGCTGAGATAACTGTCTCATTACTCTTACAGGCTTTGTTCCAGCAACTGTCTGGCAAAGTTCTCATTCGATCACCACTCATGAACCTCTCTGTGATTTGAGACCACCAGTCCCTTGGCATCTCTATTTATTCAAACTCATCTGCCCCTCGTTAACAGAGTTCTTTCCCCACTGAGGACAGATTACCTGTTGGACTTAGAAGTGAAACTGCTAGGTCAATAATTCATAGATTTTTCCATCTGGACCAATTAATGTGCACGCTAGCAAGCATAAGCAAAAAAGGCTTCAACATAGGGAAATATGTGCCTAAATTCATTAAGAAGATCAGAGGAACAGAGATGGCCAGAGTTACCAGAATTCCCTCCCAGATGAGCACCGTGAGGCTGGCCGTCTTGGAGACTGCATTTCAGGGTGATCACTGGGAGCCCAGGGAATAAGAAAGCTACAGTCTTGGCTGTGGGCTGCAGGATCGTCCCACCTCCTCTGCAATCCAGGTATCAGAAAGCTGCCAGCCTGGCCTCAGAGCCATGCTGAAGCAGCTGGAGTCACACCAGCACCCTGAATCCTTCACATCTCATCGTGTCCCTCCCAACTCCACTGAGCTCCAAAATAAGCCCGGCATGCATGCATCTGAACAGCAAAGCCTAAAAGCACACTTGAATCTCTAGCAACAGTGCAGAGAGGAAAATGCAGGCTTTCATTTTTTATGTAGTTTTTCACTTTCTAGCCTCTGACATCTACGATGCACACCAGTAGAAGTTAGAAGAAATGCTGAGCGAACTGTCAGAATCTTCTCATGAATACTATCCTCTGCTGTAGTCTCAATGTTTGTCCCCCTCAAAATTCTTGTGTTGAACAGGAACCTCCACTGTGATGATATTAAGAGGTGGAGATGATTAGGTCATGAGGTCTCTGCTCTCATGAATGAGATTGGTGCCCTGATAGAAGCTGGAGGGAGCCTTTTAGCCTCTGCCAGCATGTGAGACTCAACTATGAGGAAAGTATCCTCAGTGGACACTGTATGTACTAGTGCCCTGATCTTGGACTTCCTAATCTCCAGAACTGTAACAATAAATTTGTATTGTTTATGTATCATCCAGTCTGCAGTATTTTTTTGGCATGCAAATGTACTCTATAGTTCTTCCCTTGACCCCCCTTTAACTCTGACCTCCTCACTACAGTGCTCTTCCTGGGAACAGGGAGCTCAAAAGAAACTTTTCCTGTTGGGTACAGTGGAGTACCAGCTTATATTACCAGCAGCTGGGAGGCTGAGGCAGGAGAATCACAAGTTCAAAGCCAGCCTCAGCAACTTAATAAGACCCTGTCTGAAAATAAAAAATAAAAATGGACTGTGGATGTAGCTCAATGGTTCAGTGCCTCTGGGTTCAAACCCAAGTACTAAAAAATAAAATAAAATAAAAATAAAATGAACTTTTCCTCTTGTAGGGTATTTTGGACACTGTGACAAAAAGTTGACTAATGCAATTATGTTCCTGAATCCCTTGCTGCTCCTATTTGGTATTCTCTACATTCTGAACTTAGTACCTCACTCTCTCAGCCTGCATACTCTGATCCTGTCTACTACAGTAGCTTATCTACCATATATGACAATCCCCCAAACCATTACTACAACCCCAAAATCTTCCCCAAGGAATAGAGCAAGATTTCCACTATATCCTCAAAGTGTCCACCTGCACAACACAGCACCTCAAACTCAACATGTCCAGGCCTAAATTCATTATCTTACATCCCAAATCGGTTTTTAGCCCTGGCATCATGTGTTTGTATAAACTGTATAACGTCATCCACTTACTGAAGTTGGAACCCTGGAAGTTAATGTGATTCTCCTGTTTCCCCTTCTGTTCCTCCATCCAAACAGTTCTCTAAGGCCCCAAAACTCAGTGGAATCCTTTTGTCTGAGTTCTGAGTTTAACAGGTGTTCTTTAAAGAAAGATATCAGACAAGCTCATTCTAGCACTTTATTGGAAATTGATTGTGTAGGTCAATGAAATAAGATTAAAACATCATTTTTTACACAATAATATCCTAATATTTGTGCTATCTTCTGACATAGTTTAATAAACCCCAGGATACTCTGGTTGTGGGTATCAAAGAGCTTGAGCGGTCCAGAAATCTCTCTAGATAAATACAATCATAGCCTCTAAAATAGCCATGACTGGTTTGAGCAGGTTCCACAAGTCTTGAGAACATGTCTTAAGACATCAGCACTTGGACGGACTGCGGTGCTGGTGGGAGGAGTGAAAGGAGCACACGTGGAGCTAATGACAGCAGGAGCCGGGACAGAGGGACATAGCGTCTCCGGTGTGGGGCCCACGGGGACTGGGGGCTGGAGATCCCGAAAGCTGAGCAGGGAATCAGACACCCTGCACTTTCCAACACTGCCTGAGAGGCTAAGCTGACAGAGATGTGAGAGTCCACTGCAGAAAGAAGCCCATCACCCCAACTCCCTGGGCATAGCCCAGCAATGGCAGCCCTCCTCCAGATTACACAGGGGCACTGAGAAGATTCTGGACAGCTTTATTCAACTCCCTTCCCCCTGCCATGTTCAGTCCCTGCTCTCCTTGACAAGAGAGAACACTTGAGGGAGGGATGCTTCGAAAAAGTCCACTCTGAGCCAGAGTGCCACTGGTCCCTGGGAAAGGGGACAGGGTGCCCTTGGCTTGGTTTGAGGGGACTGGCAAAGGCTGCTCTGTCCAGTGCCTCCCTCACCACAGTGAAGGCCATCACCAGCTTTTAGGCTCTTTGCTTCCTCAAAGCTTCTCAGCACTTGGCGTGACACTGGTCCATCGGTGGTGGCTTTACTGCTCACAAGCAGCTTTCACCCCACCAAGTCACTTGGTTCCCACAACCCTATGAGGTAGGAAGGCCAGGGATCGGGATCCCTGGTTGAAAGATAATGAACCTGGAACTCACAGAGGTAGTCCCACGACCCCGTTGGCCGGTGGCAGAAACCAACCTAGAATGCAGGTCTAACCCCAAGTCCTTCCCAGCATTTCGCTGAGAACAGGCTGTGGCAAGGGACTTGCGTCCTCATCCCCACAGGGCCTTTGGGTGCTTCTCAAACAGCCCCACTGAGCACTGGTTGAGTCCGCATGCGGTAGATGATGACTGCGGTGGCTGGACACAGCAACAAGGAGGTCATGATGACGATGGTGGCCAGGATGATGAGGACGATGGCCCAGACATCCAGGATGTGCTTGGGAAGCACAGCGTCCACAGGGGATTGGCTGATGGCATCCATGCTGCCTCACTCTGCAACACACAGGAAAGGAACATCAGCATGTGAACCCTCTGCCTGCCTCCCTGGTGGCAAGGACAGCTCCAGCAGTCAGAGGCTTGGGTCACTTTCCAGCATGTGATCCTACAGTTTCTTGATCAGTCCCTGTAATGGCTTCCTTGCTGAAGGCCTCCTATGACCAGGCCTTGCAAGGCACTTTCTACTAACTCATTCACAACCCGCATCAACCACCAGCACAGTGAAGGAGGGACTATACTACCATCCATATTTTGTTTGGGGCCTTCTCTTCTATTATGCCCATTTTGTAGAGAAGGAGGCAAAGCCTTGAAAGGTGTAGGTGTTGCTAATTTGACCAAGGAGTGACCCAGCTGGGGGCATTCCAGTGCTTCCATGCTTGCTTATTAAACTGCCATATTACAATTCTGTTTCCCTCAGCTGTGAAATGAAAATTGGTTGTTTTTGTCCTGTGCCCCTTCCTCATTCTCCTGGTAATAGAGATCCCTCTTTTCTAAGGAGAACCTACCTGTTCCCTGTGGGCTAGTTGGAGCACAGGAATGGAGACGTGGCCTAGCCTTGCCCACTACAAATCCCCATAGTCACATTCAGGGATAGGGAAGTGACCCAGGATGGTCAAGCAAGGTCCTCCCCAGTACTTTCATGCAAAATCTCTTGGAAAAGAGGATTATTTCTGCTGGGATTGCTAAATTAAAAGGATGTGAGTCTGGAAAAGATGGGCCCAGGGCTGCCTTGCTCACCAGCAGAGAGTCTGACCTAGAGAGATGGAAAGACAGACTGACCTCAGTGGTCATGTGTGTACTTGGAACCTGACAAGTTTGATGCCATTTGCAACCCTGGACACCCCAGATGTGGGATCCAGTACTTTCTGTTTCTGCTTAAGCCACTGTCCATTTAGTGTCTCTCCATTGAAGCTAAAAGAATTCAGATGACTAAGGATGTGTTATGGTTTAGACGTGGTGTCCCCCAGAAGCTCACATGTGAGACAATGCCAGGTTTGGAGGAGAAACAATTGAGTTATAGTTCTAACCTAATCAGTGAATGAATTCATGATGTGATTAACTGAGTGGCAACTGGAGGCAGGTGGGGTGTGGCTGGAGGAAGTGGTTCATTGGGGGCTTGACTTTGGGGTTGATATTTTGTATGTGGAGAGTGGGGTCTCTGCCTTCTGATCATCATGTGAGCTGCTGCTTCCCTTGCAACACTCTTCTGCCATGATGTTTAGCCTCATTCCAAGCCCTGAGAAATGAAGCTGTTGTCTATAGATAGAGACCACTGAAACCATGAACCCCCAAATAAATTGTTCCTCCTCTATACATTGTGTTTGTTGAATCTTTTAGTCACAGAAGCAAAAAGCTGACTAAGTCAGGATGTAAATCAGTCATCCACAATTATTTTTTATTCACCTTTTATTCAACCTTAGGGCCTTAGTCATTATTTCATAGCTCCCTGGGCCAAAAGAAATACCTAGCAGTTCTGTATATTATGTAGTTACATTGAAACAGTTTAATAAGTATTTGTGTCCTAACAACTTAGCAGCTGTTTAAAAATACACACGATTTAAAAGAAAAAAATAGTATTTCATTCTTCACCAGTTACTTACTAACAGAATTAATGCACTGTTGGGCACTGTGCAACTTTTCAAACTTTCTGAATAGGAATGGACATGCTATCCTTTTTTCTTATTCCACAGTAAATCTTACCCAGTAGTTGCCATATCTTGGCAACCATCAAAAATTTAACTTCATAAAATACGTTATCACCAAAAAGAATGTAGTATGTTTCAAATTAAACTGTAACCTACCAGTATGCATAACCTCTGAGATCACTACTTCTTCTAAAAATGTTAAAGATACTGCAACACCCCTTCCTTCAATCCAGTGAGTTCCCCCAGGTACCTCGGTGCAAAACTTGGGAATCAAAGATGTAGTCTCTTTCCTGTCCAGAGGGCAAGCAAGAGGCAGGAACAATCGTCTATGGTTCCCTCTAAATCAAAGATCCATAATTCCATGACCCTAAGTCCCAGGCAAAATTCCCCATTCCAGTCTTATTTCCTTCTCTTAATCACTGGTTTTTCTTTTCTAATGCCTTTGTCTCAATGCCCACTGTTGCCACCCTACATAAGTACCCAAGATACACATGCAAGCATGATTCTGCATTATCTGTTATCATAATCAACACAGAAGTGTCTGCAAATAGTAAAGTAGGACATACCTGTATGCTATGATATGGGTCAGTGTGCCTTCTGAGGGTTCGTGAGTTAATTTAGTCCCCAATGGGAGGTATTAAGTGGGTGGATACTTAATGTAACTTTGATATTTGGAGGTGGGGCCTTTTAGAGATGATTAGGATCACATAAGACCATCGAGGTACAGCCCCCATGATTGAATCCTGATTACTTTATAAGAAGAGACCCCATCTGTTACACCTTGACTCTGCCAGCAAGAAAGTCAGGACCAGATGCACCCTTTGCCCTTCTGCCAGAACCATAAGCTAAATAAACATCTTTTATTTATAAAGTTAGTCTGCCTCGGGTATTGTTTTATTGACATGAAAAATGGACTAATACCGTAAATGGAGTACCAGGCAGCAACTGTCATGCATCACTCATTCATTTAATAAATATTTAGTACTGACTACACATCAGGAATGTTCTACATACGTTTTACAAAAATAGAGCTACCTTATGATCCAATAACCCCAATTCTGGGTGTATAACCAAAGGATGTGATATTAGTATGTAGAAGAAACATCTTTATTTCCATGTTTATTGCAACACTAATCACAATAGCCAAGTTATGGAATGAACCAAAATGTCCATCAATGTAAGAGGATTAAAAAAATACAGTAAATATAAACAATGGTATACAATTTCGCCTTTAAAAGAAAACTTGTCATTTGTGACCACCTGGCCAAACCTGGAGATCATTATGCTAAGTGAAATAAAAGGCACAAAAAGACCTACACATTCTCACTTACATATGGAAGCAAAAAAAAAATCACCTAGAAGCAGAGCGAAATGGTGGCATATGGATCCTGGGGAGTCAGGGGAATGGGGAGAGATGTTGGTCAAAGGATACAATGTTTCAGCTTAACAGGAGGAAAAAAATGTCTATGAAGTGAAAAAATAATATTTAAAGATTATCAAAAGGAATCTGACATTAGCGAGTTCCAAAATAATTTTAAGTTGGAAAAACAATAGTGTATAGGATGATTTTTTTTTTTTTTTTTTGGTTCATACTTTGTAGAATTAAGTAGCTAGACAGGTAAGGTCATATCCATGAAAAATATTTCTGAGTATAATCCCAAGGAAGGGTTAATAGTGATTACCCTCTGGGGAATTGGACCAGGGATATAAGACATTTTTGCTTTTCATTCGTCATGTTTTTATACCATTTGAATGTTCTAAACATAAGCATATATTTTAATCTTTTTATCCCACCTGAGGAGAAAATGGAATTTGGGGGGTTTTCTTTAAAATTCTCCATATTAAAATGAGTAAATAAAGCAGGGTGTGGTGGTACATGCCTGTAATCCCAGTAGCTGGGAGGCTGTTCCAGGAGGATCACAGGTTCAAGGTAGTCTCAGCAACTTAGCAAGACCCTAAGCAACTTAGTGAGATCCTGTCTCGAAATTTAAATTTTTAAAAAGGGTTGGGGATATAGCTCAATCATAAAGTTTCCCTGAGTTCAAGCACTACGAAAAAATAATAATAATAACCCAATACCAAAAAACAAAAACTAAAAAGTAAATACATATAAATGAGGTATGAGACTAGATTAAGGGTCACCAAATGCCATAGTGAGAATCACCTTAGGACAGTAATAAAAACAGTCTAATATCTCACTAGAGCTCACCATTGTAAATCCTTTCAAATAGCTATTAAAGAAGTTATTTTTTTCATCCCAAAACATTTTTTCCTCCTGTTTAATTGAAACAAGTAGGTACCCTTTGACCAGCATCTCCCCCACTGCCCACATAATAAGTGAGAATCACCTCAGGACACCATTAAAAAACTAACTCTGGGGTCCCCATCTAGACTCAGTGAATGAGACTCAAAAGTGAATAGGAAGGCACATTGTCCCCTGTAGCCCAGGAATCCAAACGCGCAGCCCAGTGTGGGAGGCCCTGGACTCAGTAATCTCTGAGGTCTCTCAGACTTTTTCTAGCACTAAGATTTGGGAAGTGATTTCTAGGGGCTCTGTAGCCAGGTTGGCCAGAACTGGGCAAGTTCCAAGATGGAGGAGAAGCCTTTGGCAAGGCTCCCCAAGGCCACCGGATGATCAGGCTGGGGCCTGCAGAGAAGGGAGAGGCCCAGGCCAGCCCTGACTCTGGTGCAGAAGGAGTCACTTTCTCCAAGATCTCAGACACAGAAGCATGAGTCAAAGAAGCCACAAAGTGCAGTTACAGGAGGGCTGGGGGGCAGGGAAACCAATCTTTGTGGTCTCCTGATTACATCAACAGCAAGCTTGCCTCGGGTCAGAGGAACCCTGCAAAAGCCCTTTCCAGTAAATCCATTAACATCAAACAGTCGCTGGGACTCCAAATGCCAGGAATACATAATCTCCCTGACTGACTTTCATAAGCGAAACCTGTCATTTACAGGAACTCGGGCTTCGAGGTTCATCCACACTCTCAATCATGGAATACTAAAACTAGAACCAGTCCTGTTTTACAGACAGTAAAACTGACATCCTGGGGTCCCTACCACTTTCACTACTTCCTCCTTCCAGAATAATCATTTAAATACGTAATCTGATCATTTCACTGACCCTAACTACAACCAAACAAAAGCAAAGCAAGTAGGTGAATAAATGAAACATTTTCAGTAACCAGTATCCTAGACCAATATTACTCTTGAGCAAATGAAACCATATTTAAAACCACAATCACAAAAACAAAAGTAAAACTGCTGTAGTAGAAGGGCAGAGAGACAGGGGACAGGGCTGTGTCCCTACCTACTCGGCAAGGCTGGATAAATATCCTTAGGGACCCTATGCACTACATATTAGAGTACCCACCCACTTTACAACATGCAATTCAAACTAAAAGCAATATTAAACCATAACACAAAAGATTTACATGGTATGAAATTAAAGCAGTTTTTTTTTTCTTCTAACTGAAAAAAAAAAATCTGATAAAATAATTTTGCCCAGTTTTTTTGTTGTTGTTGTTGTTGTTTGAAGTCCCTGTTTAGTGCAGTCTGCTTACTTGGTGGTCCAGCACAGCTGTTCGGCTTCCTCTTGATTCCTTGGGCTTTTCAGAACACGGTTGGAAAACCACAGATCACAACGCTCTCCAAGGGACAGGACCTTCCACAGTTACTGTTCCAGGATTCTAAGGCTGGCCAGACATGTGGTCAGGAGGGCCCAGGGCACTCTATTGACCTCTTTCACTCTTCCAAGTCTTCAAATATGTGTCCTTCAACAGGCTGTGTCTCCCCCTATAATAGGGGTTTCAGACACACGAAAGAAATATAAGAAGCATGCAAATCACATAGTCAGTATCTTTAATTTCATGCTAGATGAATTTGCTTGAAAAAAAAAAAAAAAACAGAACTCTTTAAGTTTCTGCTAGCTGACTTCTGTTTGATCTTATCTGGCATCCAGTGCACTGGCTCTTTATCAGTTCTTCAAAACGTGCTTCTTGGTACATCTAATTAATATTCACAGATCACTTTGCTAATAATTCGCTTCACAGACATACTGTTTGTTATTTCTGATTAATGGCTCATGAAGGAATTTAGCCCAAACCATTTGCGTCACAATTTAACCCTGTCGCTGATAAGAAAATCATGTTTCAATGACCATGGGAAGTAAAACAGCAGTCAGGCCTGAACCCCTGTCATTTTGAACTGGTATCCTTTATCTACAATTTACCTCATTATTAATAAGAAACGCTTAACATATGTTCAATATAAATTTGTCTAAGAAACTACCTCAACACCTCCCTGAGCTCACAGCAGGAAGCCACTGGTAACAACAAGCCTCCCTATCGGATTACAGGTCCTGCACCGCCAACCCAGTGAACTGCTGCTCCTCAGTCCACAGGACTCAAGCAATTTAGCCAATTCGAAGGAAAAGTCAATAATCACAAAATGATGAATTTTGTATCCTCTAACAAGATTAAGTGTAAGATTAAGTGTAGATTCTCTAAAGAGGGAAATTTTGTACTTTTTTTCTAAAGATGGAAAATTCATCCCATCTATTAAGTTCTCCACTTGATCCCCTTCAGGCAAGAAAGGGGATGTCCTACTGTGTGTTTAGAAGACACCAAATTCTACATCTAGTACTATTTTTCTTAAGCAACAAAGTTCTTCGGCAGAAGAATCATTTTTCCAAACAATCTCATGATACAGCCAATGTTCTGGTATATGAAAAAATAATATGTTTCATAAATTAAAATTTCCTATAAGTTGGTAATTTTAGAATAATTGGATTCAAGGCAACAACACTGTACTATCTATTTACCTTTCAACTATGAGAGTCCCCAGCAAGCAACTATTTTCTTCTCTGACAGGGCAATATTGTTTTTATTTTTGTTTAAGTACTATTAGAACAAGTCATTCTGTCCAGGATAGTCATTAATTTATTCATTTGTCAAGGATTTGCTTATAAGCAAGATGTTCTGTTAGGAATAACTATGACTTACTCATTATGACTGTTTTACTTCCAAGAAGCACAGAGAAGTGAAGTACCCTCCCCTCATTTCCTCAAATGTATGATCATAAAAAATAGCATTTAACAAATGGTATTTGTTTAAATCTGTTTAAAACTTTATTTTGTTTAACAAAT
This sequence comes from Sciurus carolinensis, assembly GCF_902686445.1. NCBI lineage: Eukaryota > Metazoa > Chordata > Mammalia > Rodentia > Sciuridae > Sciurus > Sciurus carolinensis. The sequence continues at coordinate 108,615,251 of NC_062218.1, read as the reverse complement.
TTATGGCAAAAGCAAATATTAAGTACTATTCCAATCTTGCCCCATACATTAACATGGTAAACCTTCACAGTAATCCTGTATGGGACATATTCTTTTACTGCTGTGAAAACTAAAGCTAAGAGAAGTTGATTGGCCAGTGATCATAAAATTTGAACAGGATTCAAACTCAGGTCCCCTGATTCGGTACCACCACTCCATCCACACACACCTACAGCTCTCTTCTCAGTTCAGGTCAGATTCCCATTGTTTCTCACCAAAACCCTTTCCAGATTGAAAAGAATAAGAAGAGGGATGTGGTTTACAAAGATCAGAATTTCCAAACATAGCAGTAGCAAACTAGACAACTGAACAAGTCCTTTTACTAGAAAAATAGAAAAGTGGCCAAAAAGGAAAAAAAAAAAAAAAAAAAAAACTACTTGAAAACACTCACAAAATAATGAAGAATAACTGGTTAAGATCTGGGAGAAGGGCTGAGGAGATAGCTCAGTTGATAGAGTGCTCGCCTTGCAAGCACAAGGCCCTGAGTTCAATCCCCAGCACCACAAAAAAAAAAAAAAAAAAGATCTGGGAGAAGTAAAAATCCAGAGGTGAACTTGACATTTTGTGCAGCATTTCTCCCAGTGGAAAATGGGGACTGAACAGTGCTTCCGACAGACTCAGAAGGCTAAGGGTGCAAAACCTGGAGTCCAAGACAGACAAGGCAGCCAGAAGAGAGACTCTGCACCTTGAGCACCTTTAGTGCTAAGGGTGACCTGGAATTACAACTGTCCTCCCAGAGACAGTAACCAGCTTGAATGATCCGTTTTTAAAGCCAGTTCAGATTGTTTCATTTCTACTATCTTCCTGTACCTGACAGAAGCAAACATACATCCTCTCTGGAAACAATATCATCCTGATAAGATTCAATTTTTTCATATACAATGACATAACTGAGAGTAACCAGTATTGGGAAAAAACAACATGGCAAAAGTAAAACCATTAGAAAGCAGAAAACAGAAAAAAACTTTAGGGGCTCCAGATATTGGAGTTATCAGACATACACACATACACACAGTAAATAAACTTGTTTACTATGTTTAGTAGGGGAAATCTAAGAATATGAATTTTTACAGAGAACTTGAAACTACAAGAAAGAACACATCAGGTTTCTTAAAGAACCAATAGAAATACCAAAACTGAAAAATAAAATAGTAGAAATCATAAATTCAGTAGATAGACTTAACAGCATACCAGACATAGATGAAAAGAGGATTAGTGAACTAAAGAATCACATAAGAAAAATTTTAAAGTCAAATAGAAATCTTAGATCTGAAAATATAACTTTAGGAATTAAAAATACAATAGGTAGGCTTAATAGCATAGTAGACATAGTTGAAAAGAGGATTAGTGAATTGGCAGATAGAGAAAGAAAAATCCTTAGAATGAAACAGAAAGAAACAAAAGGGTGAAAAATCCTGAAAACTGCCAAGGGACACAGAGGAAACAGTGACAAGATATAACACACAAAATAAAATGGAGAATGGGGCAGAAGCAAAACTGGAATAAAGAAGAGCTGGGAATTTTCCAAAGTTAATGAAAGACATCAATTCACATGCTAAATTAGAAGCCCCAGGGATTCATAGAAAGATGGAATGAGAATAACTATACAGTCATTTAATGGCATTGAAAAAATAACTATATAAATCCATAATTACATTGTAGTAAATCTGCTAAAACCCAAAGATAACAGAAAAATAAGATGTTATCTTCAAATGGGATGAATTATCAAAGATACATAATCTTGTCATTAAGAAAAATATTAAAAGAGTGCATAATAACTTCCATGGGCGGAGGAACAACAGGAAAATAACAGCAGCACAGAACAGATGGGACACAAAAAGCATAGAGAAAGACAGCAGACTTAAATCCAAAGACTATTCCAGCAGATATCAATAAAAACAAAATGTCCACCTATTTTTTACAAGAGACATGGGGATTAGAAAGGTTGAAAGTAAAAGGGTACAAACAAAACACCATGTAACTATGAGTTTTGTAAGCTAGTAGACCTATCCTACCATCACATTAAGCAAAAAGAATAACCAGACTTGGAGCCTCAGGTTTAAGTGTGGGCATGTTTCTCCAGTATTACCCCAACAAGCAAAGAGCTCGGTCTCCACACTGAAGAAATTTGACCCTAGGAGACAACAGAGCTGCTCAGCCCATCCTGCTTAGCTCTCCTTGACGACCAGTACTGAGACATTGAATCACCATCAAGAAATGCTTCATGGGGCTCATGACCCGGCAATTGCACCCTCCGAGGGTCCCTTACATTTCATGTCTCTTCTGTTGCCTGCTCTGTTTTGGAGAGCAGCAAACAGAGCAGGTGACGGAGTCTGTGAGCCATGAAGCCTTTTACCACCCATGCCCTTCGGACTCCAGTTTCCTCGTTGTCTTTGATCATGCTTGTGTGAGGCCATGATGATGGCATCCTCTTAAAAAGAACGTGTTTTTCATATTTGGAATTTATTGTCACGTTATTAAAGATAAAATGATTTGGGGGGGGGAGTATAACCAGTGATACCAGAAAGGTGAAATGATTTTTAATTTTTAAGTACCTAATTTCAGAATTATAAGGAGAAAATGCTTATGTCTCTCAAATATATAACAAAAAGTTTTTTAAAATCAACTATGGAAATAGAAGATTTCCTAAATTAATAGTTTTCTGTAATATATTATTTTCAATAGAAATATCAAAAGCCCAGCACAGTGGTGCATGCGTATAATCCCAGCAGCTAGAGAAGCTAAGGCAGGAAGATTGCAAGTTCAAGGCCAGCATCAGCAATTTGGTGAGGGCCTATGCAACTTAGCAAGGCTCTGACTCAAAATAAAAAATTTAAAAGGGATGGGGATGTGGTTCAGTGGGTAAGCACCCCTGGATTCAATCCCCGTTACCAAAAAAAAAAAACTAAATATGAAAAGTTAACATTTAAATGGTTTCCTCTGAGAATAACTATTTTGATTTAAAGAAAAAAAGCAAATGAAGATTTACATTAAAATAAAAGAAAGTACAACATATTGTGGGTTTTTGTTTGTTTGTGGGGGGGTACCAGGGATTGAACACAGGGGCCCTCGACCACTGAGCCACATCCCCAGCCCTATTTTGTATTTTATTTAGAGACAGGGTCTCACTGAGTTGCTTAGCACTTCACTTTTGCTGAGGCTGGCTTTGAACTCATGATCCTCCTGCCTCAGCTTCCTGAGAAGCAGGGATTATAAGCATGTGCCACCACACGCAGTCAACATATCGTTTAAAAAAATAAGTTCAAAGCAGAATAGTTTTAGTCTAGGAACAGGTAACTTTTGAATTAATTTCACAAGTAAATTCGTTTGACCTAACTCAGAAAAGAGAGAGCTGGTTCTAGCATGTTTCAGGTACAACCATAAATAGGACATTACTAGAAAGCAATTATGGCATGCAAAATTCTAGATGGTCCCCAAGAATTCTGTCCGCTAGTATTATTCCAGTTATATAGCAAAGGTGAAGGAACTTTGCAGATGTAATTTAAGGTTCCATCGATGTACAAAATGCCACTTTCTATTAAACACTTTGGCTTTAGGCTCAGTTACAAACACAGCTAATGAAGAAGGTACTAATAACCCTTGAAAGTTATTCATTCTTCATTGTAGATTAGGTTTTAGATGACTTTAATCAAATTTGTTTGTTCAATGTGGGCTTATTTAGTCAGTTGGAAATCCTTTAAAAGAGGGCTTGGGATTTCCATGAGGTCAATTCTCTGGCTGGCTTCAAAGAAGTGAGGCACCATGAATGTTACAGCAGCAAGGAAAACGAATCCAGCCCACAACCTGAATGAGGCTGGAAAGAGATTCTTCCCTCATTGATCTTCCAGATGAGAAAGCAATGCAGCCAAAACCTCACCTGCAGCTTTGTGCGACCCAGCTAAGACATGCTTGAACTCCTGACCTAATGAAACTATAAGATAATAAATATTAGTTTAAGTTTGTGATCACTTGTTATGCATCAATGAAAATGAATGCAGCAATTCTATATAGTCAACTGAGTTTATTCTGTAGAGATGAAACTAATGGTGTTCTAGAAATCTGCATAGAATCAGACACTATCCAGTTTAAACCATGTAAGCTACCTCCCATTGTACACTTGAGGAAAATGAGGGCCAAAGAAAGGAAATGACTTGCCAGAGGTCACACGGTAAGTTAATGGCACGACTGAGGGAACTAAGGCTCTGATTGGTAGAGCTGTTTTTGTTTGTTCCTTCACCATCTTGTTTGAGATGGGAGCTGGGGATTGACATCAAGTGGGGAGCTGGCTGGAAAACACAGTGGTAGAGGGAGTTGTAGAATAAACTGATGCAAACAATGAAAGCCAGGCAGGTTCCTGGCTAAGTCTCTCTGCTAGGTAAGAGCATGTGAGGTTGTTTGAGGCCCAGAGTCCTAACGAAAGTCACAAAAGGTGAGCTGAGTGGTTTTCCAGAATCAAACATGCACACACACACACACACACACACACACACACACACACACAGAAGAAACCACCCGAATCAGTGATGCAGTCCTACTTTTATAATTCATCCCTTGGCTTAAGGCCCAAATGCAAATGAATCTACTGAAGATGATAATGGGCAAATCTTGTAGGCTTCATATTTCCTATTGTGGGTGCAAACATCAGAGAAGAAAGGAAAAGACAACAAAATCCACTTATGGTGGGGGAGTCTACCAAACCGGGGAACTCCACATGCACTCAGAAAAGGGACTGGGAGAGGAACAGCAGAGACAACTCTGCCTGGGTTCCAACCCTGCCCCAGCACTGACGTCACCCAACACAGCTCATGTCTGCTTCTGTACAGAACGCCCCCTCTACTCAGGAAGAGGTACTAAGTAAACATTTCTTAAATCAACAAATCCTCAAGATCTTATATTCGCGTAAGGTCATGGAAACTCTTTCAAGTGGAGAGAATATTTTGAAACAAGAGGGAATATGGAGAGATTCTTTCCTTTAGAGTCACACTACAGAGTAGTGTTAAAAACCTGGATTCAGAGGCCAATCTGCTTGGATTTAAAAATGGCTCCACCACCTTCTGGCTCAGCAACCTTGAATGCTACTTCCACTTCCTCATGCTTCTAGTTACTCAACTGAAAATATGACCAAACATGGGAAAATAGTTATCTGCTTCATAAGATTAAGAGAATTAAATAAGAAAATCACACACAGCATTTAACTGGGTTCTAACAGAGTAAGCAGTCTACAAATGTTAATTTCTTTATATGGTTAGAAATTCCTGACTGTCGGGAATTAAGCAAATAAATATCCTCCTTTCCTTCAGTAAGTTTGTTAGCATCCAAGACTTGGACCATGTCTTTACTTCAACAACGAAGATGATACTACAGTTTGGATATGGTTTGTCCCCCAAAGGCTCCTGTGCTGGAAACCTAGTCCTCAATACACAGTACCCAGAGGTGACTAGGGCCTAGGGCTGCCTGTCATGCTTAAGAGATGCCCATCTCACAGCAGCAGGTTAGTTACCACAAAAGAGTGTCGTTACACAGCAAGGCCACCCCACGTGGGCGGCCTTTTTGACACATACTTCTTCCCTTTCTGCTTTTCTACCATGAGGCCCTCACCAGAAGCCAAGCACATACTGATGTCATGCTCTTGAACTTCCAGAACTATGAGCAAAACAACCCTTTTCTTAGGACATACTCAGACTTGAGTGTTTTGTTACAGCAATACAAAACAGACATGGTACATAATAATCCAAATTAACGATGTTTTTAAATTAATAGCACAGTGATTAAACTGACCTATTCCTCCAGTGGAATAGGAGTGGATTAAGAGATAGACATAATAAAATACATATTTTGCCCTTAAATAAGCTCACCTCTTTCGAAAGAAAAAGATATCCACTATCATCACTAACTGCAGAGAAGTACAAAATACTTGGACTGTTACACTGATGGTACAAGCCACTCACTAGTGGAAAAGAGGAATTAAGTAGAGAGAACATGGATGCTAGCATTGGAGGGTCTTGATTCGAACCCTGCCTTACACCTTCATTAGAGGTGAGACTTTGGTGCAGTCATTTAAGAATATTTAAGCCTTGACCTTCTCCTCTGTGAAGGAGGGATATTAAAAAGTACTACATCACAGCATACTGTCGGGAAGGTAAAGTGAGACCACATGTGCACTCCCGGAACATAACAAAGGCTCCATCCTCATTCCTTTGTCTTGCCTAAGTAAAATGGAAGACCACAAAAACGGGGACTTTTGATACAGGTTTGGAAGCATAAGCTGAAATTCAAAAGGAATAAATGAGGGGAAAGGCAGGCTGGGCAGAACAGACAACATCAACAAAACCCAGCAGCGATGAGATGCTCTGTGTGTTCGGAGCGTGTGTAGTCCTAATGGCTTTGACAAGAGGCTTAACCTCCTTGAACTTCAGTTTCCTCATTGGTAAAATGGAATGATAATACTAACTACCTCATTGGGATGCTGTGGAGGTTAAATGAGTTAATGTGCCATTGGGAGGTAGTGGAAATGTTAAGAGGTAGGGGCTAGTGGAAGGCCTTCAGCTAGTGGAGGAATGCCTCTGAAGGGAACACTGAGACCCCAGTCCCTTCCTCTTCCTCTCTTTGCTATAGTTGCCATGAGGTGAGCAGATTGCTCCACCACGTGCTCCCACCATGATGTGCTGCCTCAACAAAAGCAACAGGCCCAAAAGTAACACGGCCAATCAGTCATGGACTGGAAACTCCCAACTTGTGAAATAAAATCAACCTTTTTTTCTTTATAAGTTTATTATCTTGGGTATTTGTTACAGTAGCAGAAAATCAAATAACACAAATCCTCACAACAATATCTGAAACACAGTAAAGGTTTCATAGAATTAAACTGAGCTAGTGAATACAGGAAAAAGAATTCTTAAAAAAAGAGTTCAGAAGCCAGGTGTGGTGGCCTCTATTTCCAGTGACTCCAGAGGCTGAGGCAGGAGGATCCCAAGTTCCAGGACAGTTCTGCAACTTACCAAGGCCCTAAGTGACTTAGCAAGGCTCTGTCTTAAAATAAACAATTAAAAAAAAAGGTTGGGGATTAGATCAGTGGTAAAGCACACTGGGTTCAATCCCCAGTACAAATAAATAAATAAATAAAAAGAGTTCAGAGGCCCTACTATTCATTAAGGTGCTATGATTGCTCTATGACTGATGTGAGTCCAATGTAGGAAACCACAGTGATAAGTTTCATAAGCAAATAGCCTTCGATAGTGTGTCCCCAGCTCTGACATTCTACCGGAAACAGCACACCCTCCACTCTAAACTACAGCTAACAGTTAACTTTTGAGAGATTGCCAATAGTTATCCAACCGGTTTTACCACCAAGGAGCTCACAGAGGAAGAAGGCAATAAAAAAAAAAAGACTCCCTGCTTGCAGGCAAGCTTAATTATCCCAAAATGAGAGAAAAGGTGGATAGAAGTAGGTGGCATCCTGCAGGTATGGCCCTAGCCCAGCATTGCCGGAGCTCTGAGCAAACAGTGCCACGGCCGTTTGCTTTCCACCAGACACGGAGGCCAGAGAGAAGGCAGCAAAAACCAACTCAGAGTCGGTGACGCTGGTGTGTGTGAAGATGCGTGACTCTGCAAGCATCTTGCAGAATGTGAACTGTGAGACTGATGGTTCCCAGGACACAGGCCTCAAGGGTATCCAGCATCATCCACCTTCCAGGACCCCTTTCCAAGGCTCCATTCGCAGAAGGAGCTGGTAAGATTGCCAGGGACGAATGGAGTGTTCAGGACAGAGAGGACAACTCACTGGCCATCCTCTGTCATCCAGGGAAAGCTAATGACCTGTGTACCAAGGGCGTATTCCACTTGAAGATCATTGCTATTCCTTCTGCTTAGAGTGCAAAGAATGTTTAGAATGACCCCCAGTCCATTGCCTCAATGTCCATGATCTCAACTGTTCCTGCTCAGTTTTTCCAGATCCACCCTATTAAACCACCACTCTTGCCCACCAGACATTCTTTGTCTCATATCTGGTTTTATTTTCTTCATACAGTTTTCACAAATTAGTTATCTGCCACTTGTTTACCTGTTTTGACTTTTACTCCTAACAGGCTAAAGTCTTGTTCCTTTGACCCCTCAAATGGAAACTGGCAAAGAGCAGAAGACCTATTTTGTTTATTGCTGTATCCTCAGCACCTATGCCCGGACCTGGCACATTGTTAGCACAAATAAACACAAGACCATTGAAGGAATGAATGTGGGAAGACTGGGTGACTTCAGATCTGAGCTCAACTCATGGAACTTAATTGGCAGTGGAGGTCCACAAAGAATCCGGATCCCTGTGGAAGTTCCAAAGACCCTAAAAGTCAAAGCCATGCCTCCAAAATAAAATGACATCCTCTTATTTCATCATTTTCTGGAGTCTCTGAACTTTCAGGAGGGATTACAGGGCCCTCTTTCTTTCCCAGCCCACCCTGTGCATGCACCAGGCAGAGGACTGGCCTTTCAGAATCAAGCCCTTAGATTCCCTGCTGCTCACGAGCTTGGACTAATGCACTCACATCCTAGTTTCGACTCCCTGTGTGCAGGAGCTGGATACTGAGGAGATGGGGGGTTTGTTGCATGTGGCGAAAAACGTTTTCTCTCTTCTCATAAGAAGACAGGGAAGCTGATGGAGGAGGAAGTGCATTTCCCATGGTCAAACCACTGTGAGGACATCTTAGCCTCACATTCACTCTTGGAAGCAGCTCTCCTCCCATTGTGTAATCGTCAGTCTAAACATTCGTTGGCCCAGCATGGAGTCATTTCACCAGGGACCTCTGTTCCAAAGAAAAGGGCCAGCGAGGAGGAAAGAGACAGGGCACACAAACTATCAAGAATGTGAAATGAATCAAATCAGAGGACTTTCGCCAATAACCCAAGGTCCCTAGGGAAAACTGTTCTCATTTCACCCCAACTGGTCCTTGTCTCCTCCAAAATCACCAGTGAGTTAAAGACCTGATCCCTGACTGAGTTTCTATTTGTTCCTCTGTGGTTGGAAAAACACCAGCATATTTGTTTCAAAGAGATCAGAAATGCAACCAGAGCAGTTCAAGACTGCACGTACTATCTGAAAAGTCAATCACACAATTTCAAAAACCAACAGCAAGCCAGCAGAAGGGAAAACCCGGCCAAATCCACAGCCTCCTGTTTCGGCCACTACCATCCATCACTGTTATTTGCCAGCACAAAGTGCTGCGGTGTTCTGGGCCAACAAAGGAGACTCTCCAGGAGAGGGGCCACAGGGTGGTCCATGACAGAGCCACAGAAATAATGGAATGAAATGCTAAGGCACAGCCTTATTCAGTGATCCCAAACAATTCTCTCTCCCAAAGAGGGCCTCACACGTACTGTAGACAGAATAAAGATGTTCCCCACCAAAGATTTCCATGTCCCAGTCCCCAGAACCTTGAATACAAAAAAGGAAGCATGACTCAGAGAGCAGAGACATGAGAGCACAGACAAAAGGGACTTTGTGGATGTGATTCAAGTTAAGGACTTTGAAATGGGGAGATTACCCTGGATTATCCAGGTGGACCCAACCTTATTACGTGAACCATTAAAGGTGAAGAGCAGGGCAGAAGAGAGGATTAGAGAGGTGGAACGTGGGAAAGATTGATTCACTGTTGCTAACTTGAAGCTGCAGGGAGCTAACTAAGAGCCAAGCAGTCCGCCAGAGGCCGTAAATGGGAATGGTCCTCCATTTACAGCCAGCAACAAAGTAGTGACCAGTGGCCCTGCAACCACAGAAAGTAAATTCTGCCAATAACTCAGATAAGCAGGAAAGCAATCCCCTAGAGCCTCCGGTGGGGAAGGTGGGGGAAGCAACTTGCCGATACCTTGACTGATTTTATTCTCATGGGACCCATACTGCATTCTGACTTACAAAACTGTAATTGAATAAAAACTGTTTAAAGCTGTTAAACTCAAGTCTCATAAATTGTTAGAGCTGCATTAGAAAATGAATACATGGTGTGACATGATCCTGAGTAAATGACTCTTTCCAACTGGACCTCAGGTTTGCTGCCAGTCAATTAAAATGAAGGGACAAAGTAATTTCTGAAAGTCTGGTCCACTCTGGAAGACTGATCACCCTCCTGACACTCTGCCTCCACCACAACTTTATTCCCAGTTCCAGGATGAACTTGGGTTGAAAACCATTACAGAAAAAACAGAAGAGGGTTAAAGAGAAAAGCAATTGTTAAAAAAGCCCCAAGGTGTCTTCTAAGATAACATCTACGAAACTAAACAGAGGGTCTCCTCTTTTGCCATTCGTTACTTTCTTGACCTACCCCAGAGGACTAAAGTGGGAAGCCTGGCAAAGCCAGCAGAAGGCTCCAGCTTCAAATGGTAGAAGCAGCGTGGAGTTACAGATTTTGAAGCCTCATCACAATACTCAGTCTCAAATTATACTATAGCTATAGTAACAAAAATGGGATGGTATCACCACAAAAACAGGCAAAGACCAATGGAATAGAATAGAAGACACAGAGACACACCCACACATCTGATCTTTGACAAAGGCACCAAAAAACATAAAAGACCAAAAAAGAAATAAGCTTTTTAACCAATGGTGCTGAGTAAACTGAGTATTAATATGTAGAAGAATAAAAATAGGTCCCTATCTCTCATCCTGCACAAAAGTCAATTTGAAGCGGATCAAAGATGTAGGAATTAGACCAGAAACACCGAAACTGCCAGAAGAAAACACAGGGTCAACACTGCAACATATAGGCATTGACTTCCTGAATAAGACTCCTAACGATCAAGAAATAAAACCAAGACTCAGTAAGTGGAATGGCATCAAATTTAAAAGCTTCCCCACAGCAAAGGAAATGATTACAAGCATGAAGAGATAGTACAGAATGAGAGATAATCTTTGCCAGCTACTCTTCTGACAGGACTGATATCCAAAATAAGTTTAAAAAACTTAACACCATAAAAACAAATAATTATTGCCAATCGATAAATGGACAAAGTGAATAGTTATTTCTCAAAAGAAAAAGTACAAATGGCCAAAAAATATATGAAAAAAAATGTTCAACAACCTCAGCAATCAAGGAAATGCAAATCAAACTACCATGAGATTTCACCTCACACCACTTAGATTGGCAAGCATCAAGAATATAAATAAATGCTGGAGAGAATGTGGGGAGAAAGGAACACCTATACATTGTTGGCGGGTCTGCAAACTATGAATAACCACTTTAGAAAGCAGTATGGAGATTCTTCAGAAGACTAGGAATGGAACCACCATATGACCCAGCTATTCCTCTCCTTGGTATTTATCCAAAAGAGCTGAAGGCAGCATACTCTAGTGATACCTGAAGTCCCCAGTGATACCTAAAGTGCAGTTCACGATTGTCAAGTTATGGAACAAGCCTAGGTGTCTGGAGAAAGAAAGTGTGGTGTATATATACACAATGGAGTTCTACTCAGCTATAAAGAAAAATGAAATTATGTTATTGCTGGCAAATGGATGGATCTGGAAAACATCATGCTAAGTAAAATAAGTCACACTTAGAAAGTCAGGAACAAGGGGCCAGGCGGATGCCTGTAATCTTAGCAACTCAGAAGATTGAGGCAAGAGGATCACAAGTATAAGGCCAAACTCAGCGACTTGGCAAGACCCTCAGCAACTTAGTGAAATTCTGTCTCAAAATAAAAAATAAAAAAAAGGACTGGGGTTGTAGCTCAGTGGTTGAGGGCCCCTGATTCAATCCCCAGTACCAAAAAAAAAAAAAAAAAAGGGGAAGTTGGGGATCAGATATTTTCTTTAATTATTTGGAAGGTAGAGAGAAGCAAGGAATTTAAAAAAGGAGATCTCATATCTCATGAAAATAGAGGGGAGAACAGTAGATGAAGGGAATAGAGGGAGAGAGGAGGGAAAGGAAAGGAGAGGAACCGTGGACTGATGTGGATCAAATTATGTGCGTGTATAAATACATCACAGTGAATTCCATTTTTATGTATCATTTAATGTACCAATTTTTAAAAAGCAATAAACAGAAGGAAGACAATTAGTGTGGAGGAAGGCGATCAGTAAGAGAAAAGAGGGGAGGAAAATGGGAAGTACTGGGGATTGAAATGGAAGAAATTATATTATATGCATTTTATGAATGTGTCAAAATGAATCCCACTATTATGTATAACTATAATGAAATAATCAAGTTATTAAAAAAGAAAAAATTTCCAGGGCCCTGTGGAAGTGAGGTGCAAAGTACTGATTATCAAGCTCTGTCAAGAAGGGATCAAGAGTAGTGACATGTGTCCCAGATACTTGCATCATTAGTTGAAACTGATTTAGGATACTCAGTTTAGTTTTCCCTGTATCTCCTTCTCCCTCCTCTATTTCATTTTCTCTGATCCTGCGTAGTGGGTCACCAGCAAGTCACATATCCAATCAGTCCAAACAAAAGAAATAAGGACGCTATGCACAACCAATGTCTTACTGTTGCTTAATATGTCAGGCAATTCTAATTCTCACCTGTTCCCCTTTCTGGCTACCCAATACAGCTGACCCCCTCCATTCTCTCTTGAAATTCACCTTCTGTCTCCCTAGAGAGCTACAAGAGAACTAGTGACCTTCTAGTACACTGTCAAATTATCATCTGACTTCCCCCATGACATCCTGCAAGTAAGTAAAAGATGCAAGATCTGAACCCGGCTTCCTTCAAATTCCAATGAAGTTCAGAGGACAGATCCTGAAGCCAGACTGCCTGGACTCAAACCCTACTCTGCCACTTACTTCCTATGTGATCATTGGTGAATTACTCTCTCTGGAGCTCAGTTCCCTATTAAATGGAAGGTATGATCATCCCTCCCTAATAGGACTGTGGTCACGACTAAATCAGTGAATACATGCAAAATGTTTAGAATTATGCCTGGTTGTAATCCCAGCAATTTGGGAGGAGGAGGCCAGCCTCAGCAATTTAGCCACCCTAAGCAACTTAGTGAGATCCTGTCTCAAAACAAAAATTTTTAGAAAGGGCTAGGGATGTATCTCAGTGGTTAAGCAACCCTGGGTTCAATTCCCAGTACCAAAAAAAAAAAAAAAAAAAAAAAAAAAAGGAAAGAAAGAAAGAAAGAGATATGCCTGGCACATAGTAAACAGTTAATGTCAAGTAAAATTATTATTCCATCATTCATCATTCAATGTGGGTGGGGGCTGCAGAGTGTGGCGATGCCAACACTTATTCCTAGAAACAGTGGGTAGGAATACTTGTGTCTTTCTTCCCACTGACAATAGTGTAAAACAACCAAAATACAGATCCTCCTTTCTTGGAGATATTTCCTCCATTAGTATGTTTTAATCCATAAAGAAAAAGAAGCACATGTTTAGAGGAGGGTCAGAAGACAGCTGGGAATGATCTGGGTTGTGACTGCCCTTACACTCTTGTCCTGTCACCCCTTAGTCCAGTATCTGACCCAACCACAGCACCAAGAGCCTCCCATTTGTTTTGTGTCTCTGACACTTCATTACAGCTTCCATCTCCTCTAGCTACACCACAGAGGGGGAATCCCCAGACCTTATGAGCAATGGAGCCTCACAGTTCTGAGGTTCTGAGAGGTCAGTGTGGGAGACGTGATGGAGCATGCCTTGTCACCCCACAGCATGATTCACAGCCTCGAGAGCTAGAAACAGGATGTCTCCACAGGAACAGAGAAGCACTTTGTAGTTTCTTCTGTTCTCATTGCAGAAGTTCAGGTTGTCCTAAACCTCAGCTGGGTTGTCTCCCATGTGTTCAGATGATTTGTGGGTGCACTGCACAACCCACAGAGCAGGCTACATTCACCGGCAATAACATATTTGCCCCACTCCCACTTCCTCATTTTGCTGTCAGTAAGATAAAGTCCAGAGAGGTCAAACTGCCTAAGTCATGGTAACTCAGGAACTCCTAACCCACAGAAAATTGCTCTTCTCACCCACACTGCAACTTCAATGGGGGAATGTTCACTCCCTACAGTGACACCACATATCATAGCAGATGGTCTAGGAATCTCTGATAGGTGAATGACCAAGCAGCTTCCTCCACTACAGCCTGCTCCACGGTCTACAGACAATCCAGACAATCACCAGCCCCCAGGTACCAGCGGGACTACTAGTAGTCAGGAAGAGGCAGAGAGGCTGCAAGCATGAAAGCACAGAATAACAACTCCTGACATTTGCTCGGGTTTTCATAGCTCACACCTTTTGTCTTTTCACTCAGTGAGCATGTATTGAGCGCCTACTATTTGCCAGGATCTGTGGCAAGTGCTGAGGATGGCTCAGAAATAAGGATAGATGGGCAGTGCTATCCTCAAGAAATGGGGGAGGAGAAGAGCGGCGGTACAGGGATTCTAAAAGAACCAGCCACAGGAAAACTAAATTCTAAAGCAGATAACCCGGAGGAGGAAGGGCTTGGAAGAAAGGCTCCTCTCCAAGATACTTTTCAAACGTCTTTCTCCTTGCTTTCAGTCAGCAAAGGATGTTTTCCCCCTTTCATGAATGGAGAAACAGATAATGGTGAAGCAGCTAGGGACAGAATGAGGGCTAGAATCCAGCAGTCCAAACTCCCGGCACCTTCTACACGGAGTTCTGAGAGAAGCTGGACAGACGGCCCGCTGATCTGGGTGCTTCAAAGACAAAACCCAGTGTAGTAGCCACACACAATCGGGCTGGGGCGCTGAGCCCTGTCGGCGGGCCTTGGGGGGAGTCAAGAGCAGCAGAGCCTGGCGGAGAAGGGGGCGCGCTTCCCGAGAAGGCGGGAGCAGGGGAGCACCGGGAGCAGCCCTTCTGCGAGTAGGGCTGCGGCTCCCCGACCCAAGTTCCGTTCGCCCTAAGGGCCCAAGATTGTGTGTCTAAACTGACTGGAACTGAGGGGCTGTGAGCATAAGGGGGATTGTGGAAGGAAGAAATGCAAAAGTGGTGAAGGGGCAGAGATGAAGGGGCGGGGGCATAAAGTAGAGCGTTGGCAGGACGCTAGGGTAGGAGCAGCTCAAGAGCCAGGTCGCGAGTCTAAAAGGCTCCGCTCCGCGGGAGCCCAGCCATCCACACCCCATGGCCTCACTCACCCCGAAGCCGCGGTGCCGCCTAGAAATCCTGGGGCCCCCGCCACAGCCAGATCGCAGCAGGTCTGCGGAAAGTTCCTGGCACAGCGACCGCCCGCGCTTCTCCAGGTCTCCAAGATCAAGCAGGATCCAGCAGCCAGAAGCGACCCCCGCCCCTAGAATCTCAGCCCAGGCAGCGTCGGAACGTGTGCTGGCTCCTCCGAGCCCAGGAGCACTCGGAGGCTGCTAGGACCAGGGCTCCGCACCCCGCGCGCGGCGCTAAGTGGCTGTGGAATGCCCGGCCGCAGAGGACCGCCCCCGGAAAGCCACGGCCCCCGGCCTGGGTGCAAACCCCGCTCAGCTCCTCCCCAGCCTCCCTCGCAGACTGGTAGAGAAAAAAGGAACCTCCGAGGGAAAGAGATTGAGGAGTCGCAGGTTCCCGTCGTCACCTTGCCACACACTCGCCGTGTGGCCTTAAACAAGTCATTTGGCTTCTCCAGCTCCGCTCTATTGTAGACCGAGAGGGATGGCCCACAGCGTGTCCAAGATCCTTTCCAGCTCCATCTAGACACGGGAAAGTAGCGTGGAATGGATGTCGGAGCCAGGACTCAAGAGTTCTGCTTTGCAATATGCTGAGTATAGGATTCTTGGGAGACTGCCTCTCTGTTCATTCTCTCTGTAAAAGAGGATAATAGCACCTGTCTCCCAGCCATCTTTTAAGGATTGGCTTTAGAAGACCAGTGTGAAGCTGCTTGGTTGCCATAACAAACCTCTAAACTTCCTGTTTATTTTGCGATAACAATAAAAGTCCAAGGTGATCAGAGGCCCATTGGAATTCAGCCTCTAAAAGGCTTCCCATCTCTTTATTCGTGGGCCATCTTCTACACAGACAATGCCAACTCCGCAATTTCCTTACACACACACACACACACACACACACACACACACACAATCTGTGGAATAAGGGAGGACTCCCATCCCATCTCAGCACCCACCCACACTTCTTATTCCACAGCAGTTTTCTTAAGTCTTACTCTTCTGAAAAGGGGAACATAAGTTTTGACTTCCAGTGGGACTTTGAAAAGTCCTGGAGCCCAGTTGTTTCGTTTATTCTTTTACCTAATGGACTTAATAAGAACCATATTGCCCTACCCAGGTCTAAATTCGAGGTGGTGTAAGCCCTGAACTTACCCCCTATCATTTCCTCTGACTCAGGGATGAGGTCAGCAGAAATGACATCAAATCATTACCAGATGCCTTTTTTTTTTTTAAGAGGGAGAGCAAGGAGGGTAAAGGGGATAGAAGAGAGAAGTGATCTGACAAAAATTGTAAGGGTTATCACCCAACATCATGTTCCTACTTTTGTTTTTTGTTTTGTTTGATTGATTGGTTTGGCAGGGGAGAGGAAGCTGGTTACTAGGGATTGAACCAGGGGCACTTAATCACTGTTACATACTCCACCTGTTTTTTGGGTTTGTTTGTTTGTTTGTTTGTCTTCCGTTTGTTTGGTTTTTTAGACAGGGTCTAGCTAAGTTGCTCAGGGCTTCCCTAAGTTGCTGAGGCTGGCTCTGAACTTATAATCCTTCTGCCTCAGCCTCCAGAGCTGCTGTAATTACAGGCCTGCACCACCATGCCCAGCTAACAACATGTTGTAATCAAAGAGAAAATAAAGGCACCCTAAAAACAAGTACAACCCAATTCTAAATTTTCCAATACAAAACTCTCATTTAATAGGAAAAAAATAAGTTAAGGGAGAACAATATTGATTTATTTCAGTATTCCCTGGTTAGTGGAATGGGGATGGGGATCCTTTGGGTGGACATTTGGTAACTGAATATGACCCTGGCATGAATATTGGCTTCCCTCTGGGACAATGCAGAGGCTCCAGACTGGAGCCAGTATAAGCCATGCTTAGCCTGCCTTTTCCATTTAGCAGGGTATCAGTATCTTTTTTAATATTAATTCACTCTAATACCCAAAACACAAGCCAAAGGAGACAGTTTGAATATTCTGTGGGAAGTGCACAGAACTGTCTGCAACCTCAGCTGGACTGATTTTAAATTATATCTACATAAGATCTTTTCTTTTCCTTTTTCACTTATAGAAGTATATGTATTCAGTTGTGGAGAAAAATGTAGCATATTGAAATGGAAGTGAGGAAACCAATTTTCTGAGTCTGCCATTCAGTAGCTAAAGAATCATAAATAGCCCAGTTTTGTAATTTGTAAAAAAGTAAAATGAGAACTATTCCTCCTAATACAATTATTATGAGTAAATATTTCATTCATGCATTTCTTTGTTCAGAACTATACATTAAATACCTCCTAAGCATTCTAGGCATGAAGAACACTATCTTCATTTATTGTGCTTACATCGAAGAAATTTATATTAGTTATAATCTCAGTAATAAAACACTCTCCAACACTCATCTTGTTTTATGTTCTTCATGGTTTCACGAACTAATATCATCTAATTTATTTCTAAGGAAGTTAGAATACAAAACATTATTCATCAAGCATAGTACACACACATATGTACACACCTTTACCTCTCTTTTTAAATGTTTGAGAGTGGACAGACCTTTGGGTTGTATTATTGTGTATGTTCCATTTACCACTTTAAGAAACATAGAAGGGGAGCTGAGACTGTAGCTAAGTGGCAGAGCGCTTGCCTAGCATGTGTGAGGCACTGGATTTGATCCTTAGCACCATTTAAAAATAAGCAAATAAAATAAAGGCGTTCTGTCCATCTACAACTACAAAAAAAGTTTTTTTTTTAAAAAACAATAAAAAAAATGTAGACAAGATGTATGACCTTAGAAAGTTTTATAACGATTGCTTTTGATTCCGTATTTCAAACTATACTCAGTTACTTGCCTAGAGTTATCTCAGGGAAGAAATAAGAGATATATACGCACTTTGGTTAAAAGTGGCAATTTCCAGAGATCACTGAGACTATACTAAGAATTGACGTAGCAAAGAAACATGAATGCATATGTACAATTGTGCATATGGTTTGAGTTATAAAGGGAAAAAATGAGTAATTTTGTCTGGAAGTAAATATGCCAGAATGTGAAAGATTAGTAAAAGACAAAATTTGAATGGGCAAGCTGTAGAAACTTGAGGAAAAGAAAACATTGTTTTCTTTGGTTTATAATACTTGCAAGTAATGAGTCTGGAAAGAAATAATGAAATGCATTAAAACAGTCTAAATTGGCTCTGCTTTAATGGGCTTACTCATAAAAAATTTTTTAAAGGATTATGAATCCTTTACTTTCAATTGTTATATTAATGCATAAATAGAATTTGTTTTCCTTCTCTATGTTAAAATGGCAAACTAGTCTTGGAACATTCACTATGTTCTTAACAAAAGATAGTAAAAGTTATTTTTAACTTCTGTGTAATTGGCCCAAATAGCAGATATTGTATACCAACCAGAGTAACTATGCTTTGTGCTGACTTTGTCATGCCTTTGATGATTTAAAAATGAAATAACAGAAAAGTTTCCTTATTGTGAAATAGCTGAAGTTCCTTTTCATTACACCTCCAGTTGTATTTATCTAGTAATACCATATTGTCACTCTAGTTAATAACTAGCCAAACTACAACAACCATTCATTGTTTCCCAGCATATACATTTTTGTTTTATGCCAGTGACTGTTCTTTTTTGAAAATTATTTTTAAAGCTGCCTTCCCAGGTTCAGTTTCAGAATTTAGAAAGATATAATTGTTAATATCTTTTTACATGCCAAACCATCTTTGATGCTTTCTAGTTTGCTCAAATAATAAAGGCTTAATATTTTAGTCTCTACCTTATGACATATATATGTCATTCACAAGCAGGAGGGATGCTAGTATTAACTGACTGTGGTTTATCTGCTCCATATTTCTTTTTCTTCTTCTTTTTTATTTGTTCTAATTAGTTATGCATGACAGTAGAATGCACTTATGCACTTTGATACATCATACATAAAAGGAGTATAATTTCTTATTTTTCTTCTTGTACATGATGTAGAATCATACTGGTCATGCAATCATATAAGCACATAGGGTAGTAATGTCTGATTCATTCTACTATCCTTCCTACCCGCATACCCTCTCCTTTCCCTTCACTCCCCTCTACCTAAAGTAACTCTATTCTTCCCTGCCCCTTATTGTGAATTAGCATCCGCATATCAGAGAAAACATTCAAGCTTTGTTTTTTTGGGATTGACTTATTTTGCCATATTTGTGACTGGCTAATAATCTAAGAATTGCATTATTTATAAACCCACAAAAGCATTCATTCTGTCCAATCAAAAAATAATGTTTATCTTCCCTCTGTTACTTTTTTAAATAGATAGGTCATTTCCTCACGTCCACAGTATATTCTTGCCCTTGAGGAAATAATGACAAAATTCATAACCTAATAGAGGATTTTATTCACCCTTTTCTGATATAGTTTGTCTACAGTAATAAACTAATAGAAACTTCAGTTTAATCAACAACGGATGGTTTTTGCTTTCCTTGCATGCTTGTCTGAAGACCTGTGCTGGAATCTTTGACAAAGACAGTCCCTGTGCCTTCACAGAAAACACTGCAGCAGCTACTCTTAACTGGGAGAGACATGCGGAGCCAGACGTCTTAGCATTCACTGACCACAAGTGGACATCTATAGACTAAACCATATGGCTATTTCAGGACTGCTAGGATGCTTTTTAGTCCAGAAGCAAATGGCCACGGAAGTACACTGCTGATTTGTGAGTCAAGAATAAATTATATAAGCCTAATGAGCCAACGAGGGAAATATAATCATGGTTATTTGTCTTGGTATACTGGTGGATTGCTTTGATGTTCTGTTTTCTGATGTGCATAAGGAAGTTCTTTTCTCTTTCATTTTTAATTATTTGCCTACTTCTTGGTCTATGGATAATCCTCAACTTAGCAAACTATGCTTATGCAAACTGAAAAGAAATATCTTTTAATGATTTCTTCTTCCCACTGACCTCTAACAAAGGAGTAAATATTTTCACAGAGTCTCTGGCTATTGTAACTATTTGAATAGATTCACAGACTCTGCTCTCCTCTTTACCAGGATATATTGGATAAATCTATTATACAATAAAAAACTCCAAAGAGTTTTATATGAGAATAAATGTCATTTAATCTGTTATAATTACATAACTGCCAAGGAACAAGAATTGTACTTCCTGTGCGGAAGCAAGGCTGTAGCCCTCTGAGGAAACTGGTCTGGTATCTATTTTTGGCTTAAGGGTCCCAACATTATACTGATAAGATAGTAAGGAAGTTTTGCTATCAGGCCAGTATTGTTAGCAAATGGTGAAGACCTCGAGAAAAATGGAAGTCGCTCACTTTTAGGTACTGCATATAAAACGTAATGAAGATTAATTTCTTGGCTTGGTTTTGCGGTATTGGAATATATGAGCAAAGAGGAGCTTTGATAAAAGTATCAATCATTACATTAAAAAATATTCATTTCATGTTAGCAAAGTAGTAAAAGAGTAATAGAAGAACAAAAATACAGAAAACTATTTAAAAAATTGAAATGATAGAAATCTAACTATTATCAATAATCATGTTAAATGCAAATGGACTGAACAATTCAATCAAAAGGCAGTGATTCTCAGTTTGGATTTTTAAAATGCAGGATCAAAGTTAAACAGTATCTAGTGGAGAGGCACACTTTAGGTTCAGAAGTATAATAGATTAAAAGTAAAAGAATGGAAAAAAATATATGATGCAAACAGTAACCACAAGAAAACTGAAATGGTTACATTTACAAAAAAAATTATATATATATATATATACTATAAAACAAACATGTTATTAGAGATAAAGAGGCACATTTTATACTATTAAAGAATCAACCTATCAGAAACTTAAAACAATTATAAACAAATGCACCTAACAACCAAGGAAAAATAAAACAAAGCAAAGATTGATAGAATTGAGAGAAGAAATAGACATTAAGTAATAATTGTCACAGACTCTTGTACCTCACTAATATTAGATTGAACAATTAGGCAAAGGATTGACACAGAAATAGAAGAGTTGAACAATACCATGAACAAGATACACCTAAAACACATCTGTGTAACACTCTACACAATAACAGAAGAATATACATCTTTTTCATGTGTACACAGAACATTATCCAAGATAAACATGCCAGACCATAAAACAAATCCCAGTAAATTTAAATAGACTGAAATCTTACAGAGCATATCCTCTAATCACTATGTATTAAAATTAAAAATTGATAAGAGAGAAAAGTTTGGGAGATTAACAAATTTGTGGAAATTTAAAAATATACTACTAAATAACCAGTACATCAATGAAGAAATTACAAAGAAAATTAGATAGTCTTTTAAAATAAAATGAAGACAAAACAAGCTGGGCATGGTGGTGAACAGTTATAATCCCAGGTACTTGGAAGCCTGAGGCAGGAGGATCCCAAGCTCAACGCCAGCCTAAGAGACTTAATAATATCTGTCTCAAAATAAAGATTTTTTTTTAAAGAACTGGGAATGTAACATAGAGGTAGAGTGCTTGCCTAGCATGCACAAGGCCTAGGTTCAATCCCCAATACCACCACCACTACAAAAACCTAGGGGATACAGCTAAAGCAGTGCATAGAGGAAAATACATGCTATAAATGTCTACGTTAAGAAAAAAAAGAGATCACACATTGGCAACCTAACCTACCACCTTGGACAATGAGAAAAAGAAGAGCAAACTAAACCAAAAGCAAGCAGAAGAAAAGAAATAATAAAGATTAGAATGGAAATTAACAAAATAAAGAATGGAAAAACAATTAAGAAAATCAACAAAACCAAGAGAGATTTCTTTGACCACATCAGTGAAATTGGCTAATTTTTAAAAGCTAGACTGAACGTGAAATCCAAACTGAGAATCACTGCCTTTTGATTGAATTGATAGATTACTAAAAGTAATTTATGAAATGGAATTTAGAAATGGGAGAAGGGACATGACCATGGATGGTTCAGAAGAAACAAGAATCGTAAGGAAACACTATGAACAAGTTTTTGCCAATGAGATCACTTAGATGAAATGGAAAAATTTCTACATTGATAATGAACTACTAAAACTTACTCAAGAAGAAATAGAAAATCAGAATAAATTCCTAGCAAATTAAGAGAGAATTGGTAGTTCAAGCCACAAACTAAAAAAGCCCAAGACCAAAGGGCTTCACTGATGAATCTACTAAATATTTAAGAATTAATACCAATTCTTCTAAAAAACAAGAGAAGTGCGAATGTTTTCTTAGCTTATTTACCCTGATACCAAAACAAGACAAAGACATCACAAGAAAAGACTGTAGACCAAAATTTCTCATGAATATATTCACAAAACTCTTCAATAAAATAGAAGGCTTATACAAAAAACCAAAGGCCACATGTTTTCTCTGATAAGTGGATGATGATACATAAGGGGGTGATCAAGAGAAGATTGGAGGAACTTTGGATTGTGTAGAAGGAAATGGGGAGGAAAGATAGTGGACTGACATATTATCATTACCCTATTATATGTATGATTACACGAATGGTGTGAATCTACATTGTGTACAACCATAGAAATGAAAAGTTGTACCCCATTTGTGTACAATCAATCAAAATGTAGTCTGTAAAAATAAAAAGAAAAGAAAAAAATAGAAGGCTTAGACCAAGTGGAATTATATGATCAACCTGGATTTATCCTAGGAATACAAGGTTGGCTGAATATCCAAAAATCAATGTAATATACCACATCAAGAGAATTTTAAGGACAAAAATGACATGATCATGTCAGTAGATGGCAGATTCAATGTAATTTCTATCAAAACCCAACTGCCTTATTTGCAGAAATGGACAAGCTTACAAACTAAATTTCTACACAGAGGTAGAGTGCTTGCCTAGCATGCACAAGGCCTAAAAATGTAAAGGACCCCAAAGAGTCAAAACAATTCTAAAAAAAAAAAAAAAAAAAAAAAAAGGGAGAGAAAGTTGGAGAATTCACACTTTTCAATTTCAAAACTTACTACAAGCTACAGAGTAATTGAAACAGCCTAGTTCTAGCATAATGGCAGGCACATGTGTCAATTTATTCAGGAATAAACCCTTACATTTATGGTCAAGTGATTTTCAAAAAGGCTGTCAAAACAATTAAGTGAGAAAAAGTAGTCACTTCAAACAACAGTGCTGGGACAATTGTATATCCAAATGAGAAGGAGTAAAGTTGGACTCCTATCTCACATCATATAAAAAATTAACTCAACATGGATCAAAGAACTAAAACTTTAAAACTCTTTGAAGAAAACAGGAGTGTATCTTCATAATTATGCAATGGTCAGTTAAAGATATGCAGTACTATTTCAGAATCCACATGAATCAACATTGCAAGTTAAAGAAACCATCCACAAAGGACCACATATTTATGGTTCCTTTTATAAGAAATATCCAGAACAGGTAAATCAATAGAGACAGAAAAGATGAGTAGTTTCCTAGACGTGGGGTGACAATGGGAATACTGGGCAATGTCTAAAGAGTACAGAATTTTTTTCTGGGAAAGGAAAATCTAAAATTGATTGTGGCATGCTTGCTCGACTCAGCAAACATACTAAAAGCCATTGATTTGCACGCTTTATTTTTTTAAATTTTTTTTTAGTTGTGGGGACACAGCATCTTTATTTTATTTTTGTATTTTTATGTGATGCTGAGGATTGAACCCACTACCTCATATGTGCTAGGCAAGGGCTCTACCACTGAGCTATAGCCCCAGCCCAACTTGCATACTTTAAATGAATCAATCATATGGTATATTAACTATATCTGCCAAGTTGATAATATCTGGAATGATACTGGGTATTGAAAATCCAATCCTAATTCCTTGTAAAATTTCCCAGCAGAAGCAGATCCTCTGGTCATAGTAATTGCTTGACACCATAAGGCTCTGGACTTGAAGACCATATGATGGGACTACTATGGGGTTGAATGCAGTCAATAACTCCAAAATATAACAAAATGAAACATTTCTGTGATCATAAATAACTTTGGAAGTTTGTCATTGTAGAGATGAACTGACAAGAAAAATTACCCAGAACTTGGAAATAAACCAGAAGGATGACTAGCTATTCAATCCATATCATACTAACTCATGACTTAAAGACCATCTGACTGAAGGAATATGTGCATTTTTTAATTTACTACTTACTATTAATTAGGGTTCAGACATATTACAGTCCCACAAAGTTAGATGCTAACTTGTAGGTAGTTTGATAGAGCACAAATAGATTTTTGTTTGTTTGGGTTTATTTTGTCCAGAGATGCAAATGATTTCTGTCTTTTCTGATAGAAAAGATCACCCCAAAGATATGCTTATATTGCTTTATAAGTGATTAGCTAATTTTGTATCTAACATTAATTTTATTTTCATTTTTTTAAAATGTTTTTTTAGTTGTCGATGGACCTTTATTTTATTTATTCATATGTGGCACTGAGAATTGAACCCAGTGCCTCACACATGTTAGGCAAGCACTCTACTACTGAGCCACAACCCCAGTCCTATTTTAGTATTCTTGGTCATCTTAATAGTTCCTTCATTAAACATCTAAATAAAACTTTGATACATGCTGTGTTAACAGCTTTGAGTCTCTGTGACCAAAATACTGGATACAAATAACTCAGAGGAGGAAAAGTTTATTTTGGGCTCACAGTTTCAGAGGTTCAGTCCAAGGTCAGCCAACTCCATCCTCTGGGCCCAAAGTGAGGCAAAGCATCATGGCAGAAGGGCATGGCAGAGGAAAGCTACTCACCTCATAGCAGCCAGGAGGCAGGAAAAGAGAGCTCTGCTCACCAGGGAAAAATTTAAACTCTTTGGGCATGCCCCCAGTTACATCCAGCCAAGCCCACCTGCCTGTAATTCCCACCCAATTAGTTCATTCAAATTATTAATTATTAATCCATCAAATGAATTAATCCACTGATTACGTTACAGCTCTCATAATCTAATCATTTCACCTGTGAATGTTCCTGGATCGTCTATCATGGGGTTTGGGGGGACACTTCATATCCAAACCATACACATGTTCTCTGTGTATATGTATACAAATCATATTTTTAAAAGAATTTTGAAAATTATACTTTGACAAATTATTTGAAGAGAACAGAGTGCTGAAACAGATTCTGGACTTCTTGAACATATGCCATTCTTCCCAAATACCAAGAATTTCCAAACAAAACAAGGAATGCAAGACTGTGTGCTTCAGAATTTTTGAAAATTGAGTTTGCACACTGGTTTTGACACGTACTAGTTGTGTGGCCTTGAATAAAGTATTTAATGTCTACAGGCCTCAGTATCTACAAACTGGAAATGCTGCTGCCTACTTCAGGGGGGGTTAGTGAAGATGAAATCATGAGTGTGAAAGAGCATGTGACTGGAAAACAGTACTCCTTTGTATTCACTCTATATATGAATGAAATACCAATATGTGAGGTTGTGCCTAGAGCAGAGTTGTATGTTTGAAAAATTATATAAATCAGAGTTCATTAGATGTGTTTCGTATGGAGAGAGAGAATAAAAGAGGTGTCAAGGAACTGGTTCACAGGACTGTAAAGGCTGGCAAGTCCAAAATCTGCAGGGTGGACCAACAGACAAGAAATTCAGGAGGAGAGGATGTTGCAGCTAGAGTCCAAAAGCAGTCTAATGACTTGGGGAAGGTCAATCTTTTTCTTAAGGTCTTCAGCTGGTTGAAGGTCTATCGTCATTGTGGAGGGTTATCTGCTCAAAATCTTCATAGCGGCATTTGCCAGGTAAATGGATGGAACTGGAGACTATCATGCTAAGTGAAATAAATCAATCCCCAAACACTAAAGTCCCCAGTGTTCTCTCTGATATGCAGATGCCGACTCACAATAGGCTGGGGACAGGGGACAGTTTTCACCAGATTTGACAAGGGGAGTAGGGGGAAGGGAGGCGGTAGGAATAGGAAAGACAGTGGAATGAATTGGACTTAACTTTTCTATTTTCATGTATGAGTACATGACCAGTGTACAATGATTAAAAAAATGGTAAGTTATATTCCTTGTATATATGTCAGAATACATTCTACTGTCATGTATAACTAAAATGAACAATTTAAAAAAAAATTTTTAAACCTTCTTAGCAACATCTAGTTCTGTTTGACAAACTATCTGGGTACTGTGGCCCAGCCAAGTTGACACATAAAATTTACCATCACACTTGTGTCCTCTTCTAGCCACCACAGTCTGAAGAAAACATTAACTAGGTGATGATATGTCTAGAATATTAAGTTGTTCTAAAACTGGACCAAAAAGACAGAATCATAAGAAAACAGGATGTTTGGTCTAGAGAAGTAGCGGGAGGTCCACTGTGGGGACTCGGAAAAAACCTCTGAAGTATGTCCTAAGACAAAGAGGGCTGACCTAGAAGGAAAGAGTGTCAGCTGAGGAGAAGCAGATTCTCAGTTCACCTTAATAAAGAATTTAGTAGGAGAGCTATCTGAAAATGGGCAGAGTGGACTTTCCTGGGATGTCCTGAGCTCCACACTGCTGGAGGCATGCAATCAGAGCAACGTTGCAAGATTTCATTGGGATAGTGAGAGACCGAAGGATACTGGTACAATATAATGGCACCAAACTGTCATGACTTTTTATCCTGACTCTGTCCCTATTTTGCCATGTTACCTTGAGTGAGTCTCCCTCACTCGAGGAAAATCTTTAGGCTCCAGAAATGAAAACAAGTCACCTGCACTTTCAAAATTCTTTTAAAATTTAGGGTCAAGGATCTTAAGATTTCTACAGTTTGGAAGTAAAAGCAATCTGTACAGGGTGATCCATCTTGGCCCACTGATGGATATGTCCTGGTTCAGAGAGTTGCAACTCCCTTACAGGCCCTAGAGCAGCTCAGTTCTTCCAAAAAAAGTCAGACACTGGGCACCAGGCCTCCTGAAATTACTGGTCTCCCTTTCTTCTTCTTTCATTCTGGAAAAATTCCAAAGGGTTTTTTTGGTTTTTTTTTTTTTTTTTGCTCTACAGATCCTTGGGCAAGATGCCCTCATACTCTTTGGAGAAGCTTCACTAGCTGGCTAACTCTCAAAAGAAATAATCACTTAGCCTGAAAACTATGTGCAGAAACTTCTACTTTAATTAAAACTTTTTTATTATAGTTGGCAGACTTCACTGAATTAATGATTAGACAGAAAAGTAAAATGATAGAATCGTGCAAATACATGGAATATGAGATTAGACAAGATGTTGAACAGACTGAAAAAAAGAAAAGGAAATGGAAAAATCCATTTTATAGCTTTGAAGTTGAGTGATGGTCACATGGTCTCATTAGTGTGGTTGTAATTACTTGAATCAGTTCTTGTGGCTTAATTCCAATGTGTTCAATTACACAGTAATGTAGCTAAGAGAAGACTTTTACTGGCATATATCTCAGTTCAGTCAGTCTAATTTTGGAAGTAAACTGTGTTCTCAAGAAAAATATTTAACAAAAGTATTTGTCTTTAATGTTTTTCTAGAAAAGATTATTTACTTAATTAAAAAAAAAAACTCTTTAACACTTACTGTATAGCAAAATTTAATACGCATTATACTTCTTAGTCCTTACAACTATTCCACGGTGAAAATGTTATTTAACTCACTACACCTGGAAAAACAGAGACCCAAAGAGGATAAGTTAATTTGTCTAAGATTATTTGCCAGCGAGTAGGAGCCCTGGATCTAAATGCCTGCTGGCTCTTATACATCCTATCTTCTCTGCACTTTTACTTTGTGCTCTATGAAAGGCACTCATTCCTGCCCTGAGGAATGCACAATCAGAATGTGTAATACACAAGCACAATTTTGCAAAAAGTCCCTATGTTAAATTTTTCTCAAATTACCAGTTATTCCACCACCTGTTTCCTGTTTCCATGACTAATATAGCAGATTTGATGATTTCTGAGTTTGGCCTTAGAAGAGTTGAGTTCGAAAATATATTGGGAGGGCACAAGGCAACAAAGAGAAGTATAGAGTGCAGCAAAGGTAAACTTCCCTGGTGGTTATCCTCCCAGGGATCGCTCCTGTGAGGACAGAGAGATTCTCGGATGAAACAACTCAATGTCTAAAAGAGTTTCCCAGAAATTAATTGGAAGAGTCACCCAAGAGGAACAGACAGGAGTTTGGACAACTTGGGAAGTCACAATCATCCAAAATAACAAAAGTAGTCAACTTAGTGCTCAAGAAGTAAGCTTGAGCACTAATCACTTCCTCTCTTCAAACCTGTTTTCTACTTGTAATGAAAGGGTTGGCTTAATAGCAAAGACTTATGTAACTCTGATGGTGTTACTTTCATTAGCTCGTTTCATCTTCACGCAAGGGGTGAGTTTGTTTGGAAGAGCACTGGCTCCATTCCAAATGGGCTGGGCTCTTGAATAGCAGTGTCTCAGCCTGGGTTGGAGCCCTGAAGATCTGATTAATGTGTTTAGCAACCAACTGGCTCTTTCTCTAGGTCTCTTGTGAAATAGCCTTTCCTGTGTGGTAATCATCATGTTTTGTGAGTTGGAACAAAGCAAATGAAAGATGGAACAAGTTAGTTTTATTTCCTTTTCTTAAACATAAAAATATCTGATTCTTTCCTGGATCTTTTTATTTTGACCTTAGGGAGAAGAAACAGATAGTATTAGTAGTGATTTCTGAGGAAATAAACTCCCAGTGATTGAATTCATCCAAATCATGAAATGAATTATCCCCTGGACCAACCACAGCCTCCCTGTTCCAAGGCTTCAAGCTGCACCTACATATATGATGCCCCAGAGCAAACTCAGGAAATCCCATAGACTCTACCTTCAAATATAGCCAGAGTCCCTGGTTTAAGACACTACGGACTTTTGCCTGGATCACTGTAGCAATATCCTAGCTGACCTCTGCTTTTATTCTTTTCTGTCTCTATATTCACAAGACATTCCCAAACAGTGCCCAGAGTGACACTTGTTCGATCACGTCACTGCTCTGCTTGACATCATGCACTTACTCCCCATTTCCCACAAAGCAAAATCTAATGTCCTTTAAATGCCCTTCAAGACGCCAATAAGCTACCCCTGCTGCTCCCATTACTTTGGGTGCCTCATTCCCATGGTCTTCCTCCTGCTCAATCCTGAACAGCCCTCTTGCTATGCTCCCAGTTAGGAACTTAGAGACTTTGATCAGCCTCTATCTGGGACTTTTCCCCCAGATGTCCACTCAGCCTTCTCCCCACCTCTTTCAATCTTTGTTCAATCTGACTTTCTCATGAATCCTACCCTGCCACTGTATTTAAAAATGCAAGATTCCTCCTTCTCTCCACTTCTTGCTCTACCTTCTAGAATAAGGAATTGTTTAAAAATCAAAAACAAAAAGAACTAGTTTTTGAGATAGAGTCTTGCTGACTTGCCCCAGCTAACCTCCAACTCATGATCCTCCCACTTCAGCCTCCCAAGTAGCTGGAATTTCAAGTTGCACCATTACACCTAGTTGATAAAGAACTCTTTAGTTGCTAACTTCCATCTGCTACTTAGTTTCATATAGTTGAAGACAATATTCATTCATTCAACAAACACTTATTCAGTACCTGCTCTATGCCAGGTACTGTTGTTCTTTTGCGGTACTGGGGATCAAACTCAGGGCCTTGTGCTTGCGAGGCGAGTACTCTACCAGCTGAGCTATCTCCCCAGCCCTTATGCCAGGTACTGAATTAAGCAGGAATTCAATCTTCGATTTTATTTTATTCAATTCAGTAAGTAGTAGTACACTATAGGTCCCCTAGGAGCAAACCTCAAGGCTGGGTAGTGAGCCCCATAGAAATGGAGAGTTAGCCAAGTGTAGCCAAAGCAAGAAATTTGGAACCAGAACCTGAGTTCCAACCCCAGCTTTACCTCTATCATAAAATAAGGGGAGTCAACTAGTTCATTGCTAAGGTCACTTCTGACTACTCTTTCATGGTTGTACCCTCATTTCATACAAAGTTAGAGTCTATGAGTCAATTGAGCTCACAAGGGTGAGGCACCTGCCTTAAGCAGTCAGGGTTACTACTCAGTGGTTAACCTGAGTTCATGCTGCAAATCCTCCCACTGAAAGAAAATACACAGCCCACATCCCTGCTGCTTCAGCAGAGCAAAGAGAAGTGAACCAAAGTCCCACAGAATTGACACCGGCTTCCTGTAAGCCAGCTGAACACGGAGAGGAGAATGAAAGGAATGAGCTTTGGTGAGGCTTTGAGTACACTTAAGGAACTCCTGGTAAAGCCAAGGGAAGAGATGGGACATTCATGTGCCCAAAGTAGGAATGAGGTCATCCAACAAATTTCCAGGGCAAAAAACAAAAGGCTATCTATTTGCATTTGTTTTCCTTTGTGTAATGGTTAATTTGAATTGTCAACTTGATTGTATTAAGAGATGCTGATGATTAAGAGGCTTCTGGGTGTGTCAATGAGGGTGTGTCTGAGAATGATTGGCAAGTGGGATAGTGAACTGAAGTGGAGACCCTTCCTAACTATGGGCAGCACCACCCAATAGGATGGTGGTTTGGATGAAATAAAAGTTGGAAGAACAAGGAAGCAGATGCAGATGCAAGCTCCACTGTTCTTGAATGGGTTCTTGATTGCTGCTTCAATCACCTAAGGATATCAGACTCTCGCTTC
Source organism: Sciurus carolinensis (assembly GCF_902686445.1). Lineage (NCBI taxonomy): Eukaryota > Metazoa > Chordata > Mammalia > Rodentia > Sciuridae > Sciurus > Sciurus carolinensis. The sequence goes on along the minus strand of NC_062218.1, from coordinate 108,584,493 downwards.
TTCACTCTTCCAAAGTGGACTCTGCCAGGGATTCTCCAGGTAGTTTCCAAAAGCCTTGGTCTCAGACTAGTATAGCACTGTTGATCCTTCTTGTTCTGGGACTTCTGCCTCTTGAACTGCACAGCTGCTGGTTCTTCCAGCTCCCCAGCTGCAGAGGGCTATTGTGGACTATCCATCTTCTGGTTGTGTAAGTCAATCTAATAAGTCACCTTTTTATAATCATATTTCCTGTGATTCTGTTCCCCTAGAGAACCCTGACTAATACACCTTACATTGACTTTCTTTTCTTTTTAAGTATTGTTAGAAGAGCAACTATTTTCTTACTCTGTTGCAGGCATGGATTCATTAGCCAATGTGATGTGAAGTAGAGAGTTGCATTTATAGAACCAGAAAAAAAAAAAAAAAAAAACAGGAAGCTGTACCAGAAGTGAGAAAATCTGTGGGCATGTCCCTTTAACTTTCTGGGCTTGATTTTTTTCCATCTGAAAAATACAGGGATTGAACTAGATTCTTGCTACTACTACCTAGTCATACACAGCCTGCTAAACTGGCTAGAGTGAGCATCAGTAAACTCCAATCCCCTGGCCAGATCTGACCAATGCTTGTTTTTGTACAGCCTGCAAGCACCACTGAAGCTGGCACTGTGAGCCTCAGAAACCACTTGTCCTCTTGGGTCCCTGCTTCTCCCTCTGCTTATTTGCCTGGGCTGTGCCTCCCTGCTGCCCAGGGCCAGCACTGGCTGCCACCTATGCACTGAGAATTCCACTGCTGATGACTGCCAGTCACTGAGCAATGAGACCTCAGCCTGCCCAATTTGAAACACTTGGTTTCTGGGAGGAAAGAAGGGCACTGGACGCTGGGTGTTACCAGGGAAGATAGTTAAATGGACCTTTCTCTTTCTCTCTCTTCTTGTCCCACTTTTCCCCACCTACTCCCCACTGACCTTCCTCCCTCAGCTGGTTTCTCTCCAACTGGGTTCAAAGTATGCCCACAAGGAGGCAATCAGCAACTCAGAGGGAAGGGCAAGGTTGTCTCTCTGGTTATATAGATACATAATATTCTTGATTTTGCCTTGGCCTACAAATTCCAACCTATTTCTATCTGTTCCTTTATAGAAAATGTTTGCCAATCCACAGGGTGTGGTGCACATGCCTGAAATCCCAGCAGCTCAGGAGACTGGGACAGGAAGACCATGAGTTCAAAAACAGCCTCAGCAAAAGTGAGACCCTGTCTCTAAATGAAACACCAAAAAGGGCTGGGATGTGGCTCAGTGGTCAAGTGCCCCTGAGTTCAATCCCCAGTACCTGCCCTCAAATTAAAAGAAGAAAGAAAGAAAAAATGTTTGCCAATCCAAGGGCTATTGCAGAACCTGTGAGAGAAGGGTACAAAGTGATTAGATGACCTGGGTCCAGATCCTAACTCTACCACTTCTAGGTGTGACCTTGAGAAAATTACTTAACTTCTGTGAGCTTGTTTCTTTACCTGTAAAATTGGGTTAATAAATGTGGTGCCTTCCTCATGGGGTAGTTGTATGTGTGTATACCTATCAGATAATTGTAGCAAATTTAGCAATGGGTATATGTAATAAAAATGTTCAGACATAAAAACATTAAGCAAAATTTATTGTGTGCTGACTTTGGGGCAGGCCCTTTGCCCGGCCTTAGCACAGTCCATAGTCTAGAAAGAAGGCTGATTCCTTTTTGAAAATAGAGGCAGTGCAGTCTGCAAGTTGCTCTAACAGGACGAAGTTGCAGGAGAAAGGTAAGCATGGTCAACTCCTCATTGCCAGCGCTGGACAAGATTTTACAAAAGAAAATTACCCATGAGGTGGCAAGCAGATAAAAAGGTCATTCCTGGTTGAGGTAATTGCTTATGCAGGGTCCTAAAGACATAAAAGGATACTGCATGTTCTCGTTAGTTGGTCAACAAGACTTAGAGGGCCTTCAGTGCAGTGCCCTCCTTCAGAAGAAGCTGAAAAGGCAGAAAGATCCCGGAGGACTTATCTACTATGCCAAGAGTTTGGGAGTTTGTCCTATGGGTGATGAAGAGTCACTGAGGAAATCCAAGCAACAGCAAAACAAGATCAAGATCAAAAGATGGGTTTGAGAAAGACCACCCTAAATCAAAGTAGAGAACACATGAGGCAGCAGTAAGTCCAGGAGGAAATCGGTACAACTCTGAATTAAGGCAGAGACTATGAGAATGAAGAGGGGAGCTATTGAGGAGGCAGACTCAAAAGGGAACCACCCCAGAAGTTCTTGGGTTTTGCGCTGGGGTGGGTGGGTGAGAGAAGGAAATAACTGCAGTAGGTGGCGCAGGTAGGGAATAATCAGCTCCATTAAAAAAAAAAAACCCAAAACTCAGAGTCCCGTGCCCAGGAAAGGTTGACCAGAACAAAGACACACCTGCATCCTTGGCCTTGCTTACATTTGGGAAATAGGATTTTACCAGCACCACCACCATATTTTTTGGGTGAAGCTCCCACAGGGGCCAGACACATATTGAGATGGTGGCTTTTTTTTTTTTTTTTTTTTTTTTTTTTTTTTTGTCCCCTTCTGTTCACTTACTGTGACTTTTAGATGAGTCTTCAAGATTCAGTGTAGGAAAAGCTGTGATTAATGTTATTTTCAACAAGAAACCAAAGGCAGGGAAGGCAGCCCTGGCAAATGACCAGAATCCGTCAGAGACATTCTCTGAAGTTGCAGAGGCCCCAGGCCTTTGCTGTGGAACTCCTTTGACCAAAGCCTAGCTCTGCCCAGTTTTTTCAGTTGTTATTGTGAATTTTCTTTGAAGAACTTGAGAGAAATGAAAACCACCCCAGATTTTTCATACATTGAATATATAGAGAGAGACCTTTTGTTACATGTCACTGGTGCTTCATAGCTTACAAAGTGCTTTTGCAACCATAATGATTCTTTATTTTCATTGAGATGGGAATTATCTTCCCATTCTATGTATTGCTGGGTCAAATGGTGGGTCCATTCCAAGTTTTCTGAGGAATCTCAGAAAACTTTCCAGAGTGGCTGCACCAATTTGCAACTCCACCAGCAATGTATGAGTGTGCCTTTTTTCCCACATCCACGCCAACACTTATTATTGCTTGTGTTCTTGATTATAGTCATTCTAATTGGAGTTAGATGAAATCTTAGGGTGATTTTAATTTGCATTTTTCTAATTACTAGGGATGATGAGCACTTTTTTATATATTTGTTGATCAACCTGTATATCTTCTTCTATGAATTGTCTGCCCATTTCCTTAGCCCATTTATTGATTGGGTTCTTTGTATTTTGGTTGTAAAGTCTTTTAAGTTCTTAATAAACTTTGGAGCTGAGTGCTCTGTCTGAAGTGTGTGTGGAAAAGATTTTCTCCCACTCTGTATCTCTTTTCACATTATTGATTGTTTCCTGTGCTGAGAAAAAAACGTTTTAGTTTGAATCTATCCCATTTAATGATTTTTGCTTTTATTTCTTGCACTATTGGGGTCTTGTTAAGGAAATCTGGTCCTAAACCAACATGATAGAGATTCGGGCCTACTTTTTCTACTATTTGGTGAAGGGTCTCAGGTCTAATTCCTAGATCCTTGATCCATTTTGAGTTGAGTTTTGTACAGGGTGAGAGATAGGGGGTTAATTTCATTTTACTGCAAATGGATTTCCAGTTTTGCCAGTACCATTCGTTGAAGAGGCTATCTTTTCTCCATTTTATGTTTTTGGCACCTTTGTCTAGTATGAGATAACTGTACTTAGGTAGGTATGTCTCCATGTCTTCTGTCCTGTACCATTGACCTACCTGTCTATTTTGGTGCCAATACCATGCCATTTTTGATACTATTGCTCTATAGTAGAGTTTAAGGTCTGGTATTGTGATACCTTCTGCATCACTCTTACTGCCCAGGATTGTTTTGGTTATTCTGGGTCTTTTGTTCTTCCAGATGAATTTCATGATTGCTTTTTCTGTTTCTATGAGAAATGTCATAGGGATTTTAATTGGAATTGCATTAAATCTGTATAGCGCCTTTGGAAGTATGGCCATTTTGATAATATTAATTCTGCCTATCCAAGAACATGGGAGATCTTTCCATCTTCTAAGGTCTTCTTCAGTTTCTTTTTTCAATGTTTCCTAGTTTTCTTTGTAGAAATCTTTCACCTCTTTGGTTAAATTGATTCCCAAGCATTTTTTTTTTGAGGCTATTGTGAATGGAGTTGTTTTCCTCATTTCCCTTTCAGATGTTTCATCGCTTATGTATAAAAATGCTTTAGATTTATGCATGTTGATTTTATATCCTGTTATTTTGCTGAATTCATTTATGAGGTCTAGAAGTTTCCTGGAGGAGTTTTTTGGATCATCAGCAAATACAGTTTAAGTTCCTCTTTTTCCTATTCATATCCCTTTAATTTCTTTAGTCTGTCTAATTGCTCTGGCTAGTATTTCAAGGACAATGTTGAGTAGAAGTGGTGAAAGAGGGCATCCCTGTCTTGTTCCCATTTTTAAAGAAAATGCTTTCAGTTTTTCTCCATTAAGAATGATGTTGGCTGTGGGCTTAGCATAAATAGTCTTTACAATGTTCAGATATCTTCCTACTATCCATATTTTTTCTATTTTTTTGAGCTTGAAGGGTTGTTGTATTTTGTCAAACACTTTTTCTGCATCAATTTAAATAACCATATGATTCTTATCCTTACGTCTATTGAAATGATGGATTACATTTATTGATTTACGGATGTTGAACCAACCTTGCATTCCCGGGATGAACCCAACATGATGGTGGTGCACTATCTTCTTAATATGTTTTGGGATACGGTTTGCCAGGATTTTGTTAAGGATTTTTTGCATCTATATTCATCAGGGATATTGATCTAAAATTTTCTTTCCTTGATGTATCTTTGTCTGGTTTGGGTATGAGGGTGATATTAATTTCATAGAATGAGTTTGGTAGGGTTCCCTCCTTTTCTATTTCCTGGAATACTTTGAGAGGTATTGAAATGAGTTCTTCTTTGAAGGTCTTGTAGAACTTGGCTGAGAATCCATCTGGTCCTGGGCTTTTCTTAGTTGGTAGGCTTTTGATGGCTTCTTCTATTTCATTGCTTGATATTGATCTGTTTAAATTGTGTATGTCCTCCTGGTTCAGTTTGGGAGGAGCATATGTCTCTAGAAATTTGTCAATGTCTTTGGTATTTTCTATTTTGTTGGAATACAGATTTTCAAAGTAGCTTCTCATTATGTTATGTATTTCAGTGGTGTCTGTCATGATATTTTCTTTTTCATCATGAATTTTAGTAATTTGAGTGTTCTCTCTCCTTCTCTTTATTAGTGTGGCAAGGGTTTGTCTATTTTGTTTACTTTTTCAAAGATCCAACTTTTTGTTTTGTCAATTTTTTTGAATTGTTTCTTTTGTTTCAGTTTCAATTATTTCCACTCTGATCTTATTTCCTGTCTTCTACTACTTTTGGTGTTGTTCTCTTTTTCTTTTTCTATGGCTTTGAGCTATAATGTTAGGTCATTTAGTTGTTGAATTTTTATTCTCTTCTTGAATGTACTCCATGAAGTGAATTTTCCTCTACTGCTTTCATAGTGTCCCAGAGATTTTGATATGTTGTATCATCATCCTCATTTACTTTTAAGAATTTTTTTATATCCTCCCTGATGTTTTCTGTTATCCATGCTTCATTCAATAGCATATTATTTAATCTTCAGGTGTTGGAGTAATTTCTGCTTTTTTTTGTCATTGATTTCTAATTTCATTCCATTATGATCTGGTAGAACACAAGGCAGTATCTCTATTTTTTTGCATTTACTAAGGGCTGCTTTGTGGCATACATATGGTCTATTTTCAGGAAGGTGCCATGTGCTGCTGAAAAGAAAGTGAATTCACTTGTTGATGGATGGAATATTCTATATATGGCTGTTAAGTCTAAGTTATTGATGGTGTTATTGAGTTCTGTGGTTTCTTTGTTTAGTTTTTGTTTGGAAGATGTATCCAGTGGTGACAGCATTGTGTTAATGTCACCCAGAATTATTGTGTTGTGGTCTATTTGATTCCTGGAATTGAGAAGGATTTGTTTGATGTACATGAATGCACTATTGTTTGGGACATAAATGTTTATAATAGTTATGTCTTCCTGATTTATGTTTCCCTTAAGCAGTATGAAATGTCCTTCTTTATCCCTTCTGACTAACTTTGGCTTGAATCCACTTTATCTAAGGATGAAAACCCCCGCTTTTTTACTGAGTTCGTGTGCGAGGTAGGTTTTTTCCTGTCCTTTTACCTTTAGTCTGTGGATGTCTTTTTCTATGAGATGAGTCTCTTGAAGGCAGCATATTGTTGGGTCTTTCTTTTTAATCCAATCTGCCAGTCTATGTCTTTTGATTGATGAGTTTAGGCCATTAACATTCACAGTTATTATTGAGATATGATTTGTATTCCCAATAATTTGGGTTTATTTTTGGTTTTTAACTTGACTTGTTTCTCCTTTGAATGGTTTTTCCTTTAAGGTATTTCTGCCCTTTGCTGACCTACATTGTTGTTTTTCATTTCCTCCTCATGCAATATTTTGTTGCGAACATTCTGTAGCGCAGGCTTTCTATTTGTAAATTCTTTTAACTTCTGTTTATTATGGAAGGATTTTATTTCATCTTCAAATCTGAAGGTTAGTTTTGCTGAGTATATGATTCTTGGTTGGCAACCATGTTCTTTCAGAGCTTGAAATATGTTGTTCCAGGCCCTTTTAGCTTTTAGAGTCTGGGTTGAGAAATCTCCTGATATCTGTATTGATTTGCCCCTATATGGAATCTGATGCTTTTCTCTTGCAGCCTTCAAAATCCTATCTTTATTTTGAATGTTAGGCATTTTCATTATAATGTGCCTTGGTGTGGATCTGTTGTGATTTTGTACATTTGGTGTTCTGTAAGCCTCTTGTATTTGATTTTCCATTTCATTCTTCAGGTTTGGGAAATTTTCTGATATTATTTCATTGAATAGGTTGTTCATTCCTTTGGTTTGTATCTCTGTGCCTTCCTCAATTCTGATAATTCTTAAATTTGGTCTTTTCATGATGTCCCATAGTTCTTGGAGGTTCTGTTCATGATTTCTCACCATCTTCTCTGTTTGGTTTACTTTATTTTCAAGATTAAATATTTTGTCTTCATTAAGGTTCTGTCTTCCAAGTGGTCTAGTCTGTTCATGATACTTTCCATTGAGTTTTTTATCTGGTTTATTGTTTCCTTTATTTCAAGGATTTCCCTTTGGTTTTGTTGTTGTTGTTGTTGTTGTTGTTGTTTGTTTTTTGAGAATATCTCTTTGTTGAAATGATCTTTTGTTTTCTGCAGCTGCTCTTTCAACATCTTATGGGTGTGACCATTCATTGCCTGCATTTGCTCTCTTAACTCATCCTTTGCTTCACAAATAATTTTAATTATGTATAATATGAACTCCTTTTCTGACATTTCTTCTACCATACTGTCATTGGATTCTATTAATATAGAATCTATATTTGTTTGGATCATTTACTTCCCTCGTTTTTTCATGTTGTTCATGTATCTTCCCCTCTAGCAGTGCAGCTCTGGGGTATTGCAGTTCCCCCCATAGGCTTATAATGACCCTATAGCTTTCCAAAACCTTTTCTTTAAGGGGAGATCAATATTGGCAGTGCCCAGTTCAGACAATATGCAATCCTAGACCAAATAGCTCCTATGAGGACATTAACAATGTTGTCATAATAAACAGAATGAATTCAACTATTACCTACAGTATAACAAATAGATTTGCAATAAGGTCTGCAGTTTCTAATGGAGGACATAGAGGATGGGGAGGGATGTAGGATGTAGCTGTTAATGGGATAAGAAAAGAATCTTTAGAAGTTCTAGATCATAGAAACAGTGATAGTATAATCAAACAAAGTTGGTTGTTAGCATGCGAAAAGGGAGAAAGAGACTCTGAGGAAACAAGTAAACAAAAGGAAAAGAGAGTGAGAAAAGTAAAGAAAAAAACTTAAAATTTTTCAATAAGGAAAAATAAGAAAATCTACACTATAACAGTCATATTGTATTCAAACCTCACAGTCTTCAGTAGCCTGATTTATGAGAGGTACCTGACAATGAGCTTCCAGTCTCCAGCAGGTGTCTCAGGATGAGATTTTCCCACCTAAAGATGGGAGATACTGCTTCCAGGATTATCCAAGATGTAAGCTCCGGCTTCCAAATGTGTTGGCAAATGAGGAGCTGCAGCACAGAGTGTGGGCATGGTCAACTGGAGGTCCTAGTAGCGGGGTGCGGTTGGTCAGGCAAGGGTCCTGGAGGTGGGGTGCAGTCAGTCGGTCTGTGGTTCCTGGTGGTAGGGTGCAGTCAGTCGGTCTGAGGGCCTTGGAGGCAGGGAGTGATCAGTCAGGCTGAGGGGTCCTGGAGACAGGACTCAATCAGTCCAGCCAGGGGTCCTATGGGGCCTGGCTGTTGTCTCAAAATGGTGGCAGCCACATGTAACCAATCTGCAGGTACTGTGACAGTGAACTTCCAGGCAACAGCAGGCAGCTGGCGCTCCACTGGCAGTCTGCAGTTCGCTGGCTGCTGTGAGATGATTGGGAGGTGAACCTCAGGCGGTGGGTGATGGTTAGATGAAAGGCAGGTGATGGACAGGAAAGAGGCAGGAAAATGGCAAATGGTAGGTGCGAGAGAGTGAGCAATCTGCACTTTATAAGTCTGAAACTCTGTAAGGAACTGTTACAGAACTGGGGCCTTCTGAGAAACTGAGGCAATGCAAAGACCCACCTCCCCCTACAAACCCTGATTCTTGCAACCAGTCAAAAAGATTTCAGACAAGTCACTCAGAGTAACAGGAATGAGTTTATTGAAGGAATAGGAAAAGGGAGAGGGGACATTCCCAGGAGAGAAAGTGGGTCCTCTTGGAGATGAGAAGGATCATGTGCCTCTCCTGCACTCCAGTTTTATTGGGGATCCCAGAGCATCCTGCCAAGGTGCACCTCTTGACTTTTGACTAACATCGGGATGACAGACTTTCAAGTCCCCGTTGCCATGAAAACTCTGTCACCTTGGCCTCTGTTGACTGATTCTAATTGTATTCTTACTCATTTTCACAGGTTTTATGGTTAGGAGGAATTATCCTTATCTTCCGGGATCTGGTCTGTGAAAAGGGCCACAAAAGTCTCTCCCTTCAAAGTAAATTGGGTTTCCTTTTTTTTTTTTTTTTCTATTCTCATACAAATTTATTACTTATGGAGTTTGTCTACATTATACAATGAAAGTAATATTTCCAAATAAATAAATTTACCATATTATTAGAACATAGCATCAAGTAACAAAGTACATTTTTACTTGTTTCCTCTTATCAACGTTATTTCCTGCCTGCATTCCCTTGCAGATAACAGGTAGTTTGCTGAGGAATGTGATATATCCTGTCCACTTAGGCAAGGCAGGGCTGCAGGTAAATTGTTTTTTGTCAAAGAAAACATGTAGAGTCAGCATGGTGGGCCCATTTTATAGAATTTTGTTCTTAACCTCCCGTTTCCACCATCCTCATCCAACTGCCCCTTAACAGAACCATAGAGAATGTCTAAAAGCAGGAATGGGGGGACATTTATTACAAGATCCCACCCTATGTTGGTCAAGGTTTTCCCCAAAGAGTGTTTTTTAAAAAATATTTTTTAGTTGTAGATGGACACAATACTTTTATTTTATTTATTTATTTTTATGTGGTGCTGAGAATCAAACCCAGTGCCTCACACAGGCTAGGCAAGTGCTCTACCACTGAACTACAACCCCAGCCCAAGCAAAGAATGTAAACACATCCAGGTTTGCCAAGTGAATTCTCAAAGGTATCCCAAAACTATTTTCATATATTAATTATAAGTTAAAAAGATCAGAGGAAGGCGTCAACCTAGGACTGGAGTAGTCACAGGAACACAGATCTCCAAAGTCAAGCCTAATCTTCAGAGACTGAAACTAGGGCTCTGTAGAATTAGAATTATGGAAAATAGAATCCAGGCCCCTTGGAAATGGGAAGAAGAGCCTGGCAAGGGACAGGCAAGGTGTTTTAGTTTTCTGCCACAGGAGACTGTCATGAATGACTTGGATCTGGAATGTCTCGCAAAGACTCAGGAGTTGAAGGCTTGGTCCCCAGCGCAGTAATGTTCAGAGGCAGGGCTTTGGGAAAGTGGATGGTGAGGCCTCTGACCTTATCAACGTATTAATCCATTGAGGGATTCCTAACTGAATGAGCTTTGGCAGGCAGTGGAAACTGTAGGAGGTGGAACCAGTTGGAGGAAGTGGGTTGTTGGGGGTGTGCCCTTGGGAACTATATCATATCCCCAATCCCATGCATGAGTGACTACACCCTCATGCTCCCTTATTCTTTGTCTCTCTCTCTGCTTCCAGCTTGCCTTCAGAAGAACAGCTTTCCTCATCTTCATCCTTCTGACATAATGTTCCACCTTGCCTCAGGCCCAAAGCAATGCAGTCAGCTAAACATAGACTGAACTTCTGAAACTGTGAACCAAAATAAATCTTTCTTTCTCTGAGTTGTTTTTCTCAAGTATCTTGTCCCAGTGATGGAAAACTGACCAACATAGAGACTTTCTACATTCAATAACACGATGACCAGAGAATGCCTGGTATTCTGCTGGTGAATCTACCAATAACCAGAGGGCAACAGAGACAAGCCTCTCCAAGTCCAGTCTCAAGGTCGAAGACAGCAAATTTAACAAATGATTATCAAAAAGAAGTACTTCACCACTTTAGTGGGAAGCTTGTTATAAATTTAAATTCCTGGGCCCCACCCCAGAAATTCCAATTTGGGTCTTGGAAATCTACATATATAAATCTGTATTTGTAACCTACAGTTATAAATACCTCAGGTAATTCTTATGTGGGTGGTCTGAAACCACATGTGAGAAACACTGCCCCAGGACCATGACTCTAAGCCCTATGAATGGAGAAAGTATCTCATTTTCCCTCCCAAATACCTGGTACATCACAGAGATCATAAAGTTGTCCATTTAATTGTTCAAAGTCAGTCCTCGAAAAAGTGTGTTTTTCACACAAAGCCAGCCAAAGTCAGTGGCCTCTCTGCGCCTTCAGGTTCTAGGACTTCATTATACCAGGGGATATAAGTTCAGGAAAAAGCATCCAAACTCAACAGAGGCTAATTGATGAACCATAATGCCAAAAAGTTCTTTAACACAAAGAAATAACTGCAAATCAGTTGGCTAATAATATATTTTTTCATAAGAGCAAAATCTACCTATAAAATTAGTACTAGACTATAGCTTGGTAAACAAAAAGAGTAGACGAAATTTTAGGCTTACATTGTTAAAGTATTTGTGAGATAATATATATGAGAGCACTATATAAATTGAAAAGCATTAGAAAAATACAGGCATTATTAACATATTAGAACATAAGCTGGAGACATTTTACATAAAGGTAACACGCATAAACTCTGAAGTCAGAACAGAGTTCCACTTCTCTCTACGAAAGCTTAGACAAGTCACTGCACGTCCCTGAGCCTCCATCTCCTGACACTCAAAGCAGAAAAATGGTACTACCTGCCTTTTGAATTTTTGTGAGGATTAAAGTAAAGAATGTATATTAATTTTTTTTTTTTGGGTGCTGGGGATCGAACCCAGGGCCTTGTGCTTACAAGGCAAGCACTCTACCAACTGAGCTATCTCCCCAGCCCCATATATTAAGTTTTAACACAGTACCTTGACTAATAAGTTTTCAATAAAGATTTGTTGTATTCAGTTCCCTTTCTTCTCTACCACCAACTCTAATGTCAGCTGGGTAATAATACAACACAACACTAGTACAATGATAAAATTACAAGCAAGATGGCAGGCAACATGGGCTCTAATCTCTGCTAAGCATTTTAGGTGATCCTTTTAAGCTTTGGTTTATACCTCAGAAATAACATATACCTTGGCACCAAAATAGGTAGACCAATGGTACAGAATAAAGTACACAAAAACAAACCCACATAACTACAGTTATTTCATGCTAGACAAAGGTGCCAAAAACAAACAATGGAGAAAATATAGCCTCTTCAACAAATGGTGCTGGGAAAACTGGAATCCATATGCAGCAAGAGAAAATGAACCCCTATCTCTCACCCTGTACAAAACTCAACTCAAAATGGATCAAGGACCTAGGTTTCTTTTTTTCTTTTTTTTTTTTTTTTTGTGGTGCTGGGGATTGAACTCAGGACCTTGTACTTGCAAGGCAAGCACTCTACCAACTGAGCTATCTCCCCAGCCCCAAGACCTAGGAATTAGACCAGAGACCCTGCACCCAATAGAAGAAAAAGTAGGTCTAAATCTTCATCATGTCAACTTAGGACCAGACTTCCTTAACATGACCCCCAAAGCACAAGAACTAAAAGCAAGAATCAATAAATGTGATACATTCAAACTAAAAAGCTTTTTCTCAGCAAAGGAAACAATCAACAATGTGAAGAGACAGCCTACAGAGTGGGAGAAAAATCTTTGCCACAAACACTTTAGATAGAGCACTAATCTCCAGAATGTGTAAAGAACTCAAAACAACTTTACACCAAGAATACAAATAACCCAATCAATAAATGGGCTAAGGAAATGAGTAGCCACTTCACAGAAGATCTACAAGCAATCAACAGATATATGAAAAAATGTTTAACATCCCTAGTAATAAGAGAAATGCAAATCAAAACTACCCTAAGATTTCATCTCACCCCAATTAGAATGGCTTACATCCCTAGTAATAAGAGAAATGCAAATCAAAACTACACTAAGATTTCATCTCACCCCAATTAGAATGGCTATTATCAAAAACAGAAGCAACAATAGGTGTTGGCGAGGATGTGGGGAAAAGGTACACTAATACACTGCTGGTGGGGTTGCAAATTGGTGCAGCCACTCTGGAAAGCAATATAGAGATTGCTTTAAAAACTTGGAATGGAACCACCATTTGACCCAGCTATCCCACTCCTTGGCCTATAGCCAAAGGACTTAAAATCAGCATACCACAGTGATGCAACCACATCAATGTTCATAGCTGCTCAATTCACAATAGCCAGATTGTGGAACCAACCTAGATGCCCTTCAATAGATGAATGGATAAAGAAACTGTGGTATATATACACAACGGAATATCATTCAGCCATAAAGAAGAATAAAATCATGGCATTTTTCAGGTAAATGGATGGAGTTAAAGAATATCATGCTAAGTAAAATAAGCCAATCCCCCAAAAAGCAAATACTGAGTGATTTCTCTGATAAGTAGATTATGATACATAGCGGAAGCAGGTTGTGGGGTAAGGCAAGAATGGAGGAAGGATGGATTGTGTAGAGAAAAATGAGGGGTGGGGCGGGGGGCCAGGGAAGGAAAGATAATAGAATGAGACAAACATCATTACCCTCTGTACACGTATGATTACACGAATGATGTGACTCTACTTCGTTTACAACCAGAGAAATGAAGTTGTACCCCATTTGTGTACAATGAATTAAAATAATAACAATAGAAATGACATCTGCCAACACTGATTTACTTTTTCATTCATTGATACTTATTTAATGTCCACAATACAGGCTTAGACTAAATCCGGAAATAAATGAACCTACTCCGCTCGGGGGAGCTTACTAAGAAGTTTCAAACGAAAACAATGTATGCGAAAGTTCCCCGGGAGTTACTGATAAGACTGTCAGAACAAAGTGCTGGCGAAAACTCTTAACTTTCCAGCTCCCAGGGAATCTGTCTCTTAGAGACCTTCGATCTGTCTCTTGCATTTCTGCTTGGAGGTTGGGAAGGTCCTGGTACATAAGAGAGCAGCCTTCTTTTCTGGAAGAAAGGAAGAAAAGGGAGAGCGCGGAGCCAATCCGGGTTTGAGCTTCGAGTCTGGGCATAAAGATAGGTCTGAGCTAGCTCCCGGCAGCTGACGCTCACTGAAACCCAACGGAGCCGGAGGAGGGCGGGGGCAAAATCTGAGAGGCCAGCTGCGAGGCATCACTTTGATATTCAAGCAACGCAAAGCCCTACTGCGTCAAAGACCACGTAAAAGCACGTAGAGTAGGCGGCGAGGATGCCCACGGCTCTGTGGTCACGTGAGGCGGCGGGAGGGCCGTTGGCTCCTCCCTCTCCAAGATGGCGTCCTTGCTACAGTCGGAGCGGGTTCTCTATCTAGTCCAAGGAGAAAAGAAGGTTCGGGCCCCGCTCTCGCAGCTCTACTTCTGCCGATATTGTAGCGAGCTGCGATCGCTGGAATGTGTGTCTCACGAGGTAACAGTCGTTCCGCAGAGAGTGTGTTGGGGTGGGGGGTGTTCATCCTAGTCACTGCGACCGGTGGGGAAGTTCCGCCGGGTGGAGGCGGGCAGTCATTTTACTAGCTTACTGATTGGCTCTGTCTCCCGTCACTCAGCTTTGCCTGCGATTTAATTTGCTTATAACCTGTCACTTGGAAAGGAAGTGCGGCCCTGGGTGGGGCTGAGCGGATTTTCTTGTTCTGGAGCGGCCTCTGGTTGGACAAATTTGACTTAGACCCTGGCTGTCTCCTGTGGGGCTTGGTAATCGAGTGGGCAAGGGAAAAGGATCCGGGATGTTTATTAGTTCAGGCCACTTGGGCGAAATAACTGTTCTTGCAGGATCGATAGAAGGGAGAGGCAGACATTCTCATACAGGGACCTCTTTCATGGAAGGTCGACCCCTGGTTTTATCCAGCAACTGGGCGCTCTTCAAACTCCTTGCCTCCTTTCCTGATTCAGGCCAAGGCCTACCCAGGGAAGAGATTAAAGTGAGTGGGTGAGTTGAGTGAAAGACGCCTAGAATAAAGTGAGGGAAGCTCAGAGAGTTTCATGGCGCTTCTCCTGATGGTACTGGTGCTATCCTTCACGGGTGGAATAGGATTGCTTAGAAATAGAAGACCCCGGCCAGTAAAAAATCACCAAATAACAAAACCTGTAACCCTTCGGGCACAATTTGATCATTCAGTAAACTTTAGGAATAAAAAGAGGAGTAAGACAAACTGCTGTTAATGACTCAATTTCTTGAAGAAAAATATAATAGTAATAATAGTTATATTTGTTGGGTACTTGCTACATGGCATACGTTTTAGGTAATACCTGCAGACCAATGAAGATGGTTGGTTAAAAAAAAAAAGCATTTTACAGACAAAGAACAAGAGTGTTTGCCTTATGTCATGTCATGCACAGTAATTTGGCGGTGGAAGAAAAAAATCAGGCTTTGAACCTAAACAGCCCAACACATAGACTTTTACTAGAGATTCCTGGACTGTCAAAATGTATCTGAAATGTGTCTTGTACCATAAACCATTTACACATTCACAGTTATTTTACTGGAGATGCTTTTCATAATATTAAGAGGGAATCAAGGAAAGCAATTAGAAAACACAAGTAAAATAAATATCACTATATATATATATATATACACATATACACACACACAAATGATTTTTTTTTATTTTTATGTATTCTCCATTAGCACTGTTCATGTATCTCCTTGTCTGGTCCTTCCTCTCTCAGATGTTTCCCTATTCCAATTCAACCTCCAGAACTTATTGGATCAAATTTCCAGTGGTGGATATTACAGAGTTCAGTCTCTGATCTCTAAGGATCTTTCAGCTAGGACATTTCAGACTGTAACAGTGTATCTTTTAAAATGTGGTGTGTATCTCTGTTGTGGAAGTCATTAGTTTGGGAACGATGAGGCTACTGAGGGCCAGGGATGTCCAGTAAGCACTAATGGAGAACCTAGGTCTAGAGCTGCATGTGCAGGGACAATTTGGAAAAGGGGCAGGAAGGAATTAATTGTATTTTGCCTTTTATGATGTGCCAGTGTACATTAGCCTTTCATTACTGTGATGAAGATTCCTGACAAGAACAGCTTAGAGGAGGAAAAGTTTATTATAGCTCACAGTTTCAAAGGTCTTAGGCCATGATTGACCAACTCCATTGCTCTGGGCCCAAGGTGAGACAACATCATGGTGGAAGGATGTTGCAGAGAAAAGCTGCTCAGTTTATGGCAACTGGGAAATAAGAGTGAGCCAACCAGGCATCCACAGATAAAATATAAACCCCAAAGAACCCCACAGTCTTGCCACCAGTGACCTAATTTCCTCCAACCGTAACCATCATCATCCAATTAAGGTATTCAGATTATTAATCCATCAAAAGAATTAATCTGTCGAGGAGGTAACAGCTCTCATAATCTAATCATTTCAACTCTAAACATTGCCACAGGAACCTTTGGGAGATACTTAATCCAAACCATAACACAGTGGAAATATTAGCAGTACCATTTTTTATATTGAGTAGCAGTTGTGTTGATCTTTTCAAAATAGGCCTATTTATAGCAGATGGTGAAAAAAAGGACAGTTTCTGTCATAGTAACTATGTTCAAGTTAATGCCTGTCCATCTGCAGGTGAGTAGAATTCTGTAATTGTCAATAGGATCTAACTCGGCAAGGCTGGGCACTGTGGCCCCTGACTCCAGGAAGCAGAGGCCCCTCAGTCTTCTGGCAATGAGCTGGGCACTATGAGCTCGGCTCCAGTGTCTCGGGGTCCCAGCCTTGCCAGTGGGCAACAAAACATGACAGAAATAGATGCCTACTAAAAAAGTGAAAAGTCTGATCCATCAGAAAAGTACAAACTGGATCACAAGAGGAGAGGACTTGCTCTAATCTTCAATCATGAGAGGCTCTTCTGGCACTTGACACTGCTGGAGATGCGGGGCACCAGCGCAGACAGAAAGAACCTTACTCGAAGGTTTTCAGATCTAGGATTTGAAGTGAAATGTTTTAATGATCTTAAAGCAGAAGAACTACTGCTCAAAATTCATGAGGTGTCAACCTCCAGCTATGTAGATGCCAATTGCTTTCTATGTGTCTTTCTAAGCCATGGTAAAGGCAGTCACATTTATGCATATGATGCCAGAATTGATATTCAGACACTAACAGGCTTGTTCAAAGGAGACAAGTGTAAGAACCTGGTTGGAAACCCAAGATATTTATCATTCAGGTGTGTTGGGGAAACCAGCACAATGTTCCAGTCACTCCTTTGGATGTGGTGGATCATCAGATGGACAAGCTCAACAATGTAACTGAGGTGGACATGACCTCCTCAGGATGTTTACAGACTTATCACCCTGATTGTGCCCCATCTCATCTGATCTTGGAAGCTAAGCAGGGTCAGGCCTGGTTAGTACTTGGAAGGGAGAAATCCTCAGGAAATTACTGTACATAAAAACCTATAAACATTTTTTTTTTTTTTTAAGTAAACTGTAAGGTTACCTGTAAAATTTAGCTGATTTAACTTGTATTTTGTGACTTTTTTATGGCAGTTTATTGCATGATATTTTTT
The DNA here is from genome assembly GCF_902686445.1 of Sciurus carolinensis. Classification (NCBI taxonomy): domain Eukaryota; kingdom Metazoa; phylum Chordata; class Mammalia; order Rodentia; family Sciuridae; genus Sciurus; species Sciurus carolinensis. The sequence continues at coordinate 108,567,138 of NC_062218.1, read as the reverse complement.
AAACTTAAGCATTAGATAGTTGTTTTTCTTTAATAAGATACTTGAAATTCATGTTTTATTGAATTTTTCTAATTCATGTAGGATCTATCTGCATTAAAGAAAAGACTTATTCAAATCTTTAAAGAAAATGTAGTGAATTTAATGTTTGGACTGTGCTTTGCTTTAAATACAGTAAGATTATCCTATTTAATTTTTCATTTTAAAATGAACTAGTTAAAGCATACTTTATATAGCAATTAATTTATGTTTAGTAAATATGTTACTTTGCTAATGAGAAAAAAAATTTTAAATCTTCAATCGTTTAAAAAAGTGTAGTCAAGTTATTAGAGTCAAATAAAGCTGAACTAGCCAGGTGCAGTGACACATGGCCGTAATCCCAGCTACTCAGAAGGCTGAGGCAGGAGGATCACAAGTTTGAGGTCAACCTGAGCAGCTTAGTGAAACTCTGGCTCAAAATTTAAAAAAATTTTAAAGGAACGTGGCTGGAGATGTAACCCAGTGGGGTTGTAGCCTAGTATTGGGACCCTGGGTCCCATCCCCAGTACTGCAAAAGAAATAAAAATTTTAAAAATAAAGCTGAACAAGATAGGAGGGTATTTGATTACAGCTTTATGATTGCATTGTTTTATTAATCTCTTTATTAGGTTATCATAGAGTTCATTTGAAAACTTTAAATTTTCATGAAGACAGCTTTTGACACATCTAACAAAACCTTGATGATAGGGAACAGGAAGTAACAGAAATGAAAAATAGAAGGTGTTTTTTTTCCCAGATCAGTGGTATTTCACCTTTTGCTGAGGTATTTTGAAATTTGTAATTTGATATTTGTACAACTTAAACTGAGATTCTCTGATATTTTAAAATTTATTTCTCATTTCCTCCTAGGTGGACTCCCATTATTGTCCCAGTTGCTTAGAAAATATGCCATCGGCTGAAGCCAAACTAAAAAAGAATAGGTAAGACCAGAATCAGTTTTTCTGTTTTCCTCAACCATTTTGTAAATAGCTGGCCAGGAAACATAAGGAATTAACTTTCTTTTTTCAAACTGCTCTGTTTTTATTTTTAAGCAACATCATTGCCTCAGATCAAATGCCCTTTGATTTTTTTTAAATAAACTTTCTATTTTAGAACAGTTACAAATTTAAGAATTATTGTGAAGATAGTATAGAGAATTCTTGTTTACTCCCAGACCCTGTGTCCCCTGTTAAGAAACCACATTATATTAGTCGTATATCCTTGGGCTTCTTTTGACTCTTGACAGTTTTTAGACTTTAAATCTGATGACCTTGGGAATTTTGAGGAGTACTGGTGAAGGACTTTATAGAATGTGCTTCAATTAGAATTTGTGTGATGTTTTCCTCACCAGACTGAGGGATGCATTTTGGGGAGGGAAGAGTAGCACAGAGGTAAAGTGCCATCTCTCATCACATCGGATCAAGGATAAATTTACTGTCCATGTTATTTATCACTGGATGTTAACCTCATTCACCTGGCATGAGCTAGTGTTGTCAGGTTTCTCCACTGTAAAATTACTCTTTTTTTCCTCCTCTTTTTCTCTAGTCCTTAGAAGAAAAAAATCACCATCACACCCTGCACTTAGAGAGTGGGAAATTAGGTTCCCCTCTTCTTGAAGGCTATCTGCATAAAATATTTAGAATTTGTTTTGCTTGAAAGATTGATCTTTTCTCCATGTATTTATTGATCATGTAAATCATATTATACTTTGGGCTCATGAATATTTATTTTATACCTTGGGTTATAGTCCAGTACTGCTTTACTGATATATGTATGTATGTATGTGTTCATTTATTTATTTTGCCCATATTGTTTCAGCTTTGGCCATTGGGAGCTCTTTCAGTTTACTTCTGTATTCATTTGACATACCCCTATAATTGGGAGTGAGGGAGGAGTGTTCTGTTCATTAGTTTGGGTGCTTTATTACTAATACTACAAGATATTCCATGCTTGCTTGTGTATTTTTCTGTGTCTATCTGATAATTGGCCATTTCTCTAAGGAGCTTTGGTCCCTTTTATTGGAGAAGAGTATTAAAAACCAAGTTCTGGCTGTTCGATATGCTCATTGCTACTGGATGATAGTTTTTAGTTTGATGTGAAAATCCTTTTGCTACCAGTCACACTTCTGTGCCTTTGTGGATGTGAACCACTATTATTTATTTTTCCTCTCTCAAGAAATAGCTCCTGATAACCAGGTGCTGTTTTGTTTGCTTCCCACACATTAATTTTATCATTTAATACTCAAAGAATCTCTGTGAGGTGGATATATTGTACTCACCTGAGGATGATATCGAGATAGCAAAATATCACAGATAATGGAAGTGGTACAAGACTGGAGGTACTGATAATCTCAGGTGGTGGGAGAGTTAAAAGCAGCAAGGCACAGGGACCCCTAAAAGGAAAACCTGGGTGAGGCTAGGAAAAATAGCATCTGAGAACAAAAAGCCCTGAAAGCATATCACTTCTGAATCACTGCAGTTTGGTAGCATTGTTTGGTCTCTGTTTCAGCTCTCTGGCACAACAATCAAGCAGTTATTTTCTAAATCCAGTTTCACAGCTCCTTGTGTTGTTGACTCTGTTTTCCATCATATATAATTGGTCTCTCCTCTCTAAAGGCTTATGCTGTGACATTTATCTTTGCCTTAGAAAGCTTTTAACCTGCTAAGCGTAAAAAGATTCTGAAACAGTGAATTCTATCTGTTAACAGTGATTTCCTCTGTGGAGTAGGATTGGGTCAAGTTCTAATTCTTCAAAAGCTTTGGTGATAATTGCATGTTTTAAAAAAAATAATAATATATAATACTTTCAAAATGCTAAAGTTGATAACAGGCCCCAGGAATATTTTTATCTTTTTTCTTGGGAGACACTCCAAATTGAACATATACTCTGTTGAATTCCTAACATGTAGAACAATGTCTGATATATAGCTTGATAAGTATTTATTGAATGAACAAATGGTTGTGTTTGTCACATTGCAGATGTGCCAACTGCTTTGACTGTCCTGGCTGCATGCATACACTCTCCACTCGGGCAACAAGCATCTCCACACAGCTCCCAGATGACCCAGCCAAAACCACCATGAAGAAAGCCTATTACTTGGCCTGTGGATTTTGTCGCTGGACATCTAGAGATGTGGGCATGGCAGACAAATCTGTAGGTGAGTGAGGTGGACTTGAACATGAGTTCATTTAATGCAGCCGTCAGTTCTATACTCATCGGTGTGTGTGAGTCTTTTTTATTTATTTTAACATGTTTAGGTGCTCTCAGATAGGTACTTGGACATGGAATTGCCAGGCAGAAGAAATAAAAGCAATTTAAATCTTTAACAGATGTTGTCAAACTGCTCACCAAGATGGAATGTAGGAGAGAACTCTGTGTTCTAGCCAACACTTGATATAACCAAATTTAACATCTTTGCCAAATAAAGGACATTTAATTTGCATTTTCATGATCTTTAATGTACTCAAACATTACTTTTGGCATATTTATTGAGCATTTCCATTTGTGAGAGTTACTGTTCTCATAACATTTTCCTACTGATTTTTCATTATTCATTTTCAAGGGTTCCTCATTTTTTATTATTCATTTTTAGTCTCTTATATATGATTCAGCTATTAATCTTATTTTCAAGTAAAAGAAACACACCCAGAAATCCAGATAGATGTCTCAGTTTGTTTTGTAAGTGAATGTTTTGAGGCTTTATATGTTTTATTTGAGGCTTTTGGATTATGTACCATTAAGGATTAGAGAATTTTTATTTCAGAACTTAAAAACTTATGATGGCCTCTAGAAACCTGTCTCCTCTGGGGTATCTAGAAGTGATAATTGAATTCCCAGAGCTCTTAAAGAGTATAGATAATTTCATTTCCTCCATGATGTCATTGGTGCCTAAGAAACCCTAAAGCCACTTTATTTGCTTGTTTTTAAGTACTTCTCTTTAATGTACAGATAAGAATTTATAATGAAATCATTATGGCAGTCTGTCAATTTGCTATTTAGAATAAATTACTAGAAATTACTAATTCCGAAGAAGCCAGTAGGTAAAACATTTGGGCTTTTTTTTTTTTTTTTTTTTTTCCCTGTACCAGGGATTGAACCCAGGGATGCTTAACCACTGAGCCACATACCCAGCCCTTTTTATTTTTCATTTTGAGACAGTCTCATTAAGTTGCTTAGGGCTTCACTAAATTGCTGAGGGTGGTTTTGAACTTGCAATCCTTGTACCTCAGCCTCCTGAGCTACTGGAATTACAGGTCAGCACCACCACACCTGACAAAACATTCAGACTTTTAAAAATATTTTTCATGACTGCTTTAATAAGTAAGGCAACCTCTAAATTATGCATGTTGTGCTAAAAAGTGTTATTTCATCCATTTTTTTGCAAGAGAATAAAATGTTACCTTCAGCAGGTAATTTAGAGTCCTTTTTGTTTTAGGAAAAAAGGAAATCATTTTTAATTAAATATAGAATGTATTTGTGTACTTATCCAGCCTAAGAAATGAAATATAACCAAAATAGTTTTAAGGCCTCTTGTAACCTTTCCCCTACTTCATTGCTCTTCCTCTCTGCCTCATTTCCCCAGGAAATAATCTCAATCTTGAATTCTGTTTGCTACTGTCCATGCATGTCTTTATACTTCTCGACATCTGTATGTAGCCACTAACAAATAGTATTTTTTAATTTTAAGCAAGTGGAAATATACTGTATATATACTGCTACCCCTTTTCTCCCTCAATATTGTTTCTCATACATGGCTGATTCATGCATGACTTACCCCAGTGTACTTTATTCAATTGTTTCTTAACAGACATTTAGGGAGAGTATTGTAGTTTTTTGCTGTTGAAAACAGTGCTATTAGAAAAATATGTATGTGTTTACTCAGGCAGAAAAATAAGCATTTTTCTGCCATAATTGAAGTAAAATTACCCATCATAAGTTGTGTATTTCCTTTGTTCTCCAAAATGATATTCCAGGTCTTTTTTTAATATTTTAGTTTTTTTTTTAGTTATAGGTGGACACAATACCTTTATTTTATTTTTGTGTGGTGCTGAGGATCAAACCCAGGACCTCATGCATGCTTAGCAAGCACACTACCACTGAGCCACAACCCGAGCTCAGAGTACCAGTTTTTGAAAATAGTAATATTGAAGAATAGACTGCCCATTGCTCCAGATCCTTAGCAGATCTTATTTTTTTAGGGCTCTTTTAAATTTTTTTCAAACTTATGGTGTGAAATCATATATATTTCATTGTATAGTTTGTTTTTTGTCTTTATTTAGTTTTGAGATAATTACATATAATGAAGCTTACCAATTTTAAGTATAGAAATCTGTGATGCTTGATAAATATGTAGTCATATAACCACCACCATAATGATAATACACACCATTTCCATCACTCCAGACTTGTTTCCTTTAGTCGGGTCCTTTTCCATACCCTTGGTCCCTAACTACACTGATGTGCTTTCTTTTTTTTTTTTTTCTGGTACTAGAGATTAAACCTAGGAGGGCTTAACCACTGAACTACATTCCCAGCCCTTTTTATTTAATTTTTTTTTTTTTTTTTTTAATTTTTGAGACAGATCTTGTTAAGTTACTTAAGGCCTCACTTAGTTGCTAAGGCTAGCCTCAAACTTGCCATCCTCCTGTCTCAGCCTCCTGAGCTGCTGTGATTACAGGTGTACACCACCATGCCTGGATGATATGCTTTCTATCACTATAAGTTTGCCTTTTCTAGACGTTTATACAGTTAGTGTCATGTAGTGCATAGTCCTTTGTGTCTGACTTCTTTCACTTTAGCATAATGCTTTTGAGGTTCAACCATATTTTTGCTTCATTGTGTTTCTTTTTATTGTTCATATTGTATGGATATACCACAGATTGTTTATTCATTCTCCATTTGATAAATGTGGGTTGTTTGACGGTTTTGTCTTAAATGAATAAAGCTACTGTGAACATTTGCATACAAATCTTTGTGTAGGTGTATTTTTTTTTTTTTTTTGAGACAATACCTAGAAGTGGTATTAGTGGGTCATGGTTAAGTGTAGCTTAACTTAACTAGAAACTGGGATCCTAATCAGCAAAGTAGTAGAGTTCTAATTCCTTGACAACCCTTGACACTTTTAATTTCTTCATTTTAACCACTCTGGTACTTGTATATTCTTTTTTGTGACTTTAGTGTGTGTTTTCTTTATGTTTATTTGCTATCTATTTAGCATCCTTGGGGAAATTGTTACAAATATTTTGCCCATTTTTTTAACAGTTTTTTTTTTTTCCATTTTGTCTTTGGGTTGCATTTTAAGAGTTCTTTGTTCTGGATATAAATTCTTTGTTGTGTATGTGTTTTGCAAATATCTTCTCCTGGTCTGTAGTTTCCCTTTTCATTTTTTTTCAGCATTGTCTATTGAAGAAAATAAGTTTCTAAATTCAGTGACGTCTGGTTTATTAACTTTTTTATTTTATTGTTTGTGCTTTTTGTGTCCTGTTGAAGAAATTTATCCACTGTTACCAAGATTTACTTTTATGTTCTCTAAATATTAGTTTTAGCCCCTTAGAGCTAAGATTCTTGTTCTTTTCAGGATATGTTTTACTCATGTTGTGAGTTAAGCATTCATGTGCTTTTTTATTTTATTTTTTATTATTTTTAAATACCTTTATTTCTATTTATTTTTATGTGCTGCTGAGAATCAAACCCAGTGCCTCACACATGCTAGGCAAGCACCCTACCACTGAGCCACAACCCCAGCCCCACTTTTTTATTTTTTTGTATGTGGCTATCCAGTCATCTCAACATCATTTATTGAATTTGTTATTATGGTTTTGTTTTCAGTTCTCTTGAATAATTATTTTTTGTAACTCGAAGATCATAGAACATAGAATCTGTATAATAATGCAGATAATAACGGAATCTATGAAGTTAGGCTGCTTGCTTGAGTTTGAGCCTAAGGCTGCAATTTATTATCCGTATGACTTTAGGCAAGTTATTTAATCAGCAAAAATGAAACGAGTAATAAGAGTTCCTACCTTAGAAGGTTATTATGGAAATAGAAAGAAATTTAGTACTTTTCAAGTGCCTAGCACAGAGGCCGTGCTTTCCTTGGGAATGATAGAGGTCAGCATTACCACAATCATTATAGCCAAAGAAAAAAATGCCATTCTGAGTGTGCTGGTCTATAAAATTTCTAGAATTCTTTCTGGAAAATTCTTAAACTTTGTCTTTAAGTTTCATTTTAGGGCCTACAAATGACTTATTTTTATGAAAATAAAATCAAATAATAAAAGTTTCATTTAATGTTCCTTTATTTTCTAGCTAGTGGTGGTTGGCAGGAACCAGAAAATCCTCACACACAACGGGTAAGTAAAGGTCATATGATAGAAAAAGAGAAATTAAAAAATATAGAATAAAAGAGTAAACATCTTTCATTTTACCAGTGCATATGACCTGTGCCTGTAAGTCCATGATGTCTATTTTGTTATCTTTTACACATAGAAAATGCTTCTCATTGTAAGACATTAAATCACAATCTCACTTCTTTCTGTTGATTTAAATTAAGGGAAAAATCTATATGTAGTTTCAGTTTTATTTTTGGGTTATATGTCCAAAAAAGGAAAAATAATTTTTATTTTTCTTCACATACCCACCAGTGAGTTAAGGTTTCATTTGTTCTCCAGTATTTTGGAAATATAAACATGTAGACATTTTACCCCCTGGAAATACCACTGATTTAGAAAATACCCTTGGATTCAGTAGTGGTCGCTTATAGGATCTTAACTTGAGCATCCTTTAGCAGTTTGTAGTGAATTGATCTTTGTATTATAGCTGATTTTTTTTTATCCTCTTGAACTGGAATAATATGAGAAAGGTAATTAACTGCTATAGAAATGAAGTGTCCTATCAGTACAAATTAAATAGTAATTATTCACCTATGATATCAGCAAAAATTAGGGATATGAAAATATCCTAGGTGGAAATGGGAGGAAATAGGTTTTCTTTTATATACTATTGTTGTATTAGTGTTGGTTGATAGAGATTTCTTGAGCTCTTGGCTGTATCTACCTGCATGAATTAAAGAAAAACTTGCGTGTATGCACATACATATATATGTGTATACACACACACACACACACACACATACACATACATAAGCACACATACACACATATCTCAAGTATATATCAAGCAAGGACTGTACTAAATGGTCCCTACTCTCATGGAGAGTATGTCTAATGAGGGGGAAATCATCAATCAGTCATTCAAATAACACCCAGATAAAGAGAAAATCATGGTAAGTGATATGCAGGAGAAAGAAATTGTGCTATGTGAACATTTTGTTGGGGGCGTCCACTGAGAATTGTACTAAGGTGTGAGGACAACAGGCACAGAGGGGAAAGAATTCAAGGCAGGGAAACAGCATATGCAAAGAACTTGTAAGTGGAGGAAGCAAAGCATGTGGTAGGTAAAGGGAATGTAGCTAGAGCGAAGCATAGTCCCAACAAAGAGGGATTTAGGGTCTGACTATGCAGGACATATGTGTGAACCAAGCTAAGGAGTTTGAGAAGCTATTAAATGTTTTAAAGCAAGGAGATGATTAGATTAGTGTCCCTAAGAAACAGTTACTGCTGAATTCAGAGAACAACAGTAGGCACCATAAGTCTGTTAAGTTCAATTATAGGAAATGGTTAAATACCTTGTAGGTGTCTCTTCACAATAAGTTATAGCCTTTAAAAAAAAAAATGGTATCATTCTCTCTATTTGCACTGGATAGAAAGATAAACCCAATGTATTTGTACTGCATGGAAAGTCCAGGATACTTAACAGTGAAAAAGAATGTTATAATTTTCATTCCCTTTTACATGAAAAATAAAAGTATTCAAGTTTTTTGTCTATATGCAGGTGTTTTGAAATTATGCAAAATATAGCATAGTTGTGTCTCTTAAGTATATAAGAACAGTATCTAAACTGATAATAGTAGATAACTGAGTAAAGAGATCAACTTAGACACACAGGGATGAAAGAGAAGTTTTATTGTTTAGTGTTTATGTTTGCATATTATTTGAACTTTTTACAAATTATGTATGCTACTTTATGATTAAAATACATTAAAAGTAAGCAAGTATGAAGGAGAAGTGTAAAATAAAAATTTGAAATGTTATATTCTTAGAAATAAATGATCCTGTGGCCATGCAGAAAAAGTAGGAGCAAGTGGGAGAAGAAATAAGTAGTAAAATAAAACAGCAATGAAAAAAGAGCTTGAAATTTTCAAGTCTTTTTATTGCCCATTTCTTCCTGTGGTTGAACTTGAAGGTTTCATTTGAATTCTTAAAACAGATCATGTGATGAAGAAATTCTCTTTAAAAAAAAAGCACATACTTGCCCATCTTTGTAATTTGTCTTCTCTGTACTCATTATGTATCTAGTCATTGCAGTTAATTAATTTTGTATGTTTCTGTTAGCTTTTTTTGTGAAACAAATACTAAGTCTTTGATTTATTACAGATGAACAAATTGATTGAATATTACCAACAGCTTGCTCAGAAAGAAAAGGTTGAGCGAGATCGCAAGAAACTGGCACGACGTAGAAACTATATGCCTCTGGCTTTTTCGGTGAGGATTTGGTACAAAAAAGGACTTTGAGAAACTTATGGGATGTAATAGTGACCATTTCAGAAAGTGGCCATTGTCCTAGGTTCCTGAGTGGTGGGTAGCAAACGTTTGAGCCCAAAGGACATTTGTGTTTTTTTCACCATTACTCTTTATCTTTTGACTACTTCCCCTCAAAAGGCTACTATTTAATTTTATAGGCACTGCATAACTCTACATGCAACTTTTGTGTATTCGAGAAAGTCTGAGAAGAAGAAGGTGGGCAAGTGGTAGATTTTATTGAGATTACCCATATAGCCTACCTTTGACACCCTGGTAGTAGTAGTTTCCCAACTCTAGTTATCTTTTTTTAATACCTTCCCATATTTCTCCAAAATCAAAAACACTTACACAAAGCATTTGTGTGGTTAAATAGTAATAGATACAAGTGCAATTTTTGATAGGAATTATTTATGGAAGTTATTCTCTTTAAGTTTACATACAGGGCTGGGGATATGGCTCAGTTGGTAGAGTGCTTGCCTTGCAAGCACAAGGCCCTAGGTTCGGTCCCCAGTACCACAAAAAAAAAAAAGTTTATATACTAGTAGGTAGAAGCAAGAGATAAAAGAGTTTTGAGTTTTTGTTGTTGTCCCCCAAGTTTTATTTGCTTTCATGGAAAAATTTGCTTTCTTTGTGCTTGCTTGAGGCCCAACAGATTGACATTCAATAAATAACATTTATTGAATGTCAATGATGTGTCAAGCACTGTGCTAAACAACTTGTTTGTATTATTTATTTAATCCTCATGACAATCTTGTGGGATAGATAATGTATCCCCATTTTACACTTGAGATAATGAGAGCTGGCAGGATGAAGTAACTTGTCATACTGTATCTACATGAGAATGAGTTAAGCCATTAAAACCCTAAGGATTGGTAAGGTTCATATAAAAGTATTTAGATTGGAATTTTATAAAACATTGACACTTGAAAAGCAGCTTCCATATAGTCCAATGGTATAATCAGCACATGCACTACTATGCATTTAGGAGAGGAATTTAAATTAAATGCATTATCCTTCCAACTTTCCCATATACCTGCCTGCTGTATGAGTTTGCTTCTATCTTATGCTGCATTTTTTTGTCTCTGTTGCAACCTGCTGCTATTTGGGGGCTCTACAGCAACATACTATTCATGTAGTGGTAAGTTCTCTTTTATAATTCTTGCTAACCCTGAAGAAGTTAGCAGATGGTCACTGGTGTTCCAAGAAGAAATTCATCACCTATCTTAGACACTACATAGTTCTTGCCTGAATCACAGCTTAGATTTTTTTAGCTTAATAGCAAAAGCTCACATTTAGTTCACTTTTACGTGTATTAATGTAGTTTCAGTCTCCATGTTGGTTGGTGCTTTTATTATTTTAGGAATAGAATAATGATGTGGAGTTACAAACTACTATCTTTAAAAGCAGCTTTTAAGTTAGCTTTTGGGTTTTGTTTTGTTTTGTGTTTGCTTATTTCCCTAAGCTTCTCATGCTGTCCCACCCCAAATTCTTTGTTTCAGTAAATAGGATGTTTAAATGGATTTTCTAATAGTAATTTCTGAACTTTGTTTAGGATAAATATGGTCTTGGAACCAGGCTTCAGCGACCACGAGCTGGTGCATCCATCAGTACCCTTGCTGGACTTTCGTAAGTTTGAACATTAGATTTTGAAGAGAAAAGTGGGTATCAAAATGAATATATAAGGAACATTATTTTAAAAAGAGAAAAAAGATATTTGCCAATGGGGAAAGAGATTTTCATACTTAGAAAAAACCAAAACTGAACTCCTCTCCATGGTGCATGCCTGTAATCCCAGCAGCTAAGGAGGCTGAGGCAGGTGGCTCTTGAGTTCAAAGCCAGCCTCAGTAATTTAGCAAGGCCCTAAGCAACTCAACAAGACCTTATCTGTAAATAAAATATAAAAAAGGACTGGGGTATGGCTTAGTGGGTAAGCATCCCTGGGTTCAATGCCCATACCCGAAAAAAAGAAAGAAAAGACCAAAACTGAAAGACTATTCTACAATAGAAGAATATGTTAATTATTGATACAGACTTGGAGGATGATCATATGGACTGTTGGAAAATGAATCTCTTCTCTTGTAGCCTTAAAGAAGGAGAGGACCAAAAAGAGATAAAGATTGAGCCAGCTCAGGCTGTGGATGAAGTAGAACCTCTACCTGAAGACTATTATACAAGACCAGTAAATTTAACAGAGGGTAATTTTATACTGTTTTTATTGTACATATACTTCTACTTTTTGCTATTTTTATGCCTGATGATTGAGATTTTTAATGGACTAGTCGTTAATGGTAAAATGATATATAGAAAATAAAATAGATGGAATCATTTGAAGGACTATGGCATGTCTATCAAGTTTCCATATTGTAGTGTTTTGAACAACACTATCCATAATGGTAGTATTGCTCCATATAACTACTGACTACATATAAGTCAGATTTTAAAGTCCCTAAACTAAGCTTGGTTCTTGCCTTTCACAATAGTGACCACCCTTCAACAGCGCCTCTTACAGCCTGACTTCCAACCAATCTGTGCTTCACAACTCTATCCTCGTCACAAACATCTTCTAATCAAACGGTCCCTGCGCTGCCGAGTAAGTATTCTTTTCTGTAGAGATGCCATTTGTACAAAAGAAAAGCAAAAATAAATATTAGTGTGGTAAATACAGAAACAGAATATACCAGGAGCCCAGTCTTTATTTTTTATATATTTCAGTTGATACGCTTTCAATATAAACTCAAACTTCACAACCCTATAGAGGTAGGTACTATTGTTATCCTGTTTTATAAATGTAGCAACTAAGATACCTGAAGATTAAATAATAGTGCTAACCCCTGAAAGAGTGCATAACTATTAGACTGATAGAGGGTTGGGGGGAACTAATACAAAATAAGCAATTTAAAAGAGAGCAAGAAATAAGAAAAATCAGTAAAATTCAGTCTCTAGAAATCTATAGAACAAATAATAGTTTTACCCAAAAACAATTTATAAAAACAAAACTAAACAAAATGGAAAATAAACCTTTCATAGTACTGTCCCACAGATCATTCTATGATATTGGATATGATATCTGTACAGTTCAGCATGGTATCCACTAGTCACATGTGGCTATTGAGCACTTGAAATGTGACAGAGCAACTAAGACTTTAAATCTTTAATTCATTTAATAACCACCTATGGCTAGTAGTTAATGTTACCAAATAATGCAGCTCTTGCTTAAGAGATTTGAGAGATATACCTACCAAATACAATAGGCAGACTTTATATGTATCCTGATTTAAACAAAACAGAAAGAGATCTTGAGAGGAAGGAAAAGAGGGAAAAAGAAAAAAGAATAATGATTCTTTGAAGAAATTTAAACACTGACAGTTTTTGATGTTATTAAAGAATTGTTCTTTTTTAGCTGGGTGTGGTGGTGCATGCGTTATCCAAGCAACTGGGCTGAGGTAGGAGGATCACAAGTTCAAGGCCAGCATCAGCAATTTAGCAAGACCCTGTTTCAAAATTAAAAAATAAAAAGACGGGGTTGTAGCTTAATGGTAAAGTGTCCCTGGGTCAATCCTCAGTACCAAAAACATAACAAAAGAATTTTTCTTTTTTTTTTTTTTAGGGACATTAATAGTATTGTTATTTTTAAAAATAACTTTGGGAGGTACTGAAATATTTATGAATCAAGTGGCATAATGTCTGACATTTATCACAAAGTAATTAAGGATAAGGAGTAAGATCAAACAGTAGAAGCAGCAAGATTGGCTATTGATGTCAAACTACTGATGGTTGAAGCTGGATGATAAATACCTAGGAATTTTTCATACTGACTGTATCTTTATATGTTAGATGTTATATGTTATATGTTCTTTTTAAAGAAAACAAGAGGCAAAGTAGCATATAACTGGTGGTTCAGTTATAAAGCATATAATTAGATTAAAAATCAGATATTCTAGTATTTACATTTAATACCAATAAATAAATGCTTTCATTCAAAGATGAAGATTATCAGACTACATTAAAAGTAAACTTGTGCTCCCATCCCAAATAAAACCTATAATGATACAAAAAGACCACAGAATGAGAAGAGTAATTTGTAAAATATAATTAACAAAAAATTATACGCAGAATATATAATGAACTTTAGCAAATCAGCAAGGAAAAGATAACCCAATATAAAAAATAACCAGTAGGTAGTAACATATAAAATTATAGCCAAGAAATCCCAATAGCCAGTAAACCTGAAAGATATTAAACTTATTTGGTAATTAGGGAAATGTACATTAAAACTGCTATAAGATGCCATTTCATAATTGTCTGATTATCAGAAGCTAGCAGTTAGGCAATGTCTATTAAAGTAATAAATGAATACATCCATTGATCTGCTTTCAGGAAATTATCTTATAGATAATGTTTATACAATGGAAAGTAACCAAAGTGTAAGAATACTCATTGCTGCATTACTGGTGTAGCAAAATAATGGAAATATACTAAATACCACCAATTTATACCTGGTTAAATAAATTAACAGAAATTAGTAAGAGTGGGACTGAGAGGCTCTTCTTTGTATGCTGGAATGGAATTAATTCCAAACTAGAGTAAGTGAAAAAAAGCAGAAGACAAAAAAATGTATAAAATGCTCCTTTTTGTATTATTGTAAAGAAAGAAAGATCATATATGATTATATGTTTATGTGTATAGTCTTTTAGGTTGGTTCTGAGGCAGGGAACAAGGGAGAACACAGATAATGGATAATCTTTACCCTGAATACCTTTTTTGTACAGGTAAAAAAAAAAAATTTAACCAGGTTTATGTAGTACCCTTTTTAAGGAGATACTGAAGAGTACCCAAAACAGAAGACAAAAGTGGTAAATAATCATTACTGTATTTTGAAGCATGGACTCATACTACTTGGATTTAAATTTTAGTTTTCACTCTTTTTGGCTCTGTGGGATTGTGCAGGTTATTTACCCTTCTTGTGTCCCATTTTAATCATCTGTAAAGTGGGAACATTAATACAGTATTTACACCTACATTATAAAGTTTCTGAAATGTTTAAATCCATTTAATCTAGTGAGCACATTTTTCAGCATATACAGTAAGTACTACTCACTGTACTCACACTGTGTGTGAGTGATTTCAGTAGTTTTTAAGCAGTATAGAGGTATAATAATATTTGATAGCATGGTCACTTTTATAATTTTCAGTCAGCAATGGCATGTACTATTTCAAAACATACCCCTACAACAGAATAAAACAAGTAAATGCCATCCTTCTGAATTTATCAGCTCTATAGATGAGTGAAGTATGTTCTTATTTTCTTCTGATATTTTTCTTTCTAGAAATGTGAACATAATTTGAGCAAACCGGAATTTAATCCAACATCTATCAAATTCAAAATCCAACTGGTTGCTGTGTGAGTATTTTAGGGTTGTTGTTTTGTATTGATTTTGTTTTTTTGTTTTGTTTTGGGGGTTTTTTCAATGTGAATTGTATTTATTCTTGGCCTAAACCAAAAACAGGAAGAGAAAAATTATATCAGAATTATGTTACCATTCCATTCCTGTTCAAGTTTTGAATTTAGTTACATTCTGTTAAGTTTAAGGGGCAGAGTGGTATGTTGATTATTGGGTGGAGAGTCATTATTCATTCATTACAAATTTAAAAAGGATCTAAGTTTGGGATAATCCTTTTAAAAACTATAAAATAACAAAATACAACAAAGAGTACCCATGAAGCAATGTTAATTTTATTTTGAATGGATTAAAAATGATTTAAGTTAGTGTTAACTCACCAAGAATTGTCAGTGGGAGGAGATCTGGTAAATAAAAATCATCCATCAAGAAAAATGTTTTGAAAAATTATGAAAATATTGAATAAATATGGGATAAGCATTTCCTTCCAAACTCAAGGAAAGAAACCCGGAAACCACTAAGGAAAGGAAACACCTTTGACATTGGTAAAAAGGAAGACAGTAGGACAGGAAAGAATATTTGGCACTGGTGGCAAGTTAATATCCCTGGTTTGTAGAATTTCCACCAATTCAAAAATAAAAGTAGAAGTAATGAGGTGGGATATGGGGTAAAGGCAGCTTGAAGACAAGTTCCAAATGGCCAGAAGATATATATGAAAAAATGCTAAGATTTGATAGGAAAAGCTTTTAAAAAATAGTGTAGGTAAAGATGTATTCACATACATTATTGATAGGATTATTAATTGCTAGAATCTTTTTGGAGAATGGTCTGAGACACAACGTCACAACATCGCTATCTCAGGAATCTGTAGAAACAAAAACAATACATAAGGATTCATTTACAAAGATGTACTCCAAAAATGTATTGTAGCATTTTAGTGGTAAAAGCTGGAAACAATTTCAGTGTCAGGCTGATTAGCCATCAATGAGGAAATTTTTTATTAAATCAAGATACATTCCTACAGTACATTATTCAGCAGTTCTTAAAAAGCCGTTGGACTGGGTGCAATGGCATACACCTGTAATACCAGCTACTTACGAGCTGAGGCAAGAGGGTTGCAAGTTCAATGCCAACCTTGGAAACTTAGCAATGCCCTGTCACAAAGTGAAAAATTGAAAAGGGGGAAGAGGCTGGGGGCATAGGTCAGTGGTAGAGCACCCCTGGGTTCAATCCACAGTACCACAAAAAAGTCACTGGGAAACAAAAAAATTGGAAGTGCTAAACTGGTGGGTTAGGAAGTTAGGAGAGTCAGGTGTGGGGTCTGTCACTGTTTTTCTAAAGGTATTTCCCTCATCTCTGAAATGGGAGTAATACCTCCCTGTGGGGTTATTGAAAAGAATCATAGGCTATTTTGTTTGTAAGTGCCTTGTAACTCTAAATCACCATTTAGAAATATGTTCATTTTCCTAATTAATGTAATATACAACTGGTTAAGAATTAAGAGAACTACAAAAATGGCACATGTGAATTTAGGATTAACTACTTTCTTAATTAAGGTGAGAGGATGGAGATTAACTACTTTCTTAATTAAGGCTTATGTTCATTACAGAAACCCTGAATGGTCGCCTGCGGTTAGCATCACTTTCTTAAGCTTGCTTTGAGAAAAAGTGTTTTTTTTCTGAAATCATAGTAGAATCACATGACAATATTAATACAAATGTCCTAGTTTATACCTCAAACCAACTGAATCCAATTGCTTTGTAGGGAGCCCTTGAATTTCAGTTAAATTACTCAATTAATTCTGCTGTTTTCCATGACAAATACGTAACTTGAGTTTAAAATACCTTATTACCTTGATTCTAAGATGTGGTGTTTTTTGTTTTTTTGACTTTTAGTGTTGCTGCAGTAGATTTTTGTCTTATGTCAATATATGCACAACTAACATTTGTGCATGCTTCATTGCAAACACTTTTTGCACATTTTGTTTAACTTTTTTCTTCACAAGAGATAAATACCACTATTGTCCTCATTTTGTAATTGAAAGATTTTGGTATCAGGGATTGAACCCAGGAGCACATAACCACTGAGCCACATCCCCAGCCCTTTTTATATTTAATTTCGAGACCATGTATTGCTAAATTGCTTAGGGCCTTGCTATATTGCTAAGTCTGACTTTGAACTCGAGATCCTCCTGCCTTAGCCTCCTGAACCACTGGGATTATAAGCATACACAATATTCTTCTGTTTTCTTTACAGAGGCAGCATAACATAGTGATTAAGAGCAAGGTCATTAGAAACAAAACTGAGTTTGAATTCTGGAATTTACCATGCCCAGTTTCTTCTTCTTTTTTTTAATAGTGGAAATAATCCCATCTCATGCAGTTGCAGTAAAGAAGTGAAGATTATTAAATAATACTTATAATAAAGTGCTTAGGACATTGCCTGGCATATAGGTGCTATTGAAGTATTTGGTAAGAATATGTTTTTATAGGAGCTCCAGTGGCACAATTAGTTAGTTCACAGTACTTATAGGAATATGTTTTCATAGGCTTACCACAAATTAAATGAGATTTGGATTGTATAACCAGTCGCCTTCTAGAATTAAAAAAATGAATTAAATAAGATCCAAAAAGTAGATTTAATGAGGAAAATATCAGTCATGACACACATACAATATAAGCTATAAACTAGCTCTGTACATAGAGGCTCTATACCCAAGATTTCAGAAAGCACTTGTTACCAGTTGAGTTTTCATGTCTTATCTGTTACTGTGGTGATAAGATTCTTTAAATTTTTTTGTCTTACATGTTCTGTTTAGCATAAGACATTCTTTATTTGTTGCACTACCTTTAAAAAAGTAATAATTTCAAGGAACTCTAATGAACATTAATGCATTTTTCTATTCATCAATAGCAATTATATTCCTGAAGTGAGAATCATGTCAATTCCCAACCTTCGCTACATGAAGGTTAGTACCTTACTTATCAAACAGAATGAATTGACTGATTAGTGATATATGCATGTGTGTTTGGTATTGGATACAGTACTGAGCAAGGTCTAGAAAAGGAGATGGTTTGGAATAATCAAGAGATTGAGACTTTAGTCATTTTAAGCTGAGATTCTTGGCAACAGAAATTCTGAAATGTACGTAGAAGGAGCAGGCTGCACATTCCGTAAAAGTGGAATCATAAGGGAGAAAAAGAAAGATGATGTTGGACCCCAAAGGCATGTGTCACTCTTCCCAATGTAGAGATTCTCCATGGTCTCACATGTGTCTACACATCAGTACCAGGAATCAGCTAAATTTCTTCTTTACCATAGCACCTCTCTTGAAGTCCTGGTCTATACCTTTTCCCCCCACACACACATACCTCCCCCAACCTCCCTCCCTTCCTCCCTCCCTTCCTCCCTCCTTTTTCCCTCCCCTTCTCTCTGTGACACACACCAATGAATTATAGAACATTCTGCAATATCCTGTTTAGCTCTTTCCCTTTATGCTGCTAATGAAAACATATATAGTCTCTTCATTTGAAAGAGTATTTTCCTGATCTTGAGAGTAGCAAACAAAGGTAAATCATCCTGGTTTACAAAGTCTTAAAAGGGTCTCTTATTGTCTTCATGTGTCATTTTTTTCTGTCAATACATCTTGCTAGCCTGCAGGCTCCTGTATTTATTTATGGGGCGGCTTCTTTTTAGTCCTTAAGTGATCACCTGGGTGGGATGAGTGTAGATAACACACATTCCTGAGAATTTATGATCTAGTAACAGGAATCTATCATTTCCTTGGTGAAATAGCAGGTCCAGAGTACATAGCCTACTATATAGATAATAGAATGGAGATCACTGAACACAGAGAATGCAGTAATGTAAAGGTATAGGTAGGTCTCGTTGCTCAGAAGTAATGAGATTTTGTGAAATACTTGGTGTAGCAGCTCAGAAAGTGGACGTAGGTGGCAGTAGTGGCATGTCTGAGAGATGTTTTTCTTATTCTCCAGGAGAGTCAGGTCCTTCTGACTCTTACGAACCCTGTGGAGAACCTTACCCATGTGACTCTGTTTGAGTGTGAGGAGGGGGATCCTGATGATATCAACAGCACTGCGAAGGTAGGAGTGTTTTGCCTCTTCATGACAGACCCTAACTTTGCCTGTGGCAGCCTCGTTTGACCTGGCTTCAAAGACTCTACATTGTCATTTCCACATCCAGTAGGCAACTTCCTCTAATTCCACCTTTGTAATTGTCTTACTTTATCTCCAAACATATTGCCACTGCCCTGTTTGAAGCTCTCATGATTTCTGACCTGATTTGTGACAGTACTTCCTACATGACCTCACTGTATTTCATATGCCCCACCTCTGTTTCAGCCCATCTTTTGTATTGCCACCAAGATGATCTTTCTCAAATCTAACTGCACAGCATGCTGATCACTTATCATCTCTCTGTCTTTAGAATGAAGTCCAAATTCCTTGGCATAGCAGAAGAGCTCTGTAATAACCTCACTACTTTTCTTCTAGCCTGAACTTCCTCGAGATTCTCAAATTTAGCATTCTCCAGGTATTACTACATTAATGGTTGTGATCTAGGCAGATCAAGCTGGTTTATAAGCTTACATGCTGGAGAATTGCATATATTGTTCATTTTACATAGACTGCCTCCTTACATATGTCCCTAGGGTAGGTGCCCTTTCAGTCTCAGTCTAATGTATACTCATTCTTCAAGACTCATATAAAATATCATCTTCTTTTAAAAACTGGGATGTCTCTTCTAGCTTTCATCTACTTAAAGTGTATATAGCACTTACTAAATATCAAGATGATGTTTTTGACTCTTAAAATTTAGTGTGAGTTGAATAAATGAAATATGGCCTCCTTTTGTTTTGCTACTCAGTGATTCCTCTAGTACTAGAAATTTTCAGACAAGAACTTTCCTCTGTAGATCATGTTATTACTGACTTGTAATTCAGCATGATACTCAACAAAAATTGGTAGAAAGTGTACCTATATCTTTAGCAGTTATTAAATAATATTATTAAAGAAAATGTTGTATTGAACTAATGATTCTCTTTTATGTTTTTTTAAACCATTGAACTATTTCATATATACCAAAAAATAATATAATAAACATCATGTACTATGTATTCCTTAAGAAAAGTAAAATAATTTTCTTAATAGTTAAAACAAAAAGAAAAAAAAAAAAATGAAACATTAAAGACCCAACTCAAGCAATCAATTTTCCCTATTTGAAATCCCTATGATTGCCACAATGAAAAAGTAAGCAGTCACTTTATCATTCTCATAAGTTTCTTCATTCTTATTTTATTGAAAATGCACATATTCCTAAGTATTTCTAAACGCTGTATAAGTAGTATAATGCTATATAGTACTGAAACTTGGTGCTCTCCTCTGAATGTCTAGATCAGTATAATACTTGCCATGTTCTATTAAATGAGTGTGCTACAATACATTGATCCTTTCTGAGTTGCTTTCCAGGTGGTGGTACCTCCCAAAGAGCTCATATTAGCTGGCAAGGATGCAGCAGCAGAATATGATGAGTTGGCAGAACCCCAAGACTTTCAGGACGATCCTGAGTGAGTGTTCTTTTTTTTTTTTTTAATTTATTTTTATTGTAAACAAATGGGATACATGTTTTCTGTTTGTACATGGAGTAACAGCATACCATTTGCATAATCATACATTTACATAGGGTAATGATGTTTCATTCATTCCATAATTTTTTCCTTCCCCCCACCCCTGCCACCTCTCTTTTCCCTCTATACAGTCCCTCCTTCCTCCATTCTTGCCCCCTTCTCACCCCCCATTATGTGTCATCATCCGCTTATCAGTGAGATCATTCATCTTTTGGATTTTTTTTTTTTTTTTTTTAATGTAAACAAATGGGATACATGTTGTTTCTCTGTTTGTACATGGCATAAAGGCATACCATTTGTGTAATCATAAATTTACATAGGGTAATGTTGTTTGATTCATTCTGTTATTTTTTCCCTGCCCCCCACCCCTCCCACCCCTCCTTTCCCTCTATACAGTCCTTCCTTCCTCCATTCTTGCACCCCTCCCTAACCCTAACTCTAACCCTAACACTAACCCCTCCCACCCCCCATTATGTGTCATCATCCACTTATTAGCGATATCATTCATCCTTTGGTTTTTTGAGATTGGCTTATCTCACTTACCATTGATATTCTCCAATTTCATCCATTTGCCTACAAATGCCATAATTTTATTATTCTTTATAGCTGAGTAATATTCCATTGTATATATATACCACGATTTCTTTATCCATTCATCAATTGAAGGGCATCTAGGTTGATTCCATAGTCTGGCTATTGTGAATTGAGCAGCTGTGAACATTGATGTGGCTGTATCTCTGTAGTATGCTGATTTTAAGTCCTTTGGGTATAGACCAAAGAGTGGGATAGCTGGGTCAAATGGTGGTTCCATTCCAAGTTTCCTAAGGAATCTCCACACTGCTTTCCAGAGTGGCTGCACTAATTAGCAGCCCTACCAGCAATGTATGAGTGTACCTTTTTCCCCACATCCTCTCCAACACCTATCGTTGCTTGTATTCTTGATAATCGCCATTCTAATTGGGGTGAGATGGAATCTTAGTGTAGTTTTGATTTGCATTTCTCTTATTACTAAAGATGGTGAGCATTTTTTCATATGTTTGTTGATTGCTTATAGATCTTCTTCTGTGAAGCATCTGTTCATATCCTTAGCCCATTTGTTGATTGGGTTATTTGTATTCTTGGTGTCGAGTTTTTTGAGTTCTTTATATATTCTGGAAATTAGTGCTCTATCTGAAGTATGAGTGGCAAAGGTATTCTCCCACTCCATAGGCTCTCTCTTCCCATTACTGATAGTTTCCTTTGCTGAGAGAAAGCTATTTAGTTTGAATCTATCCCAGTTATTGATTCTTGCTTTTATTTCTTGTGCTATGGGAGTCCTGTTAAGGAAGTCTGATCCTAAGCCAACAAGTTGAAGATTTGGATCTACTTTTTCTTCTATAAGATGCAGGATCTCTGGTCTGATTTCAAGGTCCTTGATCCATTGCGAGTTGAGTTTTGTGCAGGGTGAGAGATAGGGGTTTAGTTTCATTCTGTTGAATATGGATTTTCAGTTTTCCCACCACCATTTGTTGAAGAGGCTATCTTTTCTCCATTGCATATTTTTGGCCCCTTTGTCTAGTATGAGAAAATTGTATTTATTTGGGTTTGTGTCCATGTCCTCTATTCTGTACCATTGATCTACCTGTCTATTTTGGTGCCAATACCATGCCGTTTTTGTTACTATCGCTTTGTAGTATAGTTGAAGTTCTGGTATTGCGATACCCCCTGTTTCATGCTTCCTGCTAAGGATTGCTTTAGCTATTCTGGGTTTCTTATTCTTCCAGATGAATTTCATGATTGCTTGCTCTATTTCTATTAGGTACGTCATTGGGATTTTAATTGGAATTGCATTGAATCTGTATAGCACTTTTGGTAGTATGGCCATTTTGACAATATTAATTCTGCCTATCCAAGAACATGGGAGATCTTTCCATCTTCTAAGGTCTTCCTCAATTTCTTTCTTCAATGTTTTGTAGTTTTCATTGTAGAGATCTTTTACCTCTTTGGTTAGATTGATTCCCATGTTTTTTTTTTTTTTTTTTTCTTTTGAGGCTATTGCAAATGGAGTTGTTTTCCTCATTTCCCTTTCAGCTGTTTCATCGCTTGCGTATAAAAATGCTTTAGATTTATGCGTGTTGATTTTATAGCCTGCTGTTTTGCTGAATTCATTGATGAGGTCTAGAAGTTTTCTGGAGGAGGTTTTTGGATCCTCTAAATATAGAATCATGTCATCCGCAAATAGTGACAGCTTAAGTTCCTCTTTTCCTATTCGTATCCCTTTAATTTCTTTGGTCTGCCTAATTGCTCTGGCTAGAGTTTCAAGGACAATGTTGAATAGAAGTGGTGAAAGAGGACATCCCTGTCTTGTTCCCGTTTTTAAAGGGAATGGTTTCAGTTTTTCTCCATTAAGAATGATGTTGACCATGGGCTTAGCATAGATAGCCTTTACAATATTCAGGTATCTTCCTGCTATCCCTATTTTTTCTAGTGTTTTGAGCATGAAGGGGTGTTGTATTTTGTGGAACGCTTTTTCTGCGTCAATTGAAATAACCATATGATTCTTATCCTTAAGTCTATTGACATGATGGATTACGTTTATTGATTTACGAATGTTGAACCATCCTTGCATTCCAGGGATGAACCCCACTTGATCGTGGTGCACAATTTTCTTAATATGTTTTTGGATACGATTTGGCAATATTTTTGTTAAGGATCTTTGCATCTATATTCATCAAGGATATTGGTCTAAAATTTTCTTTCCTTGATGTGTCGTTTCCTGGTTTGGGTATGAGGGTGATATTAGCCTCATAGAATGAGTTCGGTAGGGTACCCTCCTTTTCTATTTCCTGGAATACTTTAAGAAGTATTGGAATGAGTTCTTCTTTGAAGGTCTTGTAGAACTCGGCTGAGAATCCGTCTGGTCCTGGGCTTTTCTTGATGGTAGATTTTTAATGGCTTCTTCTATTTCATTGCTTGATATTGATCTGTTTAAATTGTGTATGTCCTCCTGGTTCAGTTTGGGAGGAGCATGTGTCTCTAGAAATTTGTCAATGTCTTCGGTAGTTACTATTTTGTTGGAATACAGATTTTCAAAGTAGCTTCTAATTATGTTCTGTATCTCAGTGGTGTCTGTCGTGATATTTCCTTTTTCATCACGAATTTTAGTAATTTGAGTTTTCTCTCTCCTTCTCTTTGTTAGTGTGGCTAAGGGTTTGTCTATTTTGTTTACTTTTTCAAAGAACCAACTTTTGTTTTGTCAATTTTTTGAATTGTTTCTTTTGTTTCAATTTCATTGATTTCAGCTCTGATTTTAATTATTTCCTGTCTTCTACTACTTTTGCTGTTATTCTGTTCTTTCTTTTCTAGGACTTTGAGCTGTAATGTTAGGTCATTTAGTTATTGACTTTTCATTCTTTTCTGGAATGCACTCCATGCAATGAATTTTCCTCTTAGTACTGCTTTCATAGTGTCCCATAGATTTTGATATGTTGTATCATCATTCTCATTGACCTCTAAGAATTTTTTTATCTCCTCCCTGATGTTTTCTGTTATCCATGTTTCATTCAACAGCATATTATTTAGTCTCCAGGTGTTGGAGTAATTTCTGTTTTTTATTTTGTCATTGATTTCTACTCTCAGTCCATTATGATCTGATAGAACACAAGGCAGTATCTCTATTTTTTTGCATTTCTTAAGGACTGCTTTGTGGCATAACATATGATCTATTTTTGAGAAGGTTCCATGTGCTGCTGACAAGAAAGTGAATCTGCTCGTTGATGGATAGAATATTCTATATATGACTGTTAAGTCTAGGTTATTGATTGTGTTATTGAGTTCTATGGTTTCTTTGGTTGGAATTTGTTTGGAAGATCTATCTAGTGGCAATGCGGTGCATTGAAGTCACCCAGAATTATTGTGTTGTGGTCTATGTAATTCTTGAAATTGAGAAGGATTTGTTTGATGTACAGGGATGCACCATTGTTTGGGGCATAAATATTTACTATCATTATGTCTTCCTGATTTATGGTTCCCTTAAGCAGTATGAAATGCCCTTCTTTATCCTTTCTGACTTTGGCTTGAAGCCCACTTTATCTGATATAAGGATGGAAACCCCTGCTTTTTTACTGAGTCCATGTGCGTGGTAGGTTTTATCCCATCCTTTCACCTTTAGTCTGTGGATGTCTTTTTCTATGAGATGAGTCTCTTGCAGGCAGCATATTGTTGGGTCTTTCTTTTTAATCCATTCTGCCATCTGTGTCTTTTGATTGATGAGTTAAGGCAATTAACATTCACGGTTATTATTGAGGATATGATTTGTATTTCTAGTCATTTGGCTTATTTTTGGTTTTTAAGTTGGCTTGGTTTCTCCTTTGAGTGGTTTTTCTCTAAGGTAGTTCCTCCCTTTGCTGACCTCCATTGTTGTTTTTCATTTCCTCCTCATGGAATATTTTGTTGAGAACATTCTGTAGCGCAGGCTTTCTATTTGTAAATTCCTTTAATTTTTATCATGGAAGGATTTTATTTCATCTTCAAATCTGAAGGTTAGTTTTGCTGGGTATAGGATTCTTGGTTAGCAACCATGTTCTCAGAGCTTGAAATATGTTAGTCCAGGCCCTTCTAGCTTTTAGAGTCTGGGTTGAGAAGTCGGCTGCTATCCGTATTGGTCTCCCCCTATATGTAATCTGATGCTTTTCTCTCATGGCCTTCAAAATCCTATCTTTATTTTGAATGTTAGGCATTTTCATTACAATATGCCTTGGTATGGATCTGTTGTGATTTTGTGCATTTGGTGTTCTGTAAGCCTCTTATATTTGATTTTCCATTTCATTCTTCAGGTTTGGGAAATTTTCTGATATTATTTCATTGAATAAGTTGTTCATTCCTTTGGTTTGTATCTCTGTGCCTTCCTCAATCCCAATAATTCTTAAATTTGGTCTTTTCATGATGTCCCTTAGTTCTTGGAGATTCTGTTCATGATTTCTTACCATCTTCTCTGTTGGGGCAACTTTATTTTCAAGATTAAATATTTTGTCTTCATTATCTGAGGTTCTGTCTTCCAAATGGTCTAGTCTGTTGGTGATGCTTTCCATTGAGTTTTTTATTTGGTTTATTATTTCCTTCATTTCAAGGATTTTCGTTTGGTTTTTTTTTTTAGAATCTCTCTCTTTGTTGAAATGATCTTTTGCTTCCTGCAGATGCTCTTTCAGCTTATTGATATTATCATTCATTGCCTGCATTTGCTCTCTTATCTCATCCTTTGCTTTGCAAATCATCTTAATCGTGTATAATCTGAAGTTCTTTTCTGACGTTTCTTCTAACATACTGTCATTGGATTCTATTAATATAGAATCTAGATTTGTTTGGATCATTTTCTTCCCTTGTTTTTTCATGTTGTTCATGTATCTTCCCCTCTAGCAATGCAGATCTGGGCTCTTGCAGATTTCCCCCTGTAGGCTTATAGTGGCCCTATATGTTTCCAAAACCCTTTCTTAAGGGGAGATCAATATTAGTAGTTCCCAATTCAGACACTATGCAATCCTAGACCAAATAGCCCCTATGAGGACAATAACAAAATTGTCATAATAAACAAAATGAGTTCAAATATTATCTTCGGTAAAACAAACAGGTTTGCAATAAGGTCTGCAGTTTCAAATGGAGGAAAAAGAGGATGCAGAGGGATGTAGAATGTGACTGTTAATGGGATAAGAAAAGAATATACAGAAGTTCTAGAAAATAGAAAGGGTGAGAGTGTAATCAAAAGAAATTAGATGTTAGCATGCAAAAAGGGAGAAAGAGACTCTGAGGGAACAGGTAAACAAAAGGAAAAGAAAGCAAGAAAAGTAAAGAAATAAAAACTTAAATTTTTCTAATAAGGAGAAAAAAGAAAATCTACAGTATAACAGTCATATAGTAATGAAACCTCCCAGTGTTCAGCAGCCTGATGCATGAGAGGTACCTGACAATGAGCTTCAAGCCTCCAGCAGGCGTCTCAGGATGGGTTTTGCCCCACCCAAAGATCGGAGCTACGGCTTCCAGGATTATCCAAGATGGCTGCTCTGCCTTCGAAATGTGTTGGCAAATATGGAGCTGCAGCTCAGGGGTGGACATGGTCAGCTGGAGGTCCTGGAGGCGAGATGCGGTTGGTCAGGCAGGGGTCCTGGAGGTCCGGTGTTTTTGGTGTGGTTGTGGGATCCTGGAGGCCGGGTGCAATCATTTGGTCTGGGGTCCCGGTGATAGAGCGCAGTCAGTTGGTCTGGGGGTCCTGGCGGCAGGGAGCAGTCAGTGGATGTGAGGGCCCCAGAGACAGGGAGGGATGGTTGGGCTGAGGGATCCTGGAGACGGGGCTCAGTCAGTCCGGCCAGGGGTCCTATGGGGCCTGGCTATTGTCTCAAAATCGTGAGTGTTCTTTTTGTGACCTTCATACCACAATTGACTGATAAAAGGTGTGTACTTATATACCTCAATTTTCTTATCTGAATATTGAAAAATAGTAGCTTCTTTCCCTTTCTGTTTATAAAAATAGTCACTATATTAAATTTGGGAAATATACCTAAAACCATGAAGAGGAAAATAATGTTACCGCACCATCCAAGATGAGCATCTTTACCATTTTGGCATTTGTCCTTCCAGATACTTTCCATCTTTGGGATCATTCTGTGAACAATTTCTAGCTTTTCTTTTTGTTTATTTGTTTTTTACCAGGGATTGAACCCAGGAACATTTAACCACAGAGCCATCCCCAGCACTTTTTAATTTTTATTTTGAGACAGGGTCTCACTAAGTTACTTAGGGCCTGCTGAGTTGCTGAGACTGTCCTTGAACATGGAATCCTCTTGACTCAGCCTTCTAAGTCACTAGGATTACAGGCATATATCACCACGCCTGGCCAGACTTTGTTTTTTACTTAAATACATTTTTTCATTTAATAAAAATGTTTCATGTACATGTTTTTTTTAATGATTGTGACTAGGATAAGGTATTAGTCTATCCCTATAGAATTATTATTGAATTTGTTCCTCACCCACAGCCCCTTAGATTATTTCATAGATTTTACTATTATCCTTAATAACTGAGAAGTAAAATAACAAACATTTCCCTGGATAAGGAATGCCTTAGTCAGGATCCAGTCTAAAATTAGAAATTACATCCATGTTTTGAACAGAGAGAAATTATACAAAGAATTGTTAACTTGGTGACTTAAGAGGTTAAAAAGATCTCTGATGTAGCAATTTTATGAATCAACCACTATCCCTAGGGCTGAGAGAACAAAGGGAGATAGTTAGAAATATTAATTCAAACTAGAAGAAAGGATTCAGACTCCAAACTCAAAGTTATGATGAGATGAAAATGATAATTACCATAATTTGGACAATACCCATTGTGTGTGTATATATATTGAAATATCACACTGTACCTCATAAATATGTACTATTTTATTATTATGTGGTAATCAAAAATTTTTTTAAAATTTTGCAACCTAGAATAGATATGATTTAATGCCAGATCCCAGGTACAGAAACTATTTCTTGTTTTGTAATTAAATTCAAAGACCCTTGTTACTCAAAGTGTGGTCTATGGACCGACAACATGGATGTCTCCTGAGAGTTCATAAGAAATGCAGATTCAGGTTCCATTCCTGACCTACTGAATTGGAATGTGCATTTTAACAAGATCCCAGGTGCCCTGTATACACCATAAAACTTCAAAGATTTATTCATGTAAACTTGCAGCAGAGCTGGGACTTCTTTTGCAATGGTAGCACATGAACATGGGTATGTAAAGAAAAGCATAACACTTATCTCCATTTATAAAATAGTATCACTGTATTTTGAGTAGCTAGTAGACATACCATAAAATCACAGCACACCAGCTTTTGTACAGTAAAAAAAAAAAAGTGTTAATGCCACTGTAATTTTAATTACTGTAATAACAGTAAGAGTTGACAAGTAGTAGTATAATCTGTTATACTGATCAAATTAAATTTTGCTTGCCAGTAAGTGAATCCTCCTGTGTATTAAGTGTGTATTGAAAATTCAAGATTAAATCTTGGAAAAAGCTGAGTATTGTATACATGTATCAAATTATTACACTGTCCCCCATAAATATGTATAACTCAAATAACAATGAAAAATAAAGGAGTCATTAAAATGGAGAAGCTTGAAAGAGGAGCCCCATGAAG
Source organism: Sciurus carolinensis (assembly GCF_902686445.1). Taxonomy (NCBI): domain Eukaryota; kingdom Metazoa; phylum Chordata; class Mammalia; order Rodentia; family Sciuridae; genus Sciurus; species Sciurus carolinensis. The sequence goes on along the minus strand of NC_062218.1, from coordinate 108,538,281 downwards.
CTGAAATTCAGACCTAAAGGAAAGTACGGGAACAATATCTTATTGGCATCTCAGGGTGGCAGAGGAGGTGTGGCATGATGAAGCTAATCATAAAAGAATTAGAAACCTTAAGTGAGTACTGCTGCTGTCTGGGTAGATTAATGCCTACAAGAACGATAGCAAACAGGAAGCTGAAAAAGAGAAGACCCTTCTTCCTCTAGGCTTCTGTCTTCCTTTAGAGTTCCCTGTTGATAGAACCTGATAGGGAACCAGCCTACAAAGCAGAATCCAGTGTCCCAAACTGAGGTAGAGAAAGCTGGGTTTGCAGCTGTAAAACAGTAGCATGACAGACTGTCACAGGGAACATTTAAGGTTTTTTATAACAGAATGGTTCAAAAGCTCCCTCAGCAAGAATTGGAGAGAAGAGATAATGTGGAATGGGTTGGAAAACTAAAGTGAAGGCAAAGGTGAAAATTAGTATAGTGATACCAAACTTCTGTTAACATCAGAAAACACCAGGGCAGGTGTTCTGTTTTGTTAATGTGTAGTATTCCAGACTCTACCCCCAGAAGATCTCTTTAGCGGTTCTAACTGGAGACCAGAAATCTGAATTTGTTTCATAAACAATCCCAGATATCAGTAGCTGCCTAGAAATTAAAGAGAATGAAGGCTTTATCCTTTTTACAGATTCTAACTTTTTTTTTTTTACATGAATCTTATACAAAGCAAGTATTCAGTTAGTTATGATAATAGAAAATGTGTTGAGTTGGTACAATTCAAAATGTATTCTCTGAAATACTTGTTTTTTGTGGGCCCTTCAGTTATAGTAATTAGGTACAGAAATTTATTAATCCGTGGTAAACTTCTGGGAAGATCATATGAGATATTAAATTCCGGATTAATTTTAAAAATACACATTTTACATTGTTATACTTGACAGGACTTTCAGTTATGTGGAAATTAATACTATATACTACTGTATAAATATGTAAATGTTTTATTCCAGTAATTTTTCTTAGAGTAACAGTACCATTTGGATAATAGATTAAATTGTTCATTTAATTGCCTTTTTACTTTTTAAAAAAAATATTTTTGGAGTTTTATTCTTTTTTTTATTATTACTACCTTTATTTATTTACATATGTTACAGAGGATCAAACCCAGTGCCTCACACGTGCTAGGCGAGCACTCTACCACTGAGCCACAAACCCAGCCCAGCCTTTTTACTTTTGGAAGATAAGTTAAATATTAAAGAACAAACTTCAAGTGCAGGTGAAGGAAAACTGAAATGGGAACCCTTACCAAAGAGACTTTTGGTTAAAAAAACAGAAAAGTATAAGCTCATAGGAAAATATCTGGTAGGTCAAGAACCAATGTTTATAGTTGACTTTTTGTACTGAAGAGAAGGGCAAGGACTTACTTTTTCCCACTTGAATGTTTTATGGCTCTCTTTACTTTTGCAATATTAAGAAAATAAAGAGATCAGTATTTGCTGGAGAAATTCTTCATTGTTGATAAACAAGATGGTAGTCTTAGGGATCCCTCGTTATGCCATAAAATGACTGTAAGTCTTAGTGGTTTGGCTGACTTGTGACCTACCTAATACTCTACTTATTTTTTTCCATAGCATTATAGCCTTCAGAAAGGCCAACAAAGTGGGCATTTTCATCAAAGTTACCCCCCAACGTGAGGAAGGTGAAGTGACCGTGTCCTTCAAGATGAAGCATGATTTTAAAAACCTGGCAGCCCCAATCCGCCCCATCGAAGAAAGTGACCAAGGCACAGAAGTTATCTGGCTCACCCAGCATGTGGAACTCAGCTTGGGCCCGCTTCTTCCTTAAAAGGTTACTTTGGCGGGCAGATCCCACCTGAGGCAGAGTCACCACAGACCTGTGTTAAAACATGGAAGCTCCTGCTTCAGTAGGCCTTGTTTATCACGATGTACCCATGCACTACTTGGTCCTCTTCCTAGGAGTGGGAGCACAGGCCAGGCATCAGGAGCACGGGGTAACTGCTGTTCCTCTTGTTCTCACCTTTTTTGACAACAGTCAATCTGTGTTTCCCTCACTGAGCCCTGCACGTTGAATAACACCAACATAGCTCCATCCCAGTAAAGGGGATGGCTGTTTTTCGGAGTGGTATTAGATTTTCCACCTGAAAAACTAACTGTACTGTCTCTTGATTGATCTCACAAAGGATCATAATCTGACAATTGAAACTTAACAATGATAACCCAAAGGTGGACCTGCTATTAACAATCCAGGCTTGGTCTCAATGTACCAGCTGCTTTCTGCATTCCAGTAAATATCATCTAGCTGTCTAAAACATACCCCTTTATTTGCCAGTTTGGCTCTCATTTTGTCATAGATTTCCATTTGACCAAAAAAAATGGAATTGACATATTGTCTTTTGTGATGATTGGGAAAACCTGTGAAATAGGCGCTCATTTACCCTCTTCTAGATGAATATAGGATGCTAATTTTATCAATTGCTCTTAATTTTTTCCTAGAATAATATGAAACTTTTAAGAATTTGAAAAGACACAGGGAATTATGTGTCATATCAAGAGGGTAGAAAATTCCATTCGTTTTAAGTTTTGCCACAATACCTAGAATTAATGCTGCCACAAGGAGGCAGTCTTTGTTCTTACTCCTCACCCTCTCTTTTCTGCTCCTCCTCTTTAATTCAATAAATTGTTCTGAGTATTTGGCACTTGAAAAGAGCCCCACACAAAACCTGAGTGGACAAATTCACTTTGGGACTGTAGAAAACATTTTAAAGTTTAGATTTTTTAGTATGACCTGAAGTAACGTTCTTTCCACTGATTTGAAGAAGAAATTAACTATTATAATGTCTTGAATCCAGAATTGGATATTAAGAGAGGGGGGAAAAAAAACACCCCTCACTGAGTTTAAGCCTTTTGTCATATGGTATATCAAATAAGACCATTTTGATTGTAAACCATAACATAATTCAGCAAGAAGCCCAGAGTGCTGGCCTAACAGCAGACATGATGTTTTCACCTGGGTCCTAGCTGGGTTGCTATCCTTAATTTCTGTGATGTTTTCTCAAAGGAGACTTGATACAGTAGACCACCAGCTGCACCACATTTTCTTTAAAAGTATTCTTGGTATGTGATCAACAGACTTGTGAGGAAAGAAAAATTTCCTACTTACCCTAGTTTTGTTTTTAATTTTCAGTCTTAAAAAAAAGTTAAGATATATAATCTAGAATACAGATACATAGTACTTGTCAGCTCTCCTTGAAAGACAAAACTATTTAGGAAACTTTTGAAGGACGCTAAATTGTACTCTTGAGGTCAGTTTTATGAAGCAATATTCTCACAGCCCAATATATTGTGCTGCAATACAAGTAAAAAATACTCATCTCTAATATTGTGGTAATAACTAAGGTTTAGCCTCTTAGTAATGGGGCAGAGAGATGGGTAATTACAAGTTTGCAGACTATAAAAAGAGCTTGATTTCTTGTGATCCCACAGGGTGTCAAATTAATTTTTATTTCACTACCTACTAGAGCCTATTGTGAAACCAGTGCTTCATATTTGCCAGTGGAAGAAATGGGCATAAAGAGAGTAGCTTCATATGTTTACACATTTGCATAGGCTACTTGCAGTTTTATGTCATGCCTTTATGGCTTGTAGCTGGTATTTGTTCCCAAAAGTAATAATGTTGAAGTAATAGGACTCATCACCCCAGTATGATACTGAAACATAAAAACATTTTTGATCATAGAATTTTTTTTTCTTCAGAAGCCAAATGAACACAATAACAAGAACCATTGGAGTAATGTTTCCTCAAGATAGGTTTTAGTGCAAGTTGATATTCTGTGTGTTTATAGAAATGATTCAACATCTGCAGCTGGTGAGTTAGGAATTTCATCTGTTGCCTTTCTTACTTTAGATCAGGTGCAAGGTTTTTAATGCTAGTATGCACCACCACAGGAGAGTTAGATCTCATCAGCACTGGAAATTGTAATTTTGGAAATATAAGGCTAAGTTAGTTTGGATTTGTGATTTGATTCACTCACCAAAGTTTTCTTTCTTTCAAAGTACATATTATATTAGCATAATGAGCTAAGTGTCATGTGTCATGCATATTTGTGAAGAAGCATCCTTTTTGGTCCCTTTTGGGAATGAGAGGCACTCTTTGGTCTTTATGAATGACAGGTTACTGTTTTGCCTTATTGCTTAACTTAATGTAGTGAAATAAAGCAGACAAAGCTTGAGTGTATCTTTTGTTTCATTTCACAACTGGTTGGAAATAGCATGGCTAAGATTCAGAAGATGGGTGCAGTTAAGCAAGTGGGTATATGAGATTCAGTGGGCAGGCTCCCTTCCCATTCTTCACGTGAACTGAACTAAAACTTCATACGAGGGTAGTCATTGTAGATATTGCTCAAGCTATTTACATACATTCTCAGAACCATTATATAAGTGTTGTTAGATATCTGCCAGCTTTAATACCCTGGGTCATGTTCACAATGTCCTTTCAAATGTATAAAATGGTCCTACGTCCACAAGTAGCCACTCATCCATTTTTTGTGCCTACATAACCCTTCCTGTTGCTACAATTAAGTGATTTCTCTTCCTCCTGTCTAAAGCCAGCCCCACCTCTTAATACTCACCTCATCCTCTGACCCTATTCAAGGTTATCACATTAGTAGTTTCCTTCCTTGTCTGCATCATTACTGTCAACATGCTTCTCTCATCTTAAAGAAATTGGCCTCACACTCCTCCCTGACAGCCACCCATTGCTTTACTCTCTTTATGGCAAAACAACTCTACCTTCCTCTTGCCATTCTCACCCAAGCCCATTCCAGTTAGGCCATCACCCCCACTGCTGCATCAAAACTGACCCTGTCAAGGTCACTAGCAATTTCCACACTATTAAGTACAAGGGTCAGTTCTCACTACTTAACCAGGTAATCTGTCTTTACCTAGTCTTTGTTCATATGTTGCCTTCATGTGGCATCTGACAAGTTGTTCTCTCTTCAAAGACTATGTTTCCAGAGCACAACACTGATTTTCTTCTGCCTGGCTGGGAACTTTTCTCCCATATCCTTTGCTAGTTCCCGCCTATCTTCTCAGCCTTGCAGTGTTCCTTGACTCCTCTCTTAACACTTCTTTCTGTGCTTTTTAGTGGTATCATCTAGTTTTTAGGCCATTTCCCATATTCAAGTACCATTTCTAGAATAGTCTCCAAAAGTCCAGAACTGTGGTCTGGATTTTCTCACCAAATCTGTCTGTCCTCTAGGAGTTCCAAAATTAAATGGCAACTATATTTTTGCAATTACAATTAAAAAAAAAAAAAAAAAAAAACCTTGACTACTCTTACGTGCCATATCCAGCACGTAAATCATGCCAGCTGTCTTCACATTCTGACCACTTTACACCATCTCCACCATGACTATTCTAGCAAGTCATCATCATCTGTATACAACACCCCTAGAATGTTTTCCAGTGGCACATAAACCTCCCTGGTCCCTCCACCCACCTTAGTCTATCTTCAACACAAGAGGCAGAGTGACTAAGTCATTTCTCTGCTTAAAATCCATAAAAGGTTTCTTAGCTTGCTAAACAACAGTAAATTATAAAATTCCTAGAATAGCATATAAGGACCTACATGACTTGAAACGCTCCCCAACCTCTTCTTCCCAAAATCTGTCTCCTATTCCTCCTTGTGCTCATGCCGCCCCAGCCTCCCTGCTGTTAGCGAATCTCCCCAGGCAGGCTCCCTCTCAGGAACTTTGTACTGGCTGCTACCTCTGCCTGGAAAACTCTCATAAGATACACATAGCACTCACCCTCACCACAAGGTCTTTTTTCAAATGTTGGCTTCATGTGGCCTTCCCTGACCACTCTTGTCAACTATCTTCCACTAAACATATTTCCTGGCCCACTTTGCTTAATGCTTGCCCCCCATAGCATTAGTCGCCATCCAACATTGCATACTCTGGTTTATTTTCTGGCTCGCCATTCTAAAACATAAGCTCCATTAGGGCAGGGGTTTTTTTCTTTCTTTTTAACTGTTATATTTACAAAGCATAGAATGATGGCAAATAGCGGACACCCTATCTTTCTTGAAAAGATTAACACTATCCTGTAGCTGCTGATATTGTTAGTAGACTTTTCTAGAAAAATTTTAGGTTCACAGCAAAATTGGAAGACACATTTCCTGCATGCCCTCTCCCTCCACATGTGCATAGCCTCCCCAACTAGCAGTGTATAGTACCAGTGTGGTACATTTGTTACAACTGATGAGCCGAAAAATAATAATACCTAGTGTGTTAGCTTTTCATTGCTGTGATCAAAATACCCAACAATAACAACTTAGAGTAGGAAAAGTTTATTTTTGTTCATGGTTTCAGAGGTCCAGTCCATGGTTGGTTGACTCCATTGCTCTGAGCCAGAATGAGGCAGAACATTATGCAGATGGGTATGGTAAAAAAAAGTTACTCAGCTCATGGCATCTAGGAAGCAAAGAGAGGGGGGCAGGAGCCAAAGGAAAAAGATAACCCTAAGGGCATGTCCCCAGAGACCTTCCTCCAGCCATGCTCCACCTGCCTGCAGTTACCACCCAGTACAGTAGTCCTTTCAAATTATTAATCAATCAAATGCATTAATCCACTGATTGATTAGGTTACAGCTTTCGGAATCAAGTCATTTAACCTGCATCAGTGCAGGAACTTCTGAAGGGCACCTCAAATTTAAACCATAATACCTAAGAATAAATCTAACCTAGCAGGTGATAAACCTCTACAATGAAGACTATAAACACTGAAGAAACTGAGGAAGATGGAAGACAGAAAGATCTTGCATTCTTGGAGAGGCATAATTAATACTAAAATGGCCATATTACCAAAAGTGGTCTACAGATTCAATGTCATTCTCATTAAGATATCAATGACAAGAAAACACTCTTAAAATTCATGTGGAAGAATAAAAGACTCTAAATAGCCAAAGCAATTTTGAGCAAAAAGAACAAGGCTGGAGGTATCACAATACCTGATCTCATTAAACAATAGAGTTATAGTAACAAAAACACCATGATACTAGAATACCATGTGAACCAATGGAATAGAAGACACAGAGACAAACAGACACAGACATCTGATCCTTGACAAAGGCACCAAAAACACCAGAGAAAAGATAGCCTAATTAACAAATAGTGCTAGGTAAAATGGATATCCATAGGTAGAAGAATGGAACTATATCCCTATCTCTAACCCTGCTCAAAAATCTGAAAATGAATCCAAGACCTAGGAATTAGACCAGAAACTTTGCAACTGCTAGAAGAAAATATAGGGTCGACGCTCCCAACACATAGGCACAGGCAAATAATTTCCCTTGATAGGACTCCTAAGGCTCAGGAAATAATACCAAAAATTAATAAGCAGGATGGCATCAAATTAAAAAGGAAACGAGTGTGGAGAGAGAGCCAGCAGAATGGCAGAAAATCTTTGCCAGCTCTTCTTCCGATAAGATTAATATTAAGAATACACAAAGATCTCAAAAAAACAGAACACCAAAACAACAACCTAATCAACAAATGGGTAAATAAACTAAACAGTCACTTCTCCAAAGAAGAAATATAAATGGTCAACAAATAAAAAAAAAATGTTCAACAGGAAATGCAAATGAAAACAACACTGAGATTTAAATTCACTCCACTTAGAACAGCATTATCAAGAATACAAATAAAATGCTGGCAAGAATGTCAGGGGAAAGGAATACTTATACACCATTGGGGAGATTGTAAATTAGGATAGCCACTATGGAGATCAATAGTGAGGTTCCTCAAGACTAGAAATGAAAGGGGCTGGTTTTGTAGCTCAGTGGTAGAGCACTTGCCTAGCAGGTGTGAGGTGCTGGGTTTGATCCCCAGCACCATATGAAAAATGAATAATTTAAAAAAAAGACTAGAAATGAAGACACCATAGGACCCAGCAACACCATTCTTTCGTATTTATCCAAAGAAATTAAAGTCTGCACACAATAGTGATACATGCACATACACCTGTGCTTATAGCAGCACAATTTACAGTAGCCAAATTGTGAAACCATCCTAGGTGTCCATCAACAGATAAATAGATAAAATGTGGTCTATACACATAATGGAGTTTGATTCAATCATAAAGAACAAAATTGTCATTTGCAGCAAAATGGGTGGAACTTGAGAGCATTATGTTAGACAAAATAAGCCAGACTCAGAAAGCCAAGGGTCAAATATTTTCTCTCATATATGGAAGCTAGAGAAAAAAAATGGGGGGAGGGTGTCTCATGAAAATAGGAATGAAAAAAGGTGGGCCAAGGAGAGGAAGGAAGGGTGGGAAAGAGGAGGTACTGGGGAATGAAATTGACCAAATTATGTCATGTGCACATATGAAAGTCACAATGAATCCCACTGTTATATATAATTATAATAAACCAATTAAAAAAAAAAAAAAAAACCTGATGAGCCTTCCTTGACACACCATGGTCACCCACAGCCCGTAGTTTAGAGTTCATTCATGTTGCACAGTTTGCAGGTTTAGGCAAAGGTATGTGATATATACCCACTATTATAGTACCATCCTCTCTGTTCTCTGCCTGTTCATCCCTCTCACATCCCAACCATAAATCTTTTTACTGTTTCCATAATTTTTGCCTTTTCCAGAATGTCATAGTTGGAATCACAGTATGCAGTCTTCTCAGACTGGCTTCTTTTGCTTAGTAGTATGCATTAAGTTTTTTCCATGTTTCCATGACTTGATAGCTCATTTCTTTTTAGTAAATATTATCATTTAAAATATATACACAAATATGTATGTATGTATATATATATATATATATATATATATATACACACACACACGCACACACAAAGAGTCTTTTGTCAAAAGCCAGAGGGTGCAGGGCACGGGGGTACACGCCTGTAATCCCAACAGAGGCAGGAGGATCTTGAGTTAAAAGCCAACCTCAGCAAAAGCAAGGCACTGAGCAACTCATTGAGACCCTGTCTCTAAATAAAATACAAAATAGGGCTGGGGAATGTGGCTCAGTGGTCGGGTGCCCCTGGGTTCAATCCTTGATACCAAGAAAAAAAAAAAAAAAAAAAAAGCCAAAAGGCCAGCCACAGTGGCACATGCCTATAATCCTAGTGGCCTGAGAGGCTAAGGCAGGAGGATCATGAGTTTAAAGCCAATCTCAGCAACTTAGTGAGACCCTGTCCCAAGATAAAATATTTAAAATGGACTGGGGATATGGCTCAGTGGTTAGGCACCCCTGGGTTCAATCCCCAGTACAAAAAAAAAAGAAGCCAAAGGGCTTCTTACTTTGTGCTTCCTTCTTCTGGTACTACTTAGGATACTCTTCCCTCTCTCTTAACCGTTAGGATTACTTCTCTTGCTCTCACCTAAATGTGGTTGTTTTTTGTTTGTTTTTGCTTCTGGAAATTGAGCCCAGGTGTGCTTTACCACTGAGCTACATCCCTACCCCTATTCATTCATTCATTCATTCATTCATTCATCATTTAGACTGGGTCTCTCTAAGTTGCTAAGGCTAGTTTCAAACGTGTGATGCTCCTACCCCAGCCTCCTGAGTCACTGGGATTACATTGTGCACCACCACACCTGGCCTAAATGTGGTCTTAATTCACAACACTGTACTTCTCAAAGGCAGGTACCTCTTTCTTCCTTGCATGTAGGATTTTATATGTGCCTAGCTCATTTACTGGATTACAGACTCCCTACAAGCCAAACCCAGGTCCCTTTGTCAGTTTCTCCTACACTCTACTCAAAGGGCAGCCTACAGCAAACTCCAAAACTCAAGCTAAGTTGCTTGCTGAATGGCAATTCAGTCATATGCCACATGACGTTTTCAGTTAACAATGAACCATATGTATGACAGTGGTCCCATAAGAAATATAATGAGATATAATGAGATTATAGCCATCTTTGTGTAAGGTACACACTATGATATTTACACAATAATAAAACTACATGGCAATGCATTTCTCAGACTTAACCCTATCACTGAGTGACACAATTTCTGGTGGTCAAGATGTTAATAATATATTAAAGCATATTTCACACTATGTAATACCTGCACAAAAGTAGCGACTTAAAGTGTTAAATGAAAGTAATAAATAATATGGAAATCAAATGGTGGAAAAATTTTTTCTTTCTTGTTATGCTACCACCCCATTTGTGGTTAAATCAAGGGAAAAAATACCAGTGCTATTAGGTTTGTATGTTTGTGACATCTAACAGTAAAGTGTCCATACTATTATGTTTGTAACATCTAATACTTCCTTGTTTTTTTTTTTTTTATAACAGACTTCTGGATAGAGGCTTTCAAAGTCAACAATAGCACTTGCTAAATAACACTGTTTCGTTGTTATTGTACTTGTTTTTAAGACCACAACTAAGCATGTGATGCTAACTTTCCATTTGCAGAATAATCCTCTTAAAATAAATATAAATAAAAGCTGGTTGACTCCAGAGTTCTGCAGAAGTTCTACCTATCATGTAGACATCTGTAAAAAATCCCACCCCCACCCAAAACCAAAAAGTGAACCGGTGACAAAATCATAACTGTTCTTGGATCTATCAGAAATAATGTGGCACAGCAAACAACCTGAATTCCAAGGAGAGACAGAGCCCTCAAAGGAGAGAGAGTCAGGTAGACTGCTTCACCTGTGGCAGATATGGGAGAAGTGTTGACCCACGTACAAGCAGGTAAGAGGAAATCAACTAAAATATTAAAGAACTACTAAAGGTCAAATACAGGGTACATGATAGTATAACATCTTTGAGCCCAAAACAAGAAGGGAGCTAGCTTGTGCACACTCACAGGCTCTTTCTAAACCCTCCACCAGGTGTTCATGAGAAAAATGGGCACAGTGGGAGCTCTAGAGTCTTGCTTGGTTTGGAGAGCTGCAGGAGGGTTGCAAGTGGGAAAGGTTATAAAACTTTGCTCCCTGCCCGGGCCCTTCCCTCATCCGGCGTGAAAGCCCTAAGCCACTGATGGAGGAACAGAAAATCCTGTCTCCCCAGATTATCAATACCATTAAAAGGTCCCACCCATACACACCCAGAGGCATAGACAGAGGTTTATGTAGTAAAGTATATACATATTGAAGAAAGAATGGGGGCAATCTCACAAAGAAGTCACCTTTATGGTAAACAAGGATTATGCATCCTATCTCCAGAGGGAGAGACAGCCCAATAAAGGTCTGTGGAAAGGACAGAAACTCTCCCCTACCATAACAGACACAAATAAGAGTTTAACTGCTAGAGGGAAGAGAAGAAGGAAAACTGAGAAAGAAGTCATTCCTAAAGCCCAAAAGACTGAAGCCGAATTGAATTAGAACAGAGAACCCCTTTATCCCTCCTTCACTAACAGCCTAGCCAGCAGCTAGTAACAAACACCAGTTGCTGGGGGATGGGCAAAGGCACAGAAGGAAACAGTCCTCTCTGAGCCTATATGCTCCAGGATAAACTTTCAGAAAAGTTCTACAGCCCCAACCTAAAGCAAAAAAATAATGCTAGAGGATGTGAAATCTGTGACACTAGAAGCAACCACAGCAATGAAACCCAAATCCCAGGCACTGAGAGGCTGAAGTAGGAGGATCCCAGGTTGGAGGTCAGTATCAGCAACGTAGCATGGCCCTATTTCAAAATAAAAAGGACTGGGGATATAGCTCAAAAACAAACAAACAAAAAAAAAAAAACAAAACCTCAGTTCCTGAATAGATTGACCACCAAATTCCAGATAATGGATTTATCAGGATGCAACCCCATATAGGATGGTTGCTCTGTGCTGAGTGCAGGAGTAAGTAACATTTTCTATGGGCACAAAAGAACTCTTTGGGGATGATGGAACGATTCTGTATTTGTGGTGAATGTATGTAAAAATTCATAACTGTACAAAAAGGTAAAACCTTACCGAATGTAAATCCTACTTCAAATAAACGATTTTTTTAGAAAAATGAAGTAATTTAAACTTACTAGTTTAATAAAAGTGACACTAGAATGGCTTGAAGATCATAAAATATTGGCAGAACTGTTGAGTCATTCCAAAAAGGAAAAAATAATGTATGTATTGATCCTAAGGCCTTTCCCGTGTCAGAAGTTGGAAAAATAGTACTAATGCCTTTGAAGTTGCGGTTTCGCCGTTTTAGCTCCACAACCAAGAACAAGTTACTCAATCTCCCTAAATCTGTTTCCTTCTCCATAAAAGAGGAATCGACATACTACAGGACGCCTCGTCAACTGTGATTTGCGGATTTAAAAAAATGAAACCAACTTTAGTATAAAATATGTGTCAAACGTATTTACACTGAAAGAAAAAGGATTCTTTATCTGAAATTCGACTTAATCAGACGTTCTGTATTTGTTTGCTAAAACTGGCAACCCTACAGAGAGGTTATTGTGAGAATTAAACGAGACTGGCACCGCACGACGTTCACCCAGCGTTTGGCATAATTAGCGCTCGGTGGCGGCTAACGCTGTTCTAATCCCGGCCCCAGCCCCTCATTCATCATTTATTCACTCTTGGGCCTGTACTCGCGGTTTTATCCCAAGTAGGCCACGCGAAGGAAGCGTCAGAGAGTAGGACACAAGAACCTCAACTATTAAGCGAACGTTCCAAGAGAAGCGACGTCACGACGCACAAGGCTCCGCCCCGAGGGAGGCACTAGGCGCGTAAATAAGACGTCGACAGCCGGGCGCCAGCCCCGGGCCTGACGGGATTGTGGCGGTCCGCTTTCCTGACTCGGAAGCTACTGCTGCCTCTGGACGCTCTCAAGATGGCGACCTCTCTGGGTTCCAACACCTACAACAGGCAGAACTGGGAGGATGCGGTGAGTGTACCCGCCGGAGGAGAACGGCAGGAGGCGACGAAGCCGGGTCTCGTCCAGGCGGACAGACTGAGGCTGCGGCTCGGCCGACGGAGCTCCAGGGAGGAGCCCGCGCTGCGGCCTAACTCGGCGGGAGCTGGATGCTTGAGCGCGGCCCTCCTGCGGCTTGGAGGGAGGGGACTTAGCTAGGGTCCCGGGACCACCCGCCTTTACATCCCTGCCCCCTCCAACCTTTTCCAGCCCTTTTTCTCTTCTCCCGCTGCCTGCCGGAAGTGCACACAGCGCCCCCTCCCGCGACCCGGCCCGTGCTGGACCTCGGGTTCCTGCCCTGCCTTTTCCTCCCGGCTCTCGCTCCCCGCCCTCCCCCACCCCCACGAGTGTGACTGAGGTGGCAAGGTCTTTGGAGCTTGATTCTCATCCATATTTCGCATTTTCACCAGGACTTCCCCATTCTATGCCAGACATGTCTGGGAGAAAACCCATATATCCGAATGGTGAGTAATTTCGAGTGTGAAACGGGAGTATTGCACATGTTCTGTCAATATTGTACTTGAACATACACTGTAAAGTGTTTCCCTTACCGTCAGAAGAAATGATGCTTTCTTACTAACCCAGAGTGCAGGATAATTTGCAAAGGACTGTCATCCTTTCTCTCACTTAGGGCTTTAGCAATGACCCTGTAATGGAAGAGTCCACGACTAATATTTGTTGTGCATTTACCTAGGAAATTGGTCTATTGACCATAGACCAAGAGAGAGTTTATGTCTTCTCATATGGCAAGTAAGGAGTGGAACTGGGATTTAAATTCAAATATTCTGACTTCAAGGACCTTAGCAAGTTAGGAGGAGAACCAGGATTAGACAAGTTCCTGACTCCTAAGTCATATGTCTCTTAGCCACTGTACTTGGTAGTCTTTTTAGTGTAGGAGACACTCTGTTCTTAAAACCAAGGGTAAAAGAGCAACAGTGATTAAGTTGAAGCTCTGTTATTGTGATTAGTCTCAGATATTTATATGTTGTATGTTCAAGGTGTTTAAATAGCTTATGGGAACAGAAGCTTTACTCTCTATACAAGTCATCAGCTTAGGATGCCTCTAGACTAATTCTCTTCTGACCAAACTTTGTAAAAGGTTTGGTCAGATTATTTGTCTTTGTTCCCATGGCTGTATCCTGTTATAGGAACTGTGGAAATCATTAGTTCCTGGGAGCCAGAAGTTAACCTAGGAGTTATGGCTGTGCAAAGACACTTACCTGGCATTAGATCCATAGACTCTTTTTTTTTTTTTTTTTTTACAGTGCTGGGGATTGAACCCAGGGCCTTATGCTTACAAGGCAAGCACTCTACCAGTTGAGCTATATCCCCAGCCCCATAGACTCTTGAGAGAGAATAACTCATAGTTTGTTGTTAGAATATTTCCTCTTCCTTACCCCCCAAAAAGGGTTATTTAGTTTGGTTTTGTTTCCCCCCCTTTAGGATGCCAGAGGTCTCCAGACACATTTCTTGGGTTGTATATAGTGGAAGAGTAGATGTCTGTTTTTTTGTTTGTTTTGTTTTGTTTTTTCCTTCCTATAACTAGTTATTTTCTTTCTTTCTTTCTCTATTTCAGACCAAAGAAAAGTATGGAAAAGAATGCAAAGTAAGTATGTCTGTTAAGAAGTAATGATTTCTTTTTCTTTCCTTTTTCTCTATAAAATTAGACTTTACATTCTAATCATAAAAGTCAGTGCTCTCTAACTTTCATATATCACTTGATATATTCATTGGCTGGTAACTGTTTAGTGTAGGAGATAAGAAAAGTGATCTCTAATGTATAGATTCTTAATGTAGTGATGGTGAATAGTCTTTGAATGACTGAAGTTTGTACAGTAAGTGTTGTTATGACTGTGCACGTGAGCATTTTAGCTGAGAAGGAAAGTCATAGCTGTCAAAAGATTCTCAATTAATTATGTGATATTCCCTACTTCCTCCTCTCTCAGAAAGATTAAGGGTCAGATTATTTGACTTCTTTGTTTTGTGGTATTTGAAATTGAACCCAGGGCCTTGCTTATGCTAGGCAAGCACTCTACCACTAAGCCACATCCCTGGCCAGGGTCAGATTATTAATGGTGCTCACCTCTAGGGTGGGGAGACTTTTGACTATTTAAATATTTTGTTTCTGTACTATATGAATTTTTTTAACTACTGGCAAAGGATGCTGTAAATTTTATTGAAACAGTTGGCATTTAAACAGGTGTTTGCTAAGGTCTCTTCTAAACCCTAGATTCGGGAATTCTTTCTGGAATTCTCCATTTTTTTAATATCTCCTGGGTTGATTGTCCAGGTCAAGAGCAGTAACACTCTGTGGCTATTGTTTGTGTTCAGATCTGTGCCAGGCCATTCACAGTGTTTCGCTGGTGTCCTGGGGTCCGCATGCGCTTCAAGAAGACTGAAGTGTGCCAAACCTGCAGTAAATTGAAGAATGTCTGTCAGACCTGCCTCTTAGACCTAGAATATGGTATGTTTGCCATGTCCAGTGGATCTGTAATTGTACATGTGCCCTAAACAACAAACTTGTCCCCTACTTCTCTCCTTGTCTCTGGTTCTGATCCCACTTTGGAATGTCTGTTGTCTACTTTTCCCAGGAATAGAATCATAATTAAGCCACTCTAGAGTCCTGAACAATATAGTAGGATCTTGAGGAACAGCTAAGAAATAAACAGAACTAATCTATACCTCCATCTCTGTAGTCAAGGTGAGGTAAAAGGCATTGATCCTATAATAGGAAATTCTTGGCCTTCAGCTTTTTTCTCAAGCCAAAGCTTATTTCCTACAATCCCAATCAGAAGCTCATAGGCTAATTGTGCTTTAGACTTTTGTCTCAACTGTGTTGTTAGGACCAAAATACTATATTTTTATTGTTTCCAAGCAGCTGCTTTGGAATGATTTTTTTCTTTTAAACTGTAGGAAACTTATTAAAAATAGCAATTTGCCCACTGGGTGCAGTGGCACATCCTGTAATCCCAGCGGCTCTGGAGGCTCAGGCAGGAGGATCATGAGTTCAAAGCCAACCTCAGCAACAGTGAGGCACTAAGCAATTCAGTGAGACCCTGTCTCTAAATATAATACAAAAGAAAAAAAGGGGGGGCTGGGGATGTGGCTCAGTGGTCAAGTGTCCTGTTCAATTCCTGGCCCCCCCCCCAAAAAAAGAAAAAAGAAATTTGCTGACAGGAATTCTATATAGTAAAATAAAAGGGGAAAGGAAAATGCATAAGTATTAACGTATGTTAAATTCAGAAAGGACTCTGCTAACCAGATTCCTGGCCACATGTTGTTTAATATTATTTATATGTTAAGTAGAATCCTGGTCCTGAAGTACAATGACCCTTATGTCTGTGACTATCTGTAGGATCTTTAAGATCAGCCTAGAAGTAAACCAATTTACAGTTACATTAAATAAATTGTGTTAATAAAATTTAGATATATTAATTTTCAGGTCAAATCTGACTATAATCCAAGTTTGTTTATTTAAAAGATTTTCTAATGCTGGGCATGATGGCACATGCCTATAATCCTAGTGACCTGGGAGGCTGAGGCAGGGGGAGCACAAGATCAAAGCGAGCCTCAGCAACTTGGCAAAACCTGTCTCAAAATAAAACATAGTAAGGACTGTGTGTGTGGCTCAGTGGTTAAGCACCCCTGGGTTCAATCCCTGGTAACAACAACAAAAAAAGATTTTCTAAAATATTCACTCCATCAAATTTTATGGCAGCTTAGGAATTTAGATAGTTCTTTGGAATGCTGTGTAGCAGTAGTAATCTGATGGTGCTGAAGAATTTGAAAAGAAATATATAGTAAAGTGTCTAATACTAAGTAGGACAAAGAGAAAGGAAGGGTGATTTTTATTCTGTGTATTTAGTATTGACATGTTTTTAAATATATTTGAGGTTTTTTTCCTCCATTTCTTTGTATCAGGCCTGCCCATCCAGGTTCGTGATGCAGGATTGTCTTTTAAAGATGACATGCCAAAGTCAGATGTCAACAAAGAGTACTACACACAAAATATGGAAAGAGAAGTATGCTGGCACTTTATTGATATATTGGGGTGGCAGGGTTTATTTGTTTTTGTAGTGCTGGGGATTGAGCCTGGGCCTTCTTGAGTGATGTGCTTTTGTATTTGATTAAAATCCTGATTAATTGACAATCTACAAATTTGTCATCCCCATGTAGATTTCTAACTCTGATGGAACACGGCCAGTTGGCATGCTCGGGAAAGCCACATCCACTAGTGACATGCTGCTCAAATTGGCCCGAACCACACCCTATTACAAAAGGAATCGGCCCCACATTTGCTCCTTCTGGGTGAAAGGAGAGTGTAAAAGAGGAGAAGAGTGTCCATACAGGCAAGAGCTGAGCCAAACTTTCAGTATTTGCTTTTGGAGAATGAATTTGTACTTCAAAACTTAAAGCTCATACAGCTAGTATATTCTTATCTCAGATCATAGAACCTGATTTAGAAGAGCTTGATTAAATTGTTTGTTTTACTTATGACTAAACCTTGGGAAACTAAATGGCTATGCCATGTAAAATAGATATAACCCTGAGTTTCTGCATAAGAAGTGAATCCTCACTGTCATATAAATGGCCTAAATCTCAATGTGGAATGGAAGTCAGAACAAGGCCAGACTTCTAACAAGTGTGTATATTCCAGTCAAGACTGCCAAGCATCTGGATTAGGAGTTCTTAACTTGAGTTTGGTTAACTCCACCCCCCCCAAAAATAAAGCCATTTTTCTGGGGCTAGGTTCCTAGTTTTCTTCAGATTTTCAGTGGAATGCAGGACTTCAAATAAATGTTAAGAACAATTGACATAGAAACGGGTGATCACATGTCCCTTTTTGTTTTAGGGTGAATTGTGCCAAGAGTATTTATAAGCAAAGTTTGATACCCTAAATGGCCATTTAAATGGATTTTAGGAGACTGGGAAAGACTATGATATACTAAAACCCTTGGTATCAGCTGTTTTGATAATTATATTTTGTTATGGCCCTGGTTTCTAGTTCAAAAGGCATAGGATTTTACTATGTAGCTTCTATTGGGTAGTATCAGTATTTTTTCACCTTTATGCATTGCTCTTTTCTCATAGACATGAGAAGCCTACAGATCCAGATGACCCCCTTGCTGATCAGAATATTAAAGACCGGTATTATGGAATCAATGACCCTGTAGCAGATAAGCTTCTAAAGCGGGCTTCAACAATGCCTCGTCTGGACCCACCAGAGGATAAAACTATCACCACATTATATGTTGGTGGACTGGGCGATACCATTACTGAGACAGATCTCAGGTTTGTGGGTATAATTTTAAGAACTTTTTTGCTTTTAACTGCCTTGGAATAATTCATTTGCAAAAACACAAGCATGATCTATATAAAGTACATTTTTTTTTTAGCTGTTCTATAGTTAGTATCATGCTGACTCGAATTTTTATAAAATTGTCTTTTATGATGCCAGAGGAATTTGTAATGTTCATCAGGAGTGCTTATCCATGCTTGCATATGCTAATAATTTAAGAATGGCACACTTCCAAGTATGATCAGTTATGTAGGGGAGGGAGAGCTTTGTGATTCTAAAACTTTTATGGTTTAAATTGTTGGCTTTTTAAGAGAGACTGGTATTTGATAAATTTGTGTTATTTTTGGCTTGTATTATGCTTGGCTAGATGAGACATCTGGGCAGATAGTAATGGAAATTACCTCTTCCAAAGAGATAAAGTGGAGAAGAAACTCCTGTAAGTTTATAACCTGCCCTTGGTAGCCTGTCTCCATTAAACCCTAATCTTAGTGAGCTGCATAATTCCCAGGGGTTGGCAGACTTTCTGTGAAAGGCTAGAGAGTGAATATTTTTAGGCTTTGTGGGCCACATACAGTCTTTCTCTCTTCCTTTTTTTTTTTTTTTTTTTTCCTTTCAACTTTAAATTAAAAAAAAAAAAAAAATTCTTGGCTCATGGGCAATGAGCACTGTACTTTGCCAACATCTTATGTAGGACATAGGGTCCTTAAGGAACCTATAGAGCCCTCTTTCTTCTGTGGGAACAACACTGAGATGTTTGAGAACCCCTGCTTATTCTTTTTTCTCCCATGTAAGTAAGCAGCACGTACAGTAGGGCTAGATATGGGGGGAAATAACTGCAAGTAGTTAGGTACATAACCATGGGGCCCACCTGCCTAGTGGTGAGTCAGAGAAAGATTTCATATCCATTGTCAGTCATGTGTGCATGTCTGTGTTGTTGACCTTTCTCTTTCTGCCTGTGTCCCTTCAGAAATCATTTCTACCAGTTCGGAGAGATCCGAACAATCACTGTTGTGCAGAGACAACAGTGTGCTTTCATCCAGTTTGCCACAAGGCAGGCTGCAGAAGTGGCTGCTGAGAAGTCCTTTAATAAGTTGATTGTCAATGGCCGCAGACTCAATGTGAAATGGGGAAGGTAAGAATAAGACTATTTTAAAATTTATTGAGACCTTTTTTTTTTGGTACTAGGAATTGAACCTGGGTCCTTAACCCCACTGAGCCACATCCCGAGCCCTTTTTTATATTTTATTTAGGGACAGAGTCTCACTGCGTTGCTAAGGCTGGCTTTGAACTACTTGTGATCCTCCTGCCTGAGCCTCCCAAGTCGCTGGGATTACAGGCATGCGCCACTGTGCCCAGCTTTATTGAAACTTTTAGTAAATTGTTTCATTATTTGGAAAGTAGTAAGCTTTTGGTAAATAGGCTTAAATCAACAGTGTCTTTAGAAAGATCTTAAGAAGGTCATTCTCTGTCTGATTCCCATGGATGTTGGAAGAGTTCTGCTTTGGAAATGTATTTAGGGTTTTGCTGTTAATAATATGACTCTTTGAAGGTTCATGTTTTTTTGACCAGCATTTGTAGACTAAGTATAATGCCCAGGCATAAAAGATAGATTCAAGGGTTTATAATAAAATTAGACCTAGATTCTACTTCAGAGACTGATTGCTTGGGGGAGAAGATAAAACAGAAGAATAGCTGTTTTAAGCTTGAAAGTGATGATTACATAAGAAAGACACAGGTAACTGTGTAAGAGACACAGGTAAAATGCTCTAAATTTTAAGTTCAAAGGGAGGACTTACTTCTAGCTTGGAACCAGGGAGGAGGTAGCTAATATCAGCAGCTCTTCTTGCATGCTAAGCACTTTGCCAAACATATATGTTGCCTCTTCTAGTACTGACAACGGTTCTAGCAAGTTTTGAACCCAGATCTTTCTGCCTTCAAAACCATTGCTCTTATCTACTCTGCACTTTGGTATTTATGGGAAGACTGCTTGATGAAGAGGAGGCAAGGAGTGAAGGAACTCCATTTGACCGGGGAACATGACAAGCAGAGGTATGAGCGAAGGTGGGACAAAGTGCTGATGTCCTGTGTGCATGCATATCTCCCAGATCCCAGGCAGCCAGAGGAAAGGAGAAAGAGAAGGACGGAACCACAGACTCTGGGATCAAGCTGGAGCCTGTTCCAGGACTGCCAGGAGGTGAGTGCAGACTTGTCCTGACCAACAAAGCTCAGTTGCCCCATGTTCCTCTATTAGACGAGAAGCATGTGTGTCTCCTGCAGTGGCTGTCACTTCTAGAAAGGCCTGGGTTTAAAAGTGATAGAAACAGTGTTGCTGGTTGTCCTCCCTTCTAAGTGTTGCCCGTTTTCTCTTCTCTAGCTCTTCCTCCTCCTCCTGCAGCAGAAGAAGAAGCCTCTGCCAACTACTTCAACCTTCCCCCAAGTGGTCCTCCAGCTGTGGTGAACATTGCCCTACCACCACCGCCAGGGATTGCCCCACCCCCTCCCCCAGGTAACTTTCTTCTTTCTTCCAGAGAAGTTCTTGTGAAAGTCCTACACCTCACCCCCATGTCTAAGACAGCTAAATCCTTTGCATTTTCCCTGAAGAAGTTTATAGATAAAACTGATAAGTTGAGATTTCTAATATTTCATTATTTTCCTAGTCTGCCAAGGAGAGGAAAAGCACTAGTTTTCTGTAAATCTAAATATATGTGTGATCAGGATAGTGATCTACCACCAATTTGTTCTCTGTTCTGAACTAGGAAGTCTGTTCTAAAAAAAGACTGACAACTGAATAAACAGCATACTTGGTTGTGTAATTTAGTTACATTTTGGCTCAACATCTTTATCTTGTCAGAGGAAGTAATAAACAGTTTAGAAGACTCACACTTTGTATAGCATCCTACTCTAGTAAATGTGGTGACAGTATGAATAGTGTAAGGAAATCACAGGTGGCCAATTCAATGGCAGAGAGCACATATCTTTAAAGAAAGTGGTTTCTGAACACCTTCCATCCTGGTGTCAAGCATTGAAGTTAATGATGACAGGGTCTTGCCATTGGCCTGATTTCTTCCTTACTTCCCACATCCTCACTGAGTCTTGTTTCGTAGAATTTGGCATGTTTGATACATAACAGAGGTTGACATAACATGCTAGCAGAAGCCCTGGATCCTGAGGATTATTCTGGGCTGAGGGGAAACGTTTTAAAATCAAGGATATAATACAGGTAGATGTTCCCTAAGCAAGTCTGATGGAGTGACATTTACTTAAGCCCATGTCAGCCTTGATTTATATGTAGGTGGTTTTGATCTTAGGAAGACAGGTATGAAAAGTTGCCAAGGGAACAACAAGTCTTAACCACTTTATTCTTTCCCGTGTACAGGTTTTGGGCCACACATGTTCCACCCAATGGGACCACCCCCTCCTTTCATGAGGGCTCCAGGACCAATCCACTATCCTTCTCAGGATCCTCAGAGGATGGGAGCACATGCTGGGAAACACAGCAGCCCCTAGCACATTGCCACCACTCTGGGGCTCTATGGAAGAAAGGGCGCTTTAAAATCCCAGTAAATGAATCTTGGAATAAATATATTTTTCCTTCCTTCGTAGTTTCCATGGTAGCTGAATGTGTTCAGATGTGGGCAGTTGGAGAAGCATAGCCCTGCTTCCCTACATGTGTCAGAAGGATCAGTGGACCTCAAATAAACTGCCATGAGCACAGCTAGTTACCATGATTATATTACTAAGAAAACCTACTGCTGTTCCCCTTAAACCTGTGTGGGGGACAAGCAGATGGGTAAATTGGAATAGCCAATGGAGTTACCATCCCAATTATATGTTCATTTTGTATCTTTTGGGGTGGGGGGCAAAAATTGACCTGCGGTAAAAAAACTTTTGACTGTTTTTATGTCTATTGGATATTTTCTTTTTTTATCATCTAAAAAAAAAAAAATAGTACTAATCATCGTAGTGGCATAAGTGTGATTTAACTTTTTTTGAAGTCACATGCTCAGAGAGACAAGAAGAAACCAGCACCTAACACAGCCCAGAATTTTTCTTTTCCTCATTTTTAAAAGGACTCTGATAGTTTTACTTCTCTGTCACCAAAAAAAAAAAAAAAGACAAAAATAAAAATTACTTTTTATTCCTATCAGAAACACAAATTTTATGGATATATCCTTGAAAAAATCTGGTGTCTGGGATGAAATTATTTTCAAGAACTTCCCACAAAATACCTTCTTTAACAAACTAAAAGGCAAACCTTGGAGTGTGTTTGAATGGAAGACTCGTGAGCTACCAGTGGAACTCTGGTCTTCAGCATTCACCTTCATGTGTCTTCAGCGTCCCCTTGTGATTGCCTGCTTCTGGGCAGAGGACTGTTGGTCTTAGAATGTTTGGATGTAACTGAATTGTAGATGATAAGGGAAATTTGATGTTGTGTTGTATTGTTTTTAAATAATTAAAACGGGTCAATTTTCCAAATGTTGTTGGCTTATTTCTAGATTTCTGTTTTGTTTGTCCTTCAGTAGTTGAACTTAAATCAATGGAAGTTAAAAACAATTTATGCATAAATGTGAAGTTTTTAAATCTCGTTTTAGACTGTTTTGATTTTTATCTTTATATTCATTTCCTAATAGTAATAAAGGCCAGGTCTTTTTAGTTCTTGGGTCAAAAGTTGGTTGTGAGGTTAAAGTGATGTTTGTAGCTCAGAGCCTGACATGAGATGGTTGATAAAGGGCAGCCTTAAAAGTCATCTTTATTTAAGGCATTTTAAAAGGAAACATAAAACTTCCCCTTAAATCCAATTCCATGACCCTTTTATCTAAAATATGTACTTGTGGGATAGACATGCCTCCACTCGAAGGGACAATTCCCCTTCTGCATTTCAGTCCAGGCTCCCAGCCTATTGGATGGTGCTGCCACACTAAGGGTGGGCCTCCCCTAGTTAGTTCAGTGACCCACACTCCAGTCTTCTCTGGAAACGCCTTCATAGACACACTCAGAATGTGCTTACCAATTTCTAGACATCCCTCAAGTGTGATTAACCATCACGCTCCTTCAAAAATGATTTTCCATTATTGTTGGAAAATATTGCTGTTAGTTTTGAGCATTTTCCTTTTATTCTCCATGTCTTTTAAACCTGTATCACATAGTTTCCATTTCTTCACCTGTGTGATGCTTTGTGGGTCCTTTAAGTTCACTAATTCTTCAGATATGTCTAATCTATTAATCTTTTCATTAACTTGAAAGAAGGCATCATTTTGACAGAATATATATAGAAAATGCATAAGATAGGTGTACGATTAAATAAAGTGAACATTTATATACTGATCACCCACATTTAGAAGTAGAAAACTTCCATTTACCCCAGAGGCATTTGAGTCCGTTCACATTTATAAACCCTTCCTTTTCATACCACTATTCTGACTTAGGTTGAACATTTCCTTGCATTCATAAACAAGCCTTCCCTTGCTTACCATTATGTTTCTGAGATACAGCCATGTGGCTGCACATAATAGTTGTTAATGTTCATTGCTATGTCTAATGTCAGTTTTCTGTGTTTTTGCTATTCTTGGTCACTTTAATTTATATAAAGAACAAAAAGAGGCAAAAATAGTTTTGTATGAAGGATTCATTAGGTGCCCATGAAATGAAAGGTTAATTAACCTGATTTTTCAGGATCTAAATTTTACTTGCTGAATGAAGAATGACACATGTAGTACAAGTCCATTGAAACAAAGGTATAGCCATATACCTATACATGTGTACACATTTACTCACAGAATTTTACAATTCTAAAAGGACCAGACTTACCAGGGGTTTTTCTCTAGTATGCAGAATAGCAGGTTGCAGGAAGGTGAGAAGAGGAATGGTAAGAGGAGCTGTGTAAGAGGAGCTGTGTTGGGTAGACACTTTCACATTTTACTTTTATTTATTTTATTTTTTACAGTAAGCATTCTTTATTTAACATCAGCAAGTCACATGATCAAAGGAAGGGAATGAGGATACACTTTTGGCAGCAGGAATTTCCCGCAGTCTCTCTTCTGGGCCTGACATCAGTAGTGACCCTGCAGAGCACTGCAGAACCAAGCCAAGGCAATCCATGTCCCCTCTTCCTACTTGCCAGACAATTTGATGGTTGGTCTTAAGCTCATGGAAGCCTGACTTTAAACAATGGCCCTCAAATCCTAGAGAACACATCCAGTGCAAACATTCTTAAAGAGTCTGCTGACCCTTTGGGATCCAGAAGGGGACCAAAACTGCAGACCAAAAGGGAAATGCAACCACTCTCCGCATGACCTAGAGTCAGGGAGGAGGAACCCCTGTGCAAAGGGAGGCTTTCCTTCAGGTAGCAGCTTTACTGACCCCAGTGCCATCCCAACAGCTGACTTCTCAAGCTGCACCCATTGCAAGATCCTAGATTCCAGCCAAGAACCGTGGCTGCAATCTAACAATGACTGAGCTCTCATGACTGTCCTGCACCCCATAAAGGAATTTCTATACTCACCCTCATCTTACAGATGGAGAAACAGTCTCAGATGTGAAATGACATGCCCAAGTTCACAAGACTTGCAATGGCAGAATTAGACCCCATCCCATCCCATCGGTTGCCCCAGCCTCCACTCAACCTGTGAGCTCCATGGCAAGGCACCACGATCAATGATTCCAGAGTGAGTGGGCACTGGCTTCATCACCCAATATGGTAAAGAGCCAGACAGGTTCTCATTTTGACTCTGCCCCCAGATAAGTCATTTCCCTCTTTTGAGCTTGAACATTCACATCTGTAAATTGGGAACAAAAGTACCTTTCTCTCAGGTTGTATTGAGAATTAGGAATCAGGTATGTAGAGAATCCAACCCAAGCACTAGGCACACAAAAAACCACCACCACCACCATCCTCCTCACTAGAACTCAGAGGCCTGCTTAGAATGGAGGGTGGAAGGCCATCCTTATAAGAGCTCCACTTTGCACCTCCCCTGTAAAGGGCCCAACAGGGCAACCCTTCTTTGGATCCCCATGATCACACCTCTAGTCCAGACCTCACCCCTTGAAGACTTCCTGGCTCTCAGCATTGCTCCTCTCCAACCTGTGTTCCCCACGGCAACCAGCAAGATCATTGCTAAAACCTCCCCATTTCTAGATCTCACTGACCCCAATATAACCTCTAGATCTCACTGACCCCAATATAACCTCTTTCTTCCCCGAAACAAACTGCATCTACGCTCAATTCCACACCCAACTCTGCACATGCTGATCCACTTATCAGGAATGCCCTCCCATCGCACCTCTTTCCTTGATGAACTCGCCTTCCTCCTCCAAGATCCCACTCAAATCTTCTGGGAAGCTTCTAGAATTCCACCCCACATCCAGGTTTAGGAACCCTTCCTCTGCTCCATGACACTCGGTTCCTCAGTTGTCAATTAGCATGCTGTAGGAAAAACTGAGGTGATTTACTCCTTCACAAATCGTCCTTCCCCACCATCTTTTCCTCCTGGAGTCCTGAGCCTGGCACAGTGTCTGGCACATAGTAGGTACTTAGCAAACAGCATGCACAGACAACAAGCAACTGCGTCTCAGAAAAAGGAAAAACTCTCTAATTATCAGAGATATCCTCAGGTAGATGAGAGCGCACTATCAGGGGAGTGCAAGCTACTGGAGCAGGAAGAACAGGGGCGTGGGTGTGGATTCCTAAAGACACTAACTGTGGCCCAGTCACACTGGAATCACCCAGAGTATTGGTTACTAATAGAAATTCTCCACACATGAGATTCTGATGCTACAGGTCTGGGGCAGGCCAGAAGTCTGTGTTAGGACCAACGTCCCCAGATGATTTTGAAGAACATCTGCATTTGGGGACTACTGAACTTTGTGACCTTTGAGGTCATTTGCAATAATACTTTGTGTGTGAAGACTCTTCATAAACTGTGAAGTGCTGTCCATGTGTCTTGGCTCCAGATGCTACCTGAGCTCGGAGACTGAGGAATTGAAGCTTCCGACTGGGGCTACAGCTCCTCAGATTCTGGGAGGTTGCGGACCCAGCCCTGAGCCACCCTGTTGAAGCTGGGCCTGAGGCGGAGGAGTTCCAAGCCACTGAAGGACTCCGAGACAAAAGGGGTGCCTGCCCTGGGAATGGTCTCCCCCATGAGGGGTCCTCCAAATGGCACTGGGGTCCTGGGGAAAGAACAACAGGAGAGGTGGGCTGTGTGGAGCAGGGATGGCAGAGCACGGACATGCAGGTCACATGTGGCTCCTATCTGCCTCTCTCTGGACCTGTTTCCCCTTCTGTGCATAGAAGGCTTTGTACTTTGGTTAACAATTTCTCCACTCCTGCCCTTTCCCAAGTCTGCCCCTAGTGGGGAAGGAGTAGCAGAGATGTTTTCATAGAATAGGTTTGTCCTTGGCAAAACTCTAGGCTCCAGTAAGCTCCAGAAGAGAGCAGAAATAGAAGTAAAAGTTTTTCCTTCTTCTTGTCACCTCCCCTTAGGACAAAATACCCACACACTGGAGAGAGAAGGAAGGATTCAAAAGAGCTATAAGAATCAGGGAAATGCAAATTATAACCGAGATATACCATTTGGGCAAATGGAAATAATTTGAAGAGGCAACATTGATGAGGTGATAGGGTGGTTTCACTCATAGTCAACTGATTAGAGGACAAATTGGTGCTGCTTTCTTGGAGAAAAATTGGTGGGATCTTCTTAACCTCGAATTTGTGTCACCCAGCAACTCCATCTGTAAGCCTGGAGCTCAGGGAGGCTCATGTATGAAAGCCCAAGGAAGCAAACGTGAATAGTGCATTAGCAACAACCAGAAGCAACCCAGATGTCCCCTGTCTGACAAGACAGAGATAGTGTGTCACCTGACAGAATACTTGCAGCTTAAAACTAGACCTACATGTATTGGTGTGGTACCTTTCAAAAGTATAATGTTGAATGAAAAAAGCAAGTTACAGAATAAAATAAAAAGTATTAAAACATGTGCATACTCACAAACCAGTGCCATAAACTCCATATGTATGCAGCTGCCTTAACAATGTGTTCCCAAAACACACGGGCCAACTTGACAACAGTGCTACCTTTAGAAAGGGATCTGGGAAAGGGACCCGGAGGACAGTGAACCAAGGGCCCTGCCTTTATTTGAAGTTGCCTAATTATTTTTTTTCCAAAGAGAATGTATGTGTGTGATTTTAAAACAATGTTTTAATTCTAAGGAAAATATAAAGCACTTCTAAGGAAAGCAATTCTAAGGAAAATATAAAGGGTTTTCCTGCAGCAGGGGCCAGTGGGAAGAGGGGAATCTTGCCTCTGGGTGGAAAGACGAACCATGGGCCAGAGCCTGGGAGCCTGCCAGGAAAGCACTGCTGCCTGGACCACCTCGGCTTTGGCAGCAACGGCCAGGCCCTGCGGGAATAGGCTGGGCAGTGTCCAAGCCGAGCAGCCACACAGTCTGGTCGTTGACTGGAAGCCCAGAGCCTAGCATTCTGAGCCCCACTAGGCCCCCAGTACTGCTATTCCTCCTCTCTATGCCTCAGTTCCTCCTTCTGTCTCAGAAAAGGTCTGGGCTCAGGACTCCCTAAGGCCTCCCCCCTGCTGGTGAGAACATGCCTCAGTCTGCCATTCAGAGGTATGAGATGGGTAGGATGGGCGCCCTGAGCTGGCCAGCCTGGAAGCTGGCTACCAGGACTGAATGTCCGCTGTGGATTTTAAATAGCTGGGCAAGCAGGGTCTGAGGGCCCAGGAGGAGAGACAGGACAGCCCTGACTGGCAGGGAATTCAGAATGTCTGCCAACGGCTCATGGCTCACACAGAGCCTGTTGGGCCTGATTCTTCCCATCAGGGCCCTCCCAGGGTATTCGACCACCTGAGGGCAGTCACATTTCTCCTGAGCCATCTCTTCTCAAGGCTGATCACCTCCCATTCCCATCCTTCGGTCCTTCCTAAAAGCACCTCATAACAGCCTAGCCAGGCCCTGGCGTGCACCCATCTGTCTCTATCAGACACGGTCTCCATGTGTGGTCTGAGCAGGTGCCAGAAGAACTGGATTGTAGCCTCCTCTCTGTGGACACTTCTTTTCCTCACTTAATATAGCCTAAGCCAAAGGAGTATGTTCAAAAATAGATTCAGACTGAGGTAGCCAATTGCAATTGAAATGCACTCCCGGTCCAAGGCCTTCCTCCAAGTTCAGCTCCAGTCTTGACTCCTATGGTCTGTTTTTGAATTCCCAGGGCAAAATATGATTGAAGTTCTCCCTTGTTAGCTCTACCAATCATCATTTCAGTCTGCAAATAATAGCAGCAGCAGTAGTAGTAGTACTGTTTATTGAGAGTTTATTACTTGTCAGTAACTTTGCCTACGGCTTCTCATGTCATCCTCATGGCAATGTTATGAAGTAGGTACAGGTGCAGCAATGGAGACTCGGGTTAAATTGCTTACCCAAGGTTACACAGCCAGGCCTGGAGTCTGCATTCAAGCCCATACGGAGACCTTATGCACTAAACCAATATAAACCACTCCTTTGTGGTCCTGACCTCTGGCCCCACTCCCTGCTTTGGGCAGCCTCACAGTCACCTTGTAGGTCTCTTCCACATCATTGGTGAAAGTAAGGAGAGGCTGGATTGGCCTTGGAATGGTGAGATCTGGGGCTGTCCAGAGGGAAGGACAGAACCTGATGTCCAATCCAGAGGTGGCCCACAGCAGTAAAGGAGAACAAGACAGCAGCTCTGGAGTCAAACAAACCCAGACTTCAATCCCAGTCCTGCTGTTTCCTCCTTGTTCTGACTTTGGGCAGGTTGTTCCTGAGCCTCGGTCTCTCAATTGGCAGAACAGGAGAAATCAAGGCACGTTCCCCATCTTGTGAAGATGCACCAAGATTGGGGCACGTTCGCCATTCATTCTTCCTATGTTTATTAAGCACCCACTAGGTGCTGAGGCACTTTTCTAGCAAGACCTCAATAAATATATATAAAGTGCTGGAACTAGACCTTGCATGTAGAAAGTACTCAGGAAATTCGAGCTACTGCTGCCATACCCTGTACAGTCCTAGGCTCTTCCCCGAATTACACCTTCCCACCCCCCCCACCCCCCGCCCAGCCTGGTCTTACTTGTTGAAATTCCGATAGTCTCGAAGGCTAGGGGTGTAACTTCGGCCATCGATCTGGTAGTCCCGGTAGCTGATGAACTCCTGCCACGGGCAGCGGTAGCCCTTGGGGATGGCGGTGTGGTTGAACTTCTCAGGCGGCACGCCTTTCAGTGGCTCCGCGTAGCCTGCGGTAGAAGCAGCAGGCGTGGGGGCCCCGGCGGGAGGAAGCGGTCGCCTGGCCTGTATCTCCGCGGTCCCATTCCCACCACCCCAATCCAGAGGACCAGGTTGGGGGAGGAAGACCGGAGTTAGGAAAGGGGCGAAAGGAATGTCACAGCAAAGGGGACCCTCCCTCATCCCAGGAAACAAGGAGGACCTGAACAAGTGAACCGAGGGCTCTAGTTTGGGCTCGGATTCTGACTCGCTGTGTGACCTTGGGGCGCTGCTGCCGCCCTCTGGGCTAGTGTTCTGATCTAGCGTGTGTGCGTGTGCGCGCGCGCGACCACGGTCGCTCCCCACATTCCATCCTTGGTGACCAGGACTCAAGGTGGCCACTCACCTGGCGCCAGAGCGCTGGGGCTGTGGGCCGTTGCGGCTGCTGGGTGGGCGTCCTCCGGACCTCCGGGCGAAGCCGGGAAGACGTGGAGCTCCGAGCGGTAGTTCGGCCCCTCGGGGCCACTGGCAACCTGGGCACAGGGCCGGGCGCTCAGAGCCTCAGACCGCCGCAGCCAGCTGCCCCGCCCCTTCGCGCAGCTTCCCCTCCAGAGGGGTCCCCTCGGCGCTCACCATTCCCGCCTCCGCGGTTCCAGTTACCCTCCTCTTGGCGCTTCCGGCCAGGATCTGCGGGGGCGGGGGGATAAAACACAGGGAGGCTCAGGAGGGCACGGTGCCAGGGTTCTCCTCCTCCCAAAAGAGAAAGAGGAAGGCGAGAACCCTAGCATTCACCTCCAGGGCAAGTTAATCTACAACACTAAGCTCAGCGCCGGGAACAGAAGAACGATGGGTAGTCACTGCAGTTGTCACATGGAGTCTGAACAAGAACCTTCCTTGAGCCCCAGATCGCTTCTCTTTCAAGTGGGCATCACCGCGATGATGACATCCACCTCAGAGCACTCTATATAAGGATAAACTGGAAGCGCCTGGCCAGCACTGTCTCAGGTGCATAGCGGAGGTAGGTGTTTGCCATTCTTATTCTTCCTGTCACATCATTCCCTCTCAGTTGCCTCTTGCGTGGCCCAGAAATTGAGTGGAGTATGAATAAAATAGCTCTGGTTTCATTAGAAGTACCCGAAACTGTCTGCAACCTTTTCCAAGCCTTGGAATAAACCATTCCCACCTTCCTTTTCTGTCAGCAGATTGTTCCATGACCTTTGCCTTCTTCCAGTGGGAAGGAAAAATTTAAAAAGGCATTCTGCATTTTCCATCTTTGATCAAGCTGAAGTCTAACTAACCCCTGCCCACTGCAAATTTAGCCCAGAGCACATGGCTATTCTTTAGCAGTTTCTGTAGAACAGGAATCCCATGACTTCACAGTGCATCCTGCCCAATTCGCTTTGTGTTCTGTGTCTGGGGAGAGATGCCCAGGGAGAAAGCTTTTCAAGGACCACACAGCAAAGCAGGGGCTCTGTCATTGTCTCCCCAGCTGGAGGGACTCTCCAGGGGGCAGAGGTCCTTGGCCAGGCTCACTGTCTGGCTCTTTCTTGGTCTCAGTTTCTCCATAAGCACAATGGAGGCTTACTTACCGCCCGCTGACTCTCCTCAAGCTCAAAGGTGAACCTTTGCACTCTGCGCTGCCTCTTCTGGAAGAGGAGGGATCCTGGATTGTTGCGAAGCGACAGCTCCTCTATCATCAGGTCCTGGGGCACACTCAGCTTCTTCCCCAGGTCCAGGGAAGGGACTGCCAGGAGAGGCCAGAGTGAGCTCTTACTACCCAACCCCCATGGCACTCCTGGTCACTACCTTGAAGGTACCTGTCACAGCATCACATGCTATGTAGGAGAATGCCTGCTTCGCCTCACACTTGCTGACCCTGGGAGTCACTGTGTTTTGGATTCTTTGCCCACCTGATGGGCAAAAACGACTCCTCAGAATTGAATTAGTTGTGCATGATATTCTGTGGAGTTGAGCATTGTTCTGGAAGCTCTTTGGCCATCTGTATTTATGTCGTGAGTCCCTCCTGCAGGTTCTTGCCCGCCGAAATGAAGGTAGCATGAACTGGTCAGATTCTAAGTACTTTTTAAAGGTAAACCGCAGGTAAGGAATGTGAGAGAAGAATCAAGTCACCTACAAGATTTCTGACCTGAGTCAACAGAAAGGGCTCAGTAAGATGGAAAAGGATGAGGGAAGAGAAAGTTTGGGGAAACATCAGAAGTTTAGTTTTAGACATATGTCTTTTCAAAGAAAATTTTTTTAAAGAGATGGGGCTTCATTGTGTTGCCCAGGCTGACCTTGAACTTGTGGTCTTCCTGCCTCAGACTCCTGAGTGGCCACATTATAGGCATGTGCCACCATGTCCAGCTCTCTTTTTAAGTTTCAAATAGTCTCTTACTATTATAAAAACTTAAACGTGCATTTAAAAAGTTAGAAAATGGAGGTATAATTTAAAAAAAGAAACTTCATTATCTGTCACTCAAAGATTGCCATTATTAACCCTGCAATGTTTGACCTTTCACTTCCCCTTCTTTTGGGTATTGGGCATGAATCCAGGGGCACTTAACTGCAGAACCACATCCCCAGCCGTTTTTTTTAATATTTTATTTAAAAACAGGGACTCACTGTGTTGCTCAGGACCTTGCTAAGTTGCTGAGGCTGGCCTTGAACTCTCAACCCACCTGTCTTAGCCTCCCGAACTGCAGGGATTACAGGTATGTGCCACTGTGCCAGGCTTCATGTCTTATAATAACTACACATTCATGTGTGAGTTTTTAGTAAAATCATAGCAAACATGCTTTGTAACTTTTTTTTTTAACCAATTAAAGAGACATCACTTTTCCAAGTGAACACATTTTGATTTTATCTAAATATCTAGTCTACATTTAAACTCCCAATTGTCTTCAAAATTCAGTTTGAGGAGCTGACATCCAAGTGGAGAAACTGAGCTGGGAGTAGGATGTGTGATTCTAGTGTTCATGAAAGAAAATTGACCTGGATATTTAAAAAAAAAACCGAAGAATCATAAACTTATAAATGGTATTTTGTTGCTGTCATTTTTCAATGAAGAACATTACATTTATTTTTCTTCTCATGGTTAGGATTTGTCATTTGGCTCATGACTGTCCTTAGTAGTGTGGGACCTGTCCTCCAAATCTGGGCTTTCCCTGCCAACAAAATGCATACTCTTATATTTGACTAGGGAGAAAAGCCTTTTGGTGGACAGAGTGACAGGAGGGCCGGGGGTTATGCGTCAGCAGCATGGCCATTGTTGTCCAACTCTGAAATCAGATACAGGGCTGGGTGTGTGGCTCAGTGGCAGAGCACTTACCCAGCATGCACAGGACCTTGGGTTCAAATCCCATCCAGAAGAAAAGTAATGAATTAGCTAACTTATTAAAATAAAATCGTTTGCACACAGGCTCGTGTGCCAGTTCTATAAAATGATATTTTAAACCGGGAAGCTGAAAAACTTCAGGAAGAAATGAGAAAAGATAAAGAGAGCCCCAATAGAGCCCTGAGGTTTCCAACATTTAGAATGGGAAGGAGCAGTTAGCGGGGTTGGAGGAAAATCTAAAGAGACTGGTGTCCTGGAAACCAGATGATAGAAGATTTCTGGGATGACAAAGTGACCAAGAGGGTCAAATGCTGCTGATTTGTCAAATCAGAAAAGGGCTGAAAATTGACTGTCATATTTGTAACATGGAGTCCCTGGTAATCTTCACTAACACTGTTTCTATGGAGCATTTGGGTGTGAAATTCTGATTGGAGAGGATTCAAGAGAAAATGGATGGGGGAACCAGCTTAAATATCCCACAGGGGAGCGATGAGCCAAGTCCAGGGCTTGGAACATTCTACAGGGCAACTGGCCTGTTTGCTTCAAACAAGTAAATGACATGGGGGAAAAGGGGCGGGTTGTTTTAGATTAAGAGAGATTTAAGAGACATAGCAACCAAATAAAAACTATGAGCCTTGTTTAGATCCTGATTAAAACAAACCAGAAAACTGGAGAAAGCTGAAGATAGGACTGGCTAGTAGATGTTGTTAAATCATTACTGCTAATTTTGTTGGGTATGCTAATTTTTTTATAGCACATAAGGAAATGTCTTTTTATTATTTACATATATGTTGAGGAATTTAGGAGATGAAATGACATGCTCTTTGGTATTTGCTTTGGGATCCAGGAATAAAGGGGGCTGTGGCACCCTCTACTTATGTGTGTGTTTGGAAATTGGCATGATGTGTTGAAAAGAGAGAATGGGAAGAAAAACATAGACAACTGTGTGCGGAAGCTGTGCGTTAAAGGCCTGTGGCTGCAGGCAGCATGGGATCCAAGGGGGCTTGTCTGTAACCAGGAGATAATGGCCTGTGTGTTAGCTGTGGGGAACTTTTGATAATGCAATCGAGGGAGAATTACTGGAGGAATGTCCTTGAGCCCAAGAAGGGGAACAGCAGGGTGTCCTGCCCAGCGAGCTAGAAGGGTTGGCACCAGACAGGTGTGAGGAGAGTTCATCACCCTTGCAAGTGGAGAGGGATTGAGAATAGATGCAAGCCAGTGTACGGATGTGGCAGAGGTGGCTTGCAGATGTTTTCTTTGAGCTACTACATTTTTCTCAGCAAAACAAGAAGCAAGGTCGCTAGCTGAGACTGAAGGTATGGGAAGAGTTATTGGAGCTTCAGGAGAGAAGTTGCCAAAGTCATCTAAGAGAATAAGTTGTCTGGGGGCATGCCTGAACTGGGGAAAGGAATGCGGCTGCCAGCAGCAGTGAGAGCCACCCAGGTGCTGTGATTCACCTGCATAAGACCCCCAGCCTCTCCTGTTAAGGATGCCACCCTCATGACCACCATTAAAGGTTAATTAAATATAAATGACATGTCCTAAAACAGGGGAACTGAGGGGAGAGAGGCCATAAGATAAACCATACTAGTGTGCAAAGGAGTCTGTGGTATGTTGCTAAGGGAAAAAGGAAGCAAGCTGAAGAACACAGCACATAGCATTTAGCCCATGTGTGTACACATCATGTAAAGACATTTGGACAGAAGAACTTACACAGATACCTGAACAGTGATTATCTACAGATAGTTTCATTATGAAGCACTTTCACTTTCAAAGTTGTTCATGGTGTTTTATCTGAATATTTTTTTTAAATGGATGTATTTTGCTGAGCACGGTGGTGCACACCTATAATCTCTGCAGCTTGGGAGGCTGAGGTAGGAAAATCGTAAGTTCAAAGCCCACCTTAGCAACTTAGCAAGGCCCTAAGCAACTCAGTGAGATCCTGTCTCTAAATAAAAAATAAAAAGGGTTAGGGATGTGGCTCAGGGGTTAAGTGCCTCTCCGTTCAATCCCTGGTTTTTTTCTTTTGTTGTCTGTTTTTTTTTTTTTTTAAGAATGTATTCTTTGTGTAATTCTGGAGAAATCTCAAGTCAAATCCCAGTTTTGCTACCCACCAGATATGTAGAGACCTATCACCTCTGAGCCGAAATTTTTCATCTGCAGAATGGGAATAATAATATCTAACTTGTAGAATTGTTATGAAGCTCAAATGACAAGACACAAATCTCCTAGCACCCTGTCTGACACAGAGTACCCACATAATAAGGATAGTGTTTTTATTATTACTATTTAAAAATGACTTTTTAAGTGGTGAGATCATGAGATTTATTTTTCCTTCCTATTTTTCTTTCATTTCAAAGTGTTCTTTAATGAGTGGTTTAGCAATACTCCACAAGTTCTGTATTTCAAGTTTGGCATAATGATGTGTGCCAATGTTTAGAGGACGCTAATTAATTGCTTAGACAAGAGAAATGAGAAGGCACTGCCCATCTCTCCCAACTGAAGTATGAATTCCTCACGATGTTTTCGTATTTCAGCACACAAAATTAAGGAGTGTTGCTAAAAGAAACATGATGCCAACAATAAGAGGCAAGAACGCACAAACTAGGTTAAAGGGAAAACTTGCATATCAAGCAACACAACTCGATTGACTGCTTCCTAGGACTAACAGAGGCCAACTGCGCAAGAGCTCTTGGACAAGCATTTCTCAGAGCGAGCTCACTGTCACCAGCTTTGAAGTCACCTGAACACTTGTCCAAAAGGCAAATGTATGGCCCCCACCTGCTCCAGGTCAATGAAATCAGAGTCCCTGAGGGTAGATGTTGTGAATCTTTATTACCAAAAACACGGAACCACTGTGACTCACACTAAAGCTGAGGGTCCCCACTGAGTTGAATCCATTTTTAAAATATTTGAAATGCTCTAATGTAGACCAAATAAATACGGACTCCAAAATTATACCAGGAGTTCATGAAGAGGTCTTATAAAGTTGATAAACATGATTTTAGAGGATTTATTCCAGAGATGAGTCTGCTTTGAAGTAAAATGGCTTGAGTTCAACTCAGTGGTCTGCTCTTGCTCTCCTGTCACACTATCCCCCACCACTAGTCTTGAGCCCTGGGCTGGCCACCTGGGTCATCCTGAGGCCAACATGAGGCCCACAGGTATCAAAAGCAGGAGCACATGGGCCAGAACTTGTGGCTACAGTTGATCTGGGACCAAAGCCCTTAAGGATTGATTTAGGACAGAGGGAAGGCCTTAGCTGGAACCAAGGCCAGGGTCATCTTGGGGTCGGGGCCTACTCGGGGGCACTCAACTTCAGCTCCTGGTCTGTGGACATAAGGGCAGGGCCCTTCCAAAGCCTCAGGAAATGCCTGGGCCCAGGTGGCAGATTCCACAGGCACTCCCTCAGGGCTCTGGAACTCACACCTGTTTGCCAGGCCTGGGGCCAGCAGGCCTGAGTGACCACAGTCTGGGACCAAGAGAGGAGCTTGCAGAAAGCACAGGTCTGGGCCACCTTACCTGGTCCAACAAAGTCCCCCATGACAGCCATCACTGGCTCCTTCTGCTCCTTGGGGATCATCCTGTGGAGTAGAGACTTTGACACATGAGCCAGGCTGTCCCTCTCCTCCCCAAACCTCCCCCTCCCAAGGCTTCCTCTAAGTCCCTGGTCCACCCAGCCCCAGCCCTGGACAGTCTTGGCCCACCCCCAAATCAGGAGCAAGGGTGTCTGAGCTGGAAGGGCCTTTCGGGTCTTTTTGTAGAAAGGAGGAGACTGAGGTTCAGGGAGGACAGGGGAGGTGCTTGAGGCATACAAATCGGTGTCCATGTTGCTAGGGAGGTACTCTGTCTTCAGGGGCTGGCCTCTAGGGCTGCTCCCCAGGCCCGAAACGCCAGGGATCAGGGAGGCTGGGTCTTAGGCACTAATGTCATCTACTGACCCAGAAGAGGTGGATGAGGGTTAGAGGTCTAAATTGGAGGGAGAGAGCACAGATCAGGTTGGGGCTCCTCTGGGCCTGCATGCTGGTCCCCACTGCCCAGGCTCTGGGCTTGGCCCTGAGGATGGTCCAACAGAACTGAGAGCCATCACTGTCCTCCCCGAGTCCCCGCCCTGGGTTGACTTGCACAATGTTCTCTTCTCCCTCGACCCTTCTCTTCTTCCTCCATGCCCTTTTTCATCTCATGGCACTTTCCAGGCATCTTGGAGACCATTTGTGATTAAAATGAGCCCCAGAGCCTCAGAGAATCCCTGCAGGCTCCAAACCCAGATTACCTAACTTTCCCCAGGAAAGGAGGCAGCGCCCTTGGGCTCCCTGGCTAACCACCCACCCCAGTGCCCCTCTCCTTTGCTTCCAGGTCTTTTTTTTTTTTTTTTTTTTTGGTGGTGCTGGGGATTGAACCCGGGGCCTTGTGCTTGCAAGGCAGGCACTCTACCAACTGAGCTATCTCCCCAGCCCCCAGGTCTTACCATACTCCTTTCCTCAGGAAAAAATCTGCTCCTATCTGTGTCCCCACACACATCTGCAAGGGCCCTGAGTTAGTGGACACTTGACTGCGTCCACTGCATCTGGGCCTCAGTTGCACCCTGTGTCATTTAAGAGAGTGGGGCTAATCATGGGCGTCCATGATGGGCTTGCGGTATCAAAAACAGTTAAAACTGTAAATAAACATGAGGGTGTCCAACATGTTTGGGGAGATCATTAGATTATAGAGAGTGCTCCCACTCTGAGCTTTGGAATGCCACAGTCCACAGATCTATTTCTGGATAAACACTCCCTTCACCAGAATTCACAGGTGCTGGGAAGGGGTCCTAATTTATAGACAGGAAGTGACTTTCTCCATTGCCTGGTGACCCTGAAGTCCTGGGCAGAGCCATCATCTATCCCCAACCATTAATCCTACTTGCCCCCTCCCCATTTAATGGAGAGAACCCAGAGCTTTCTCCCCTCCTCCCGACCCAGGATCCATGCCTCCATGAGGCCCCAAACTCCCCGGATCCTCTGCAGCTCCCTGTGTCTGCAGGCAAAAGAGTTCCTCTGGGAATTGCCTACCCTCCGCCACCCACTCCCCCAGCTCCTTTAGCTCCCTTAGGATCCTGGTACCTGAGAGGATGAAACCACAGTGGTCAGAAAGGGTGTCCGACCCTCAAGATTAACACCTCTGTCGGGAAGCTGAGAGTTGCGTGGTCAGTGTCTGTCACAGTCGGCGGTCAGCGGTCAGTGATCGGAGTGTGCCCTGTAGCCAGCTCTGGCTTCAGCTGACGAGAATCATTCTTGCCTTGTCGTGGGTCACAGCCTTATTTCGGGCTGCAACAGGAGACGGGGCCAGATGCTAAAAGCACCAAGCCCTAGGGAAGACAGGTGCTCCGGCAGCAGGCCCTTGCAGACAGAAGGGCTTGCACCCACGGGTACACATGCACAAGTGCACATATCCAAGGCACCTGGAAACACTGAGAACCAGTTGCTGTCACTTCAGCTTGTTAACTGTTATATTCTTAGGCCTAGAACAGTGTTGCATAGGAACTCAATAGATATTTGTTGAATAAATGAATGTGTGGATGGATGAATGAACTCTTCCTAATATCTTTGCTTGACTTATCGTTTGTCTCCTTCCTTCCGCCTTCTCTCCCTCCCTCCCTCCCTCCAGCTTCTCACATTCTCTAAGCCTTTCTCTATGGACTGAAAATAAATAAGCCAGGGAGGGCCCTGTCCTCAAAGAGCTCAGCCAGCTTGAACTCACACCAGTCCACAAGCCTTGTGATGCATCATGGGAAAGGCTTCAGGGGAGTTGGGGAGTCTGTCACCTCAGCCTGGAGGGTGGGGAGGCTTCCTAGAGGAGGAGACATTGGACTTGGGTGAGAGTCCACCAGGCAGAGAGGAGGTAAAGGCAGTGCAGGCAGAGGACACAGTATAGGTACAGATGATAAGAGGTTGGCAAGTAGGACCAGAGCCAGGGATGTGGGGCCGTGTTGTGAGATGAGGCCTGACTGGTGGGCAGTGGCCAGATCACAGCAAGCTTCTCAGAAGGAAACGGTTGTAAAGGGCTGCTGAGGAAATGCGCTGGCGGAGTGAAGTGGTCAGATGAGCATTTTTCACAGATATCTGGCTACCAAGGGTAGCCAGGTGAGACAGGGATGGCTGGCCTGGACAGGGACAGAGGGGATGGAGACAAGAAGAGGGGGGGCATTGAGGGTACTTGGAGAACCCACAGGTCTTGTTGAGCAATTGGAAGTGAGAGGCGAGAAATGGGAGCTTCCCATGACTCCCGTGTCTGACTTGGGAACTAAGGTGCATAACCAGGAGAAGCAAGGTGGGGTGGGGGCAGAGAGAGCTTGGTTTGGGATGAGCTCGGTTTGAGGTGTCAGGTACCAGGGTGAAATCAACAGTAAGCAGTAGGGTACTGCACCCAGGAGCGGTTCCAGCTGACGTTGTGACTGGGTCAGATGCACACAAATTACTCCTGTGAAAGTGTGGGCATGCTTGTGTGCCAGCGAGGTTGGTCCAGGGCACATTTCTGATACCTGGAAGGGACAGAAGTTTACTGGAGTCTGCTATGATCCTGCCCCTCGGGCTTCTCTGCTCAGTGTCTGCTGGGCCTGAGCTTCTAAAGAGGAAAGGCAAGGGATGTCCCCAGGCAGGCATGCCCTCACCTGGGAGTCGGCCACAATCCTCTTCTTTGGGCAAAAGATACAGAAAAGTACTCTGGATAGTCTGGATCCTGGCCTCACTAGTGTCCAGACTCAGATGTGACTTCTCATAATGGCTTCTATTCTTGTCCTGGACCCCTGACCTGCCATAAGGAAGCAGCCCCAGAGCACTAGGCCTTGACCCAGCCAGGATCTGCCCACTCCGGCGACAGTGCCATCTAGTCAGGGCCTGGGCAATATGACCCTGAGACCTAGTCTAACTCTCCCATTATAGAGATGGGGAAGTTGAGACCTGCAGGAGTGGGCTCATCCAGAGCCACCTAACTAGTCAACTAGGATTTCAATCCAGGGACTTCTTCTATGGTTCCAAGTTTTCCTATTCTTCCCCATCTCTCCTCATATTCCCAAGCTCTCAGCCCATGTACTCAGATATTGCCACCCACTCAGTGTCCCATGGACTATGCATGCCTAGGGAGAAGGGAAGGGCTTTAGATAAGCCAAAAATGACACAGGAGGCAAAAGAATGCAGGAAGCATTTATTTAGCTGAATTCTACAGGAGGTTAGAGGCAGGACACAAGCAATCTCTAGAGGGTTAGAGGAGAGGGTGGGGGAGATGGCAGTCACAAGGAGAGCACAGTCAGAGAAAGAACTGCAGCTTCCCAAGGCTGCCTCCTGTTGGCTCTGTGGAGAAATGCAGGTAGAAATGGATCTTCTATGCCAGTGCATCAGCCAGAGGCCTCAGTATCTTTTCTCTGGGCGGTACTCTTAGCCCTGGTTTCCTATGCTACAAGGGTCCCTGCAGCAGGTAGGGGCTTTGGTAAATGTGGTCACTTATTAAATGAGGAGGAGTCCCATCTCATCTTCCTACCAACAGGGTCCATGACCCCAGGCCCTAGGAACCCTCTGGGATCACTCCTTTATTCCAAAGTGCCCCACTCCAACCCCGACTCTCTTTCATCATTACCCTTGTTTTCCCTAGCCTTACACAGAAGGTTCTAGGACTAAAGTTACTCTGCTGGGTGGGCAAGTCTATCCCTAACCCAAAATTATACTGTTCCTCACCACATCCTAATATTCTTTCACCTACAGATACTTGATCCTTAGCCAGTTTCAGTCACCGCTCTGCTGCATCCTGGCAAAGTATTCTGAAACTGATAATCTGAACTTCCAGAGGATACCACCATCCTGCTCTAGAAACTACAGAACAGCCACATTCCTCTCCGGTTCCCTCCTAGGGATTGGAATCAGAACTACTAAGGTTTAAGGGATGGGCTAGGGCCTGTAGCTAGGGTCCCCAAGGTCCCTGGGACGAGGCATGAGCTAGGCCAGACTGCAATGATAAAGAGGTAGGTGGGACAGTGCCCACTCTTCTGGTTATGATATGGACACTGGGGATGGGGCCTAAAACTGAAGAGGGAGGTGCTTCCTAGGTGACCAGAAACTCTGGCCTAACCCTTCACTTACCTACCTAAGCTTGTCTGCCCCTGAATTCAAGCTCAGCCAATTTGTCACCATTACCCTTCCTACTTCCTAATACCATGCAATGCATCTGAGGA
The DNA here is from genome assembly GCF_902686445.1 of Sciurus carolinensis. Lineage (NCBI taxonomy): Eukaryota > Metazoa > Chordata > Mammalia > Rodentia > Sciuridae > Sciurus > Sciurus carolinensis. Next base: position 108,497,350 of record NC_062218.1, on the reverse strand, counting down.
CTGGAAGAGCTCTTGGAGGTGGTCTGAGCCAATCTATCCCCTGCTAGATTCTCCTTTGTGCATCCTGCATGGTTTGCATACTTTCTATAACAAGGAACTCTTTGCCTCTCTCTTTCCAAATGGGCAACTCCAAACTGAGGGTAATCAGGTAAGGCCACAGGGTAATTCTGTATTTCTTCTTCTCTCTTTAGCGGAGCTTTGAGCCCAGAACCTGCCATGAACAGGCCCAGAAGATAGGCAGGTTGGAGGCCCAAGACAGGACTGTGGAAAATTATTGCCCTGGCTACAGAAGGGATGCCCTGAACAGTCTGACCTGGGATGGAGAAAGGAGCATGACAGGGTCCAGGGAGAATCTTTCTGCCCCTTCTCTCCGGAGGGATGAGCAAGGCACCTTGAGCTGCCTTGGGAGATCTCTCTAAAGGTCACTGGGTAAAAATAGAGCTTGTCCCAGAAGGGATGGAAAACAGCTGCTCCTGCTTGGGACGTGGTGCCAGGGAGCTGGGTGGTCAAGTCAGGGCCTGGACTTGGGACATGGCCTAGGTTCTTATGAATATACCCCTTATTTGCCAGACTCCAGAGAGCAAAGAGCCAGGAGGGGGTGTGGAACCCTGGAATGCAGCAAGTTCAAGGGTCCTATGCGCAACTGCATCCTCCAAGGCACTAGTGTTTCTGTGTGTTGATGGAAGGGGAATTTTAGATTTTGGCGACTCCTTTGTCCAAAGCTGTATTAAACAGATGAGAAAAGCTGAGGACAAGACGGAGGAAGGGTCTAGTCCAGGGTCACAGCACTGAATAATAGAGCATGAGCTAAGACCCAAGCTTGGATCCTTACTCGGTTCCTAAACCCAGAGCGCTACTTCCTGACCACTTATCTCTGATATTATCCAATGAGGCCAGATCCCTTGCGGGTCGCCAGGCCGGGGTCCCCCAGGCCTAATAACTTTTCTTCCGGCTCGGCCCTCCGGGGCTGGGGCTTTAGGTAGTGCAGGAGGCCTCCGTGGGGAGGCTGCCGCGTTTGAGCCTCAGGCTACCGTTCCATCCGCGGGGACAGATGTTGTAGCCGAGGATGCCAGGCGATTTAACCCCAGAGTCCTCAGAATCAAGAGACACGTCGGAGTCCGTGGGCGACCTGCGGTAGGGAAAGGGCCTGGGCGGCGCAGGCAGTGGGCTCCGGGGACTAGTGCAGGACGAGGGTCCGGCCAGCAAGGGGCTGGGCGGGATGGGCGTGAACGCCGCCGCCCTTGCCAACCCTGGGCTGGAGCGGGCGGGCTGCGGCGAGCGCATGCGCGGTGGCGGCGGCGGCGGCGGTACCCCGGGAGGCGAAAAGGGCCGAAGGCTCTCGGCGCCCGCTGACCGCGGGGAGGCGCTCTTGCGCCGGGCCGCGTTGATGATGTTTCGCGCCAGGAGCGCTTGCAGCTGGCGGCTGGGCGGACGCACCTCGGTCTCGGTTCGCAGCGGAGATACTGAACGCTCGCTCCACGAGGGAGACATGGGCGGCGGCGGCAGCGGCGGGGGGCTTCCCATGCTGCTCCCGCGGCCCGGTTCCCACGGCCCTGGGCTCACCCAGCCGTCCAGGCTGCTAGGGGGCCGGGACGCGCTGGGCGTCCAGGGCGGGGAGGTAGGCAGGCTCTCCTGGCGGTCCTGGGGAGAGAGCAGAGAGGGTGGGGGCAGGTTTTTAGTGCGAGAGTTCCCTAGACCAGGGTTTTGGAAAGGACTAAGTCTGATTTGTAATTTCTCTAAGGATAGGACTGCACTGACCAAAGTCAGGTAGAGCCTGCCATAAAACCCAGGTGACCCAACTCCCAGCCCAGAAGGCTTATAAAAGCCCACGCTATCAGGAGTCAGCCTCTGCTTTTCACCGCAGATGACTAAGGGGTAAAGAATGCTAGCTTTGGAGACATAATCCTTAATTTACTGGGTGAACTGGGCAAGCTGCTTGCCCCGTCTGGGTTTTAGTTTCCTCTTCTGTAAAGTGGATACCTGTTAGGAAATAGGGCCAACAGGGTCAGGGCATACAGCCACGGGGGCAGGGGTATGAGGTTTTTTAAGGTATTCTTATAGAAGTTTAGATTATTTGAACTTTTTTTTTCAAAAAAGTTAAATTTGATCATTCATCTGTTGAAGGGCATCTGGGTTGGTTCCACAACCTAACTATTGTGAATTGAGCTGCTGTAAATATTGATGTGGCTGCGTTACTGTAGTATGTTAATTTTAAGTGCTTTGGGTGTAAACCGAGGAGTGGGATAACTGGGTCAAAAGATGGGTCCATTCCAAGTTTTCTGAGGAATCTCCACACTGCTTTCCAGAGTGGCTGTACCAATTTGCAACTCCACCAGTTCCCTTCAACAGATGAATGGATAAAGAAACTGTGGTATATATACACAACAAAATATTATTCAGCAATAAAGAAGAATAGTATTATGGCATTTGCAGATAAATGGATGGAATTGGAGAATATCATGCTAAGTGAAACAAGCCAATGTTTTCCCTGATAAGTGGATGATGATATATAATGGGGGTGGGGTGGTGGGGGTGAGAGAAGAATGGAGGAACTTTAGATTACCGCGAGGGAAATGAGGGGGGTATTAGAAATGGTGCAATGAGACAGACATAACCCTATGTACATGTATGATTACACGAATGGTATGAATCTACATCGTGTACGACCACAGAAATGAAATGATGTACCCCATTTGTGTACGATGAATCAAAATGCAGTCTGTAAAAAATAAAAAAATAAATTAAAAAAAAGTTAAATTTAAGGACTGAGATCAGTGATACAACACTTGGCTAGTGTGTAGTAGGCCCTGGGTTCAATTCCTGGTAACACACACACACACACACACACACACACACACACACAAAGTCAAATTTAAAACTATTAGTTACTATTATTAAGGTTGGGCTTAGTGAAAGACTCCCTCAGCCCAAACCACTTGCTATGTTGCTGTGATCACCTCCTTGTTCTTCCTTGATTCCTGAGCAGGGAGGAAGTTCCTACTGACAGATGGAAACACAAAGGTGAGTCGTTCTTCCCTAGGCAGCACACTCCCCTTGTTGGACTTTCTGCTGGCACCAGGGGAGGAGTGTGACTCCAGATGGTAAACAGCGTTCTGAAGCACAACTCTGCCACACACTCCGCCATACGTGTTTCCTACATTCAAGGACTTCCTGTCTGCAAGGTTCATTCTCATCCTTTACCTCTGGTTGATTCCTCACAGCAAAGTGGTGAGGTAGCTGCCATAGTCACACCCAATTTCCTAATAAGGAAAATGAAACTCAGGGGCGTAGACAGCAGCCCAGGATATTCTGCCATCCCTCCCCCCAAATGTATGTGTGACTGTGCTGCTCAAAGGTTGTCACGTGTCATCAGTTTTAACCGGATTGGAAGTGGAAGGCTTGGGAATCCATGCCTAGCATGTATTTCTCAAGCCGCCCAACTGTTGATCCTGTTGCTCCAATCAGATTCCAACAATAACCAGTCTACTACGACTCGAAATCCAATCTGAGTTCACCATCAGCCATTCATCCGAGTCCCTAGCTAGCCAGTCCATTCATTTTTTGCCTCCTACCCAATCTAGACCCATCCACAAGATCCATTCTTTCCTTCAATCAGCAATCAGCCAAAGCCAAGCCAGTCATCCTTTCAACCAGCTGAGAACCTAGTTCCTCCCAGAAAAAGGAAGCAATAGGCAGATTATACTGTTCTCTAAAGAGAAGGCAGCAACTGCTAGATGAACCCAGACTCAGAATCAGGGCCCTTTAACCTGAAAGAGGAATGTCATGCAACAGCCTGAAGAGGAAGTTTTTCATGGAATGGTAATGCTGCAGTGGCCTTTAGGGACCTCCTGAGGACATCCAAGCTTACAGCCATGAGTAGGGAAGTTAAGGCTCAGCATGAGAACCCTCTTTCAGAATCAGAGTTGTGTCTGTGTTTGAGCTGGAGACTCTGAGATCAGCTCTGTCTGACATCCCTGGAAGTGTGCAGTCCAGCTGCCTGTGGAAGCAGAGCCCACGTCACAGGGAAAGGAGCTTACAGGGAGGTCCTGGCCACATAGGAAGAGGAGAGGCTTAAACCAGAGTCTTGGTGCTTGGGCATGTCCTATACCCAATTATCATGCCCTCCTGAGCAGGAAGGTGGGGACAAGAGCTCGTGACCCAAACCATTAAGGCAGAAGAACCAGAGTTCTCAGAAGAGGAGGTTGGGCCAGGGGGAGCTGCAACAACTGTCTAAAGAGTTGCCTCTGTTTTTCATGGCCACAGGGGGATTTCTGGGTCCAACAAGCAGAGAGAGTAATGGAATTAACCAGGACCCTGAGGGGAAACAGCTCAAGCCAGGGTGGGATGCTGGGGGTAGTGGTGACCAGCTCCTCAACCTCTGGAGAAGGGCCAGGCCTGACCTCATGCTAACTCCATGTCCTAGGACTGACTCTGCATGAGAGGGCAGGCGGAGGGGGCTCACAATACAAAAAGGCTGCAGAAAATCGGAATGGTTCACTATCTACCAAAGTAAAAATGCACCATATATGCTGAACTCCTTGGACATGCAGTAGATGGAAAATTCAGAAAGTAGCACCCAGTCAACTCAGCCCCAGCCCCACAGCAGAACATGTGTGTGGGGTGAAGGTGGAGCTGTCAGTCATTGACTCCCAAACAGCTCCCAAGTCACCTTATACAGTCCTATCTTTGCCCAGAAGGAGAAACTGAGGCCAGAGATGGGAAGGGTTGTGCAAGGTCAAACGGAAACTAGGTATACATCTAGCAGTTCTTTCCTCTCCAGCAGAGGTGGAAACCTGGTGCTTTAGCGAACCAGGTGGTGGTGATGAATGTGGGAAATGACCAAATTTAGATAACAGGAATGGGGAGGGGACCTGTAGGAACTGAAGAGCAAATGCTCTGGTGGAAGGCTTTTCAATTTCATTTCTCAGGAACCCAAACAAGGGCTGGGGGTGTGAGTTAGTGGTAGAGCACTTGCCTAGTGTGCCCAAAGCCCTGGGTTCAATCCCCAGCACTGCAAATAAATAAATAAATAAATAAATAAATAAATAAATAAATAAATAAATAAATCTGGGCCATGAGGGGTAGCATGTGTTCCCCACCCACCCTGCCCCACAGCGGTTTGGCCAGACTCTGAGGGAAGGAGAAAACAGATCAGGGTTCAGGGTGCCTGCAGGTTAACCTGGGGAAGAGAGAGGGCAGCCTCCACTTCCCAGGCAGCCCAGCAGATTCAAACACACGGGGATACACACCTCGCTCTCACATGGTGGCTGACCCCTCCACTGCACTGCCCAGGCCAGGAACAGGAGTGAGGGAGCCATGACCCATGGCAGCAGTAGCACAGAAGAAAAAAAGAAGCAAGACGGATTTGAGGCAGAGTGTATTGAGAACAGGAGAGAAAACAAAGTTGAGGGAAGAGCTCAGCCCAGCCATGGGAGCAGTAGGATGGAAGGTGGCTCTTCCACTGCCGCCCCCCCACCCCACCAGGGGTCGCAGGGAGCAGGCCCCGGGCAGGGGCTTCACCCTGTTCTGGGAGGGGCATGGCGTGAAGGAACTGAGCTCCCTTACGGCTCCCCAAGCATGCCCGCTCTGTCTGTGGTTCTGTGCAGAATGAGCTCACTGAGAAGGCACCCCTGTTCCCATGGAGACGAGCCCGGAGCTCACGAAAACTGCAGGCTCAGCCCAGCATGGGCACCGCCTCCACCACCCCTCGCCCCTCTGGGAGCCCAGAAATAGGACTGGGGAAAAGGAAGTGGGTGGTCCTCAGCCCCCAGTCTTGGGCAACTTCCATCTGAATCCTGCTGCTGGTATCTGTCTTCTCTTAGCCCCCACAAAGCTTAGTTTTGGGGGCTGTATCACATCAAAGGGGCTGGGGACGGGGTTGGGGACGTCAGGCTACCTGACTCAACACCCTCACTGTGTGAATGGGAAAACTGACCCATAGAGACACATGAATCCAGGTCTAAGTCCCAGGCTTCCCTCAAAACATTAGGGTCTTTTCTGTCCCTTCCCTCTGAGCTGCTGTGTGCCTATTCCAGCCAGCATCATTTCTAGGGTCTCCAGGCAATCCTGACCTGAGCCATCCCAGACCAGGCTTCTGCGCCTTTGGCCTTCTGCAGCAGCTCATGCTAACCATACCTCACTAGACTGTCCTCACAGACATCTAACTCCATCTGTCCTGTTTCCTTTTCCTTTCTTCCTGGGGACTATCTTGACACTTACAAGCCCTTCCTTCCAAAGCACCAGCCTATCCTCTCAATCCTCACAGCTTATCATGGCTAAAAGGGCCCTTGTAGTATAGATGAGAAAACAGGCTCAAAGAGGGAAAGTGACTTGGTCAAAGTCACACACAGCAAGTGGGAGGCACAGAGGGGAGCTCCTCCCCTGCTTCTCTCCCTGGGGCCTGTGCTATTGCACTGAGATGAAGCCCAAACAGCCCACTGATACCTTACTAAGGAACCACCTCCTAGCGGTACACACACATTTGTACATCATTCTCTAAGGGATCCCCTGGGATGTCCCCGACCCCAAAACAGAAGGATAAGCCAGGTGGAGGAGGATTGAGGCCTGGGCCAGGAGTCTCCCTCAAGTGGAGCCAGGTCTTGGAGAAGGTGCAGAGGCAGCTGGGTAGAGCAGGAAGAACAGCAGCAGACAGCAGTGGTGGGCTAAGTCCACGTCCAGCAGGAAGCCCCAGGAGAGAAGAAAGGGTGGAGGCCAGGCAAGTTCTCTGAAGCAGTGGAGAGGAAACCGTCCAGAGGCAAAGAGGGAAGAGACAGGCCTGCAGAGGTGAGAATCCAGTAACAGGAAGGAAGATGCCAGGAGTGTGGGCCACAAGGGAAGACCTCCGGCCCACTGAGGAGGCAGACTGGCTGGCAGATTCCTCAGGCACTGGCAGGCTCTGTCTGCTCCAGAGGTCCCCTTAGCATCCCCTTCCAGGCCATTCCCCAGCAAGTCGCTGACTTCAGACTGACAGCCCTACGGCTCAACAAGGCTGGGAGAAGCCCCTTGGCCTCATCATGGCCTGCCAGAGGGGAGCTCTCTCCATGACCCTCCTTCCCACCCTGACATGGAGTCCAAGACCCCTTGTAGTGGAGAAGAGGCTACTGTAGCTCAGAGAGGGGAGGCAGCTCGCCCAAGGTCACATAGCTAGCTGGCAACGGTGCAGACCTTGAACCATGGACTCCCATCCTCCTCACTAGGCCCTGGGCCGCTTTCTGACATCTTTGCTCTCCACCCAGCCCCTGGAGAAGGGGCTGGACAGGCAGTGGGACCCTCGTGGGACTCGTTACTTGAAGCAGAAGGAAGGCTTCCACACCTGAGCCTCGATCCCTGCGTTCCGGGTAGAGAAGGAGGGCCTGGGGGCCTGCTTGGCGCGGGGAGACCATGCCCGGGAGGGAGACACGGGGGAGATATCACTGCTGTAGGTGGGGCTCACGGCAGTGGGCTGGAGGCCGTCCTGGCCAGGTGAGGTGTAGAGGCCTGGGGAGGAGCGGGAAGCCCGAGGCAGTGCCGGAGATGGTGGGAGGCCCGCCTTGGGCAGGCTGGGCACTAGGTCCAGGGAGCTGGGCTTGGCGGGGGAGGCGGCTCTTGGTGAGGCGGCTCTTGAGGATGCAGCTCTTGAGGAGGCAGATCGAGGCGTGGCCTTGGCAGGTTCTTTGATGGGCGAGAGGACAAAGAGAGAGGGCCGCATCTGGTAGGGGGCCTGCTTGGTGGGCTCTGGGCGCAGGACCCCATTCTCAGGCAGGTAGCCATGGTAGAGGGAGGCAGGCGGGGTCCGCGCTGGGCTTAAGGATGCCACTCGGAAGCCCCCAGGGGCATTAGTGGAGTATTTCCAGGATGAAGGCAGGGACATGGTGGGTGAAGGGCAACGGGCCATTTCAGTGTGGCCTGAAGATTCGATGACATACTTCTCCATCCGTGACTGGCGGCGGGCGTAGAGCTCAGCCCCCTTCCCAGAGGCTTCTGAGAGGTTCTGGTTGGGTTTGGGCTTCGGCTTGGCCTGGATGCGGGGTGACTTGAGGCAGGAGGCCCACTCAGGGACAGCCTCCTCAGCTGCAGCGGGGCTGGCCCTGTCCCTAGGGGCTGGTTCCTGCTGGAAGTTGGAAGCCTCGGCCCCCAGCGCAAAGGGCTCCTCCTCGGCACAGGTGTCCCCCTGGTCCCTCTGCCTCCGCTTCTCATCGGCCGTCTGTACCAGATCCAGCAGGTCTGGATTGGGGGTGACCTTCGGCTTCTCCACAAAGGTGAACATGGATTTTCGACTGCCTCTGCGGATCATCGACTCCTCCAAAATGCCTGTCTTGCTGGCAGGAACTGCCTGGCCCTTCAGATGGGAAGGCTTGGGGTCGGAGCTAGGATACAGGGCAGAATAAGAGGGGGGAGACCTAACCCGGGACGCCGGGGGAGCCGCAGACAAGGTCTCTGCATAGGTGGGGGGTGGGGTGAAGTTCCCCAAGGGGCGTCTCTCCAAGGCAGGGCTTCGCTGCCCCACCAGCCTCCTTTCCACCATGGGGCTGTGGGACATTACATGTCTCTGAGGCCGGGGACTCCTGTCTACCATGGCGGGGTGCTGGGGAGCAGAGGCCTTCTCCCCAAAGTGTCGTCTCTCCATCATGGGGCTCCGCTCTATTTGGCTAGTGCCCCCGGGTGCCTGGATCCCAAAAGGTCTGGCCGTCCTGTTCACCACGGACTGGGGCTTGGCCAACGTGAGGTGGACCTCACTGTACACCTTGGTGGGTGTGGTGGCTGCTACCCGCCCGGACATCTCTTGTTCTGTTGACATCACTAGGGTGCTGGGCTGCACATCGATGAGCAGGGAGCTGGACATGAAATCTTGGACCAGGGGTCCGGAGCCCTGGATGGGGGTAGCTTCTCTGGAGCAGGTGCCAGTGGCAGAAGGTGGAGTTGAGACCTTGTCAATCAGGAGCATGCTGGATCTCACCTCCTCCACTGGCGCCTGGGGCTGCCCATCAGCACACAGGGTGCTGGGTTTGGAATCTGGCCTCGTGCCATTCTGTGGGCACTGTGCCTCGGAAGAATTCTGTTGGGTGCTAGAATGTGGCAGGCTTTGGGGGGTGACAGCTGCTGGGGGGTTCTGATTGACATCGGTGGCTGGCAGGTTGTGGTTGCTGTTAGGAGCTGGTGTGGTGAGCCCAGTACTGGATGAGGAAAGGTTTTGGTTGACATCTGCTGCTGGGCTGTGGACCTCCGCTGGAGGAGGGGTGGGCGGGGACTCCTGGGCCTCTCGGTTCTGGGACAGGTGGAGCCCATTGGCTGTCAGCAGAGCTGCATTCTCCTTTAAATAAACCACCAGTGGGACCTCTTCCTCCTCACTGGCCACCTTCTCCAGGTGCCGCAGCAAGCTGGTCTCTTCCGAGTACCCCTCCATACTTTGGGTAGAGACCCTTCTGTGGCGGGTCTCAGGGTCAGGGTGCCTGGAAGAGCCTGGCTTGGGCAGCAAGGTGGAACTCAAGCTGAGTCCTGGGGCATGGCCTGCGGGGCTTGCACAGGGTACTCTTGGGGACTCCTGGCCAGGCTCCTGCACCCTCTGGCCGTGGCTCTCCAAAGTGAACTCGTTCACTCTCTGCCGGCGCCTGTTGAAGAGCTGGACACCCCGGGAATTGGAGCTGGGAGGGGTGGTCAGCTGGGCTGCGATCTGCTGGCTCCGCGCCTTGGCCTCTTTCAGATCCTTCTCGGTGAGGCTAGTGCTCCGGCCCAGTGCTGCAGGGAGGGATAGAGGCCAGGTTAGGAAATGGGAATGCAGTGCCACAGGGGCGTGCAGACAGGTGGTCATCCACGCCCCTCCTACACATAACCACTTCCTCTGGAATTTCATCTTTACTCACAGTTTCCTAGAACCGGCTCATGACCCAACTCACACACTACCACCTCCGTGAAACCTGCCATGATTTCCTTTTCAGTATTAACTGGCCCTTCATTTGAATTGCCCCCAAAATATGTTGATACAACACGTCACTAAACTGAGTCTGAACACCTTGTCCTAGAAGTCAAGGACCCATTAGGCCCTGACTCCTTCTCCACCACCCTTGCCCTCCCTATACTCTGCCACTTTCTTTCTGTTCCTTGAAAATGACATGGTGGTCCTTCCCCAGGGCTTTTGTACACGCTGTTCCCTCTGCTTGCAATATACTCTTTCCCCAGATGACTCTCCATGTTGGTTCCTTCCAGCTGCTCAGGTCTCAGCTTGGATGTCACCTTTCTGGAGAGGTCTTCCAGTCTCCTATCCCATCTCTTTGCTCTTCATAGAATTCTCCACAATTTGAAACGGTCTTCTATGCACTTCCTCGATTATTACCTGTCTCCTCACCTAGAGCACAGCTGTAAGGAGATGATGGCCTTGCCCAACTAGTTTCTCTCTCTAACCCTGGCCCCTGCATGGCACCTGGTCTAAAGTGGGCACTAAATTAAGATTGCTGACTGTGCAAATGAGCCCTGGGACATTTTCTATGTCTCTCTCTCTCTCTCTCTCTCTCTCTCTCTCTCTCTCTCTCTCTCTCTCTCTCTCCAGTACTAGAGATCGAACACGGGGATGATCTACCACTGAGCTATACCCCTAACCCTTTTTATTTTTTATTTTGAGAAAGGGTCTCCCTAAGTTGCCCAGACTGGCCTTGAACTTGCGATCCTCCCACCTCAGCCTCCCCTGCCCAGTCACTAGGATTATGGGTGTGTGCCATCATGCCCGACTCTGTCCCTTTCTTATGTTCCTTTACACTTTCAAACTCATAGTAATTTTCTTTGCTCTTATAGAGTTGCCACTAACATTTCTTTTTAGAATAGATGATACATTCACATTTCACTTATAAAAATAAGGACATAAAAACGACATACAGTGAAAAAGCATCCCTCTGCCCCTGATTACTCCACGTCACAATCACACAACCACAGTCGTCCGTTTCTTCTGCGCTTTTCCAGTGTTACTTCCTGTTTTTACTTAAAAGGTAATTTTAAAATTCACATATTGCATGGGGTCACAAACCTGTAATCCCAGCAGCTTGGGAGGCTGAGGCAGGAGGATCATGGTTCCAAAGCCAGCCTCAGCAAAAGTGAGGTGCTAAGCAACTCAGTGAGACCCTGTCTCTAAATAAAATACAAAATAGGGCTGGGGATGTGGCTCAGTGGTTGAGTGCCCCTGAGTTTGATCTCTGGTACACCTCCCCCCCAAAAAAATTCACATATTTTAACAGTAGAAAAGTAATAAATTGGGCTAATTCAGAAGTGATCACGTTGAACATTGCATTCTTCATCTTCATCCTCACATGCATGCCATAAGATGAGTGTTACTTGCCCGTTTTGTAGAAGAGAAATACAAGGTTCCGCTGAGACTTGTAAGTAACTGACCCAAGGTCACAGAGCTAAGGATGGCAAAGCTGGAGTCAGTCCCCAGCCCATGCTCGAGGTTCCTTGGAAAAGCGGGAGGAGGAGAGATTGGTGATGGTGGAGGTCCAGTCTGGGGACTGAGGTCAGGGATCAGGCCCCTATTAAGTTCTCTTTCTTTCCCTGGTGCCCAGTTGGTACACAGTCAGTGCTCAATTTGTGCTTGTTGAACAACAAATGAACAAATGGATATATGAACAAATGAACTGACGGACAGATGGAGGGATCAGCCTGTGGCCAGGGTCATGAGCTTAGTCAATGGCTGAGAAAATTCCTTCCTCTGTCACCCCTCTCCCCGCTACTGTGGGAAGCTAATTAGTTCTTGAAGAATGTGACCCTGCCCTCCCTCCCACTTGCCCTCATTAGCGCTGGCCATGACGTGCCTAGTGGGTCTCCAGGGACAGTCTTTCTAGGCACCCTGCCAGCCAGGCTCAGAATTCCTGAACTCCCAGGGCTGCAAGGGCCCTAATAGGGGAGCAACGCCGTTGCCACTCCATTTTATAGATGGCGAAACTGAGGTCCACAGAGTAGCCCGGGGCAGAGCCTTCTGACTCTAGAGTCAGTAGGGAAGCCAACAGAGGGAGAATGGCAATTTCACCAAGTCCAGGTCAAGCAGCCACAGGCTGGTGGCCCCAACTCCTTCTTCCCTGCCTCCTAGGGCCTGAATTTCTCCCACCTGTTGGAGACAGTGAGTGCACACAGCCCGCCCCACGTGGGGCCTCTGGGAAGACTCCTCTAAAGTTTGTGTCACCCCCATCAGTAAAAAATGAAGGGCTAAACCAGGCGCAGCGGCGCACGCCTGTAATCTCACTGACTAGGGAGGCTGAGGCAGGAGGGTCACAAGTTCAAAGCCAGCCTCAGCAATGGCAAGGTGCTAAGCAACTCGGTGAGACCCTGTCTCTAGATAAAATGCAAAACAGGGCTGGGGATGTGGCTCAGTGGTCGAATGCCCCTGAGTTCATCCCTGGTACAAAAAAAAAAAAAAAAAAAAAAAAAAAAATCGAGGGCAAAAGCCAGGTGCAGTGGCACATGCCACTCAAGAGGACCAGGCAGAAGGATCGCAAGTCCAAGGCCAACCTGAACATCTAAGCAAGACCCTGTTTCAGATAAAAAAAAAAAAAAAAAAAAAAAAACCACAAGGGCTGGGATTTAACTCTGTGGTAAGAGGGCCCATGAGTTCAATCCCCAGTACCACAAAAAAGAAAAAGAAATGGTTTAGCTAGTTTGCTCCCCTGGGGAGCTGTAGTGGGAGCCGCCAGCCACATAGGGGACCCTGAGAGGTTGCTCAGCATGCAGTGTATGTTTCTGCTCTGCTTGGAACCCAGACCACCTGCCCGAATCCAAGTCATTTGCTAGCCGTGTGACCTTAGCAGGTTCCTGCATCTGAGCCACAGTCTCCTTAACTGAGAAGTGGGGTGAAAGCACTTGATGGCAGTGTTGGGAAGCCACATGAGGTCATGAATGCCAGAGGCTTACGGTCATCAAGCCCAGGTGGATGGAGCAGAGGGCTCATGCCACCCTGGGAAGAGTCGGCAATTGGTGCTCCTACTCTACTCCCTGGAAGGGGTGAGATGTGCTTCCAGCAAAGGAGATTCACTCCATAGGTTAGGGTCCCCAGGGTCACACAGCACAGGATCCCAGAGTTATGGGGAAGAAGAGTGTATGACCCCAAGTCACAGAATCTCAGTGGCCACCAGCACAGGGTCCAGTTCCCCCACACAATTTGGCATCTCCCAAACCGCACCCCTGACATGAGGTCACCACCCCAGAGAGGTGCCTTCCACCCGTGACCACTCCTCAGCAATAAACTGCCACTAACTTCCACTGCTAGGTGTGCCTCTGCCCCCAGCACCACACACATACGAAAAGCTTTCTCTTTCCACCCTGACAACCCTGCAGAGATTCACAAATTCAAATCCACAGGACATGGTCAGGATAATCATTCCAAGTTCCACCAATGTTTCTTAATGACCCAGTGGCAACGACAGTAGCTCAGATTTATTGGGCAGGTACCGTGTACCTCTACCTGGACTTTACACATACTATTTAATACAACAGTCCAATAAGGTACAAACTTGTTACTATGCAGATTTTATTGATAAGAAAACCAAGGCTCAGAGAGGTAAAGTGAGCTGCCTAACATCACAGAGCTGGGTTTACACCCGCTCTATATGGCTACAGAGAGTACCAAGCTCCTGGCTGGCAGGTTCTCCAAGGGTGAGAGACTCATGAAAAGTGCTTCAGTGTGGGAATATTTCAGACCTTTCAATGCCCCAGCTTCTTTCTGCTTTTCTCCTTACTTTTTTGCGTCAATCTCGTCCCCCAGGATGGCTCTCAAAGGCCATGGATTTAGAAATGCCAGAGTGTGACGGGCCCTTAGGAATAAACTGGCCTGGGAGACTCAGAGGGAAAGAGTCACAAAGGAGGACATGCACTCAGGACCAGCTCTAAGTTGGGCTCCACGCACAGCCACACTGCTGCTGCTGAGCGCTTCCCACACCTCTCAGCTTGTAACTACCTCAAGTCACTGGTCTGAGAGGGGAGGAATGGCAGAAAAAGCCAGAGGGGAGTGAGCTCTGCCCTGAGGACAGCTCCCGCACCCCCACACCAGCCTGCAGTGACTGCACAGAAAAGGAATTCAGCAGGAGGTTTGGACCAGACCCAGCCAACAAACCAGATGATTTTTGCCACCCTGCACAAACAAAGCTGAAAGAAGGGGGAGGGCTTGACCAAACACAGTCACCCTCAGTCCCTGTCCAGGACTCTAGGGAGCAGCTCCATCTAAAATTTCCCAGCCTAGGGAGGGGAAAAGGAGGAACTAGGGAATGCAATTGACCACATTATGCTGAGTGCATGTGCCAACATCTAGCAATGAAGCCCACTGTTATGTAAGATGAAAATGCACCAACTTAAAAAAAATCTCAGAAATTAAAAAAATAATAAATAAAAAAAAATTCCCTGGAACTAGGGAACTGCCACCTGTAGCAAGAGTCACCTGTTCTAAAACTGTGCTCCCTGGTTTCAGAGAGACAAGAGGGGACCAAGGCCCACAGGAGATGTGCTTGGCTGGGGCCTGCACCTGTGTAGGTCATAGGGGCCCCGCCCCCAGCAGTCTCGGCCTCTGCAGGGCCAGGTTGGGATGCTAGCCCACCCTGGACATTGGATCTGGCCTTCAAGGGAGGAAGGGGTGGAGGGCAGATGCAAGGAAGAGCTACCTGGGGTCAGCAGACTCTGACCAAGAGGGTAAGTCCCCAAGTGGGGGAGGGGTAAGTAGCCCCAAGCGCTGCCTTGGGAGGACTGCAGCAGCTGCCTAGTCACCAGACCTCAGCACAGCCCAGGTGCAGTGCTGTGCACTTGATGCTCATCTTATTTCAGCCTCAAAACCCCAAGAAATAAGCACTGTTAATTCTCCCCATTTGCACATGAAACCAAGGTTGAGATACCTGCCCAGGCTCATCCCGGGGCAGAACTGGAATTCAAAACGCAGAAAGCTTGGCTGCTAAGTCTCATCTCCTAACCACTTCTTCTTCTAGACCAATCCAAGGGAGGAGCATCAAGAAGGGCTCCAGGGCTCCTAGATGATGGACTGCACACCCCTGTTTCCTCATCCCATGATCGGTGCCTTCAGCAGTGCCCTCTCCCCTGAAAACTCAGCTGCCTAGAACAACTCAGGCATTCTCTCCCTTCTTCCTCCCAGTGGGAGAGCTGAAAAACTCATTTTTACTAAGGTAGAAATGACTGATAGGGTATGAAAAACCAGTGAAGTGGAAAGAGCATGAGGTTGGGAGCCAGGAGACCCCAAGTTCTAGTTTTTCCCTATCACCCTCTGTGGGCAGCTGCCTGTGCTGCCCATCACTGAGCCTGCCTGGACCGAGAATCTGAAGGAAAAGGGTGAGGTAGGTACAGGGAGGCCAGAGCGGAAGTTCGAACAGGGAGAATGAAAGGAAATGCTTCTTCACACAGCTGCCGTCAATGGAAATGTCCAGGCCCAGGTCGAGTGGGGTAGACAGGGAGCCAGATGTAGGAACAGAGACTGGCGCGGGACAGCCCATTGTGGCTGCGCTAGAGTCTTGGCAGCAGGATGGGTAAACAGGCTGGGTAAGCAGCTCCCCTGGTGGGATCAGGAAGGAACCAATGGCTGGCCTCTGCACAACCTCTGGCTGGGCTGGGGGCAGGAAGATGAAGAGGCCTGAGTAATGGTCTGGCTACCTAGCCAGCACTGGCCTTGCATCCTCCCCACTGAAAGGAGGAAATGACACATTCTCCAAGCCCCGGGCAGCTCTGCAGTCAGCCCTGGGCAGAGGAGTGCAACCCCACTGAGACCAGCAGATGGAGAAAACCCCTACTTGGGTGGGAAGGATTGCAGGCACAGGGGACACAGGAATGGGAGTGGGGAGACCCAGCCTGACCATTAATATGCCGACAGAAGTCACCCGTATGCATCTCCATTGATGCCCAAAGGGGAAGCTAAGATCAGAAACGGGATGCCACATGCCCTGAGTCACACCCCCAGCCTCAAAGGCACCTCTGAGTGCTCATCTTACTCACTCTAGCTGGGTCCTCCCCACAGCCCAGCTCTCCCCGGGGTGCTCTCGCCGGCTGCAGGGACTCCGTTCTCAAAGCCTCCAGGAAGGCGCCCAATCACCCGGTTGCCGAAGAGAGGAAAATCCCACCTCGACAGCAACACGGAGAAGCTGAATATGACTTCTCTCCTCCACAGATGACTCAGCCCAGCTCTTTATCAGGAAAACTGATTTTGCAACAGTCTTTTAAATGGCCTCTCCACCCCCAGTCTCTTCCCCCGCCAATCAACCCACCCCACGCAGCCAGATTCACCTTCCCCGCTCCACTCTCCTTTCTTTCCTGCTCAGAAACCTCGCTGTCTCCCAGGACATGGGGATTGAGAAGAGGGTCTCGCTCATCCTGGCATTCAAACTCCTGACATCAGGGCCTGCCTGAGAGCTCGCTAGCCCTCTCTCTGCGCCCTAAGCAATGGCGGAGGGAGTTCTATGCCTCATGGTTCCCACATCTGCCCTGGAACTTCCTGCCGGCAGAGAGCACCTTTCACACAGGCCTCCCCACACGGAACACTGCTGTGTTTCACATTCTTTTTGTGTACCCTAATCCCCAGCCTCCCGACTAAATCAAATGCTACTGTCCCCTCCCACAAGCCTTCCCTGATCACCAATGTTTCATCTGCACCGTTCGGTGCATTATTCATGTTAGTAAAAATTACCCTTCAGGATGTGCTCACATGCCAGTCCCCACCACAGGCCGGCACCTCATTTACCTTCACAGTGACCCATAAGGACAGCAGCAACCCCATCTCCACATTAGAGGAGAAACTGGCTCAGTGGGCACAGTAACTTGTTCAGGGTCACACAGTCTCAGAGGCACAGCTGTTTCAAACCCAGAATGGCCCAACTGAGCCTAGGGCCTGTCACGTGGCCTGCACTGTCTCTGCCAAGATTTAGCTTCATAGCCATCATGGTCTGGATCTTACCCCCCACCCCTGCCCATAGACTATATAAGCCTTGAGGGCGGGTCTCACTGCTGTATCCTTCCAGCCCCATCTTTCACAGCCGCTTGCAGAATAATGATGAGCTGATCAGGATGACAGTAGACAACATTTGAGGATCACCAGATGCTGCAAGCAAGGGGTTCAATATGTCTTTCCTCGAATCCTCACAGCAATTCATAAAGACAGTCACTTTATGGCCAATGAGGAAAACGAAGGGGGGAGAGTTAGCTAACTCATTCAGGGTCTCGCAGCCAGCAAGGGGCACAGCAGAGCTGGAGCAGGGACAGTCTGATCCCAAGCTCTCCTTCTGGAGAGCTCTGCCCGCAACATGCACACACTTGCCCCACCCACTCTCCTACACCCAGCCCAACTGCCACCTCTTCCAGGAAGCCCTCACCAACCATCCAGACTCCTAGATTAGTGCTCCTCCCTTGCTTATCCTGGCTCAGGGATCCCAGAACAGGATGGAGGCTCAAAGGAAATCACAGGCTAAGAAAGCTCAGAAACCACTGAAGAAAGAGGCTGGCTCTGTTTGAACTCTTGTATTTTCCCTGCTGACAGTGGAATGGGATCAGGGAGGGCACAGATGAGGGAAAAGGGGAGACAAAGATGTGGGGTCCCAAATCAATGCAGGCCCAGGCTGGCTGCCAACCCTGCAGGTAACAAGCAAGGTCCAAACTGCAGGTTTACCAGGACCCTGCCTCAGTGTCCTGGCCAGGAACCAGGAGTCAGGACCAGAGCATCCTTCCTGCTTGTTCTATTGGCCTAATCACTAATATAATCAGAAGATTTTAGAAATTTAGACACTTTGTAAACTTAGGCAGTTTTAGTCCTAGGCAGACAGCAACCTGCAGAGCAGTTTCCTAGAGGGCCAATGTCAGAGCCCAGGCTCCCAGCTCCCATCCCACCCTTTGGAAGCCAGTCCTGCCCTCTCCGAGCCCCCTCCTCTTGTGTTACTCCCTCACCCCAGCTCCCTGGAAGCCTTGGGGGACTAAAAGGACTGTTGCATTCCTCCCTTCCAGAAAGAACACATAATCCAGGTGATGCAAAGGTGGCAGCCTAGGGCAGAGAAGAGGTGAATCCCCTTAATCTGTGTTTCTGCCAGGAGCAGGCAAAAGTCTAGGTCATCTTGGTCCCCACCATGAGTCCCAGGGCCTGGAACACTCTGGGTCCTGCACAGAGATATGGCTCTTTCCCTTAGCCCAATGCCATTCTAGGGCCAAAGCCAGCCTTCCTCCTCTCTAAATGCCCCCGGACCCAGCAGAGGTCTTCACCAGGAAGGCTTCACTAATTGCTGACTAAATCACCCCCTGGGGAGAAGCACTCCCACATCCAAAGCCTCCCAGCTTCACATCTGCTTCAACATTTGCCCCTGGAGCCTGATTCTAGATCCCTCTAGATTGTAGACTGGAGATCTTGAGAGTAGATCCTGGCGGGTGGGGGAAGAGGGAAGGAGAGAGCGCTACATCTGCGGGTGGAGACGGTGATGAAACCTCAAGTTGCTGTGTTGGACCTGAGAGGTAGAATGTTCTGTGAGGTGCCAGGAGAACACGAAGGAAATGAGTTAAGAGGAAGCAATCAGGAAGGCTCCCTGGAGGGGACGGCATTTACTGCAAATCTCCAAAGAAGATCTAAGGGGGCATTCCAAGCAATGGGGACAGCGCTGCAAGGGCTGAAAGGCTCAAGGTAATCCCCACACTTCCTTAACCAACCCCCATTACCCAAATAAAGAGCCTCAGGAGAGGAAGGGACCTTTGACGCGACCACGCCCATCGGCCTTGCGCAGAGGCGAGGGTGAGCGGGGTGAGCCAGGCACAGATCCACCCGGCCATGTATATTGCAAGGCTCGTGCCCCGAATCCAGGCGCGCCGTGTCCCTGCCCCGGGCCTCCGGGTGGGTTACATAACGCCCACTGCTCCAGTCTCCGAGCCAGCGCGACCCTGAGCCTCCTCTCCTCTCCTGCCTTCTGTCTCGGCTGCTTCCTTCTCATAGAAGAGGCCGCTGTGCGGCCGAAAACGAAGGCCAGCGCCCTGCGGTAAATTCCCCACATTCCTTCCTCACAGAAAAATAAATAACCCGGGAGGAAAAAACGCAGGAGGAATGGTAATGACGGCCCAAGCCCGCTGGAGACGCAGCGCGGGCTCGCGGGGTAAACAGCGAGGGGCCGGGGCGCCCTCCTGGGAGGCAGGTTCTCAAATGTCGCTTAGGCACCGACGCGGGCTCTGGAGCACCAACGCGCGCCCCCGACCCCTCGCCTCTCGCGGGCTCCCCAGGCGATGCTCATCCTCCCCGGTCTCGAGCTCGCTCGCACCTGCCCATGAAGGCGCTGGGCATCCCTGGGCAGATGGCAAGGGGTCACCATGGGACCATGAGCAAACGTGGCAGGGGCCGGTGCACTCAGGTTCACTAAGGCTGCTGCCTCCTGGGCACGTCTGTGTGAGCGATTCCACCATTAAGTAGAGTATTGTTTTTATGACATTTGATTTTATCCTAGCAAGCTGTGAGGTAGGGAGTGCGCTTCTCTCCATTTTGCATATGAGGAAGCTTGAGGCTCAGAAAAGTTTGGGAATTCAGATTCAAGATATTTGTCCAGTGAGTTGAATGCGGGTTGCTGGAAGCCAGCCTCTCACTCCTGTATCCCTTCAACTGCCTACTTCTCCCCAGATAGCCCCGCTTCACCAAATTCAATCACATGAAGCCTGTTCTCCTCCCCCTGTGTTCAACAGGACATCCCATTCAACATGCTGGGCTACCTTTGGGAAATCACTTCACCTCTCTGAATCTCAACTTCCCCATCGGTAAAACAAGAATGAAATATCTGCTTGAAGAGTAGCTACTGAGCAAATGAGATGCAGAAATGATTTATAAAGTATAAAGCACTGTGCACACCTGAGCAGAATTTTAACTCTGGCCTTTTGCACACACCTACCTCTGCATAACTCTCCAAGGCTGGAGCTCTAGCTGTCTCCTCCCCTCGCTTTTCTTCACCAGCTCCATCACAGCACACATATCCCAGTTCCTGCCCCATCCCTCACAGCACCCTCTGCAGAGGAGACCCTGTCATTGACCTCTATCCATTGTGCTGTAGCAGGAGAGCAGGTTTTGAATCCCTGGGCCCCAGGAGCAGAGCCCAGAGGGACTCCTGGGAGGGAAGGAGCAGCCTGCACTGGCTGGGGGGCTAAAAGGTCCCACCACGGCTCATCACCAACCAGGGGTTCATCACCAGCGGGGAGCTGGAGGGCACTGCAGGCTGCAGACCCTGCCCCTGCCCCCACTGACATTCCCGGAGTTTCTGGCCCCCTCCAACAGGAGGAATCTCCTGACGGGAGGCTGAATCATCCAGGCCTGCCCTCCCCCTTTCCCTCACACTACAAAAGAAGACTGGAGGTCAGGACATTTGGTTCCAGTGTCTGTCCTATCACAGTTTGGATGACATTTGGCTAGTCCCTAAGGCTCTTTGAGGCTCAGTTTACCCATGTGTTCAAAGGGGTAATTGGACTGGACCAACAAGTCCCAGAGTGTGGTGCCCACCCCGTCTGGTGAAAGCAAAAAGGATTTCAGGTGGAATCCTAACATCTGAAAGTCCCGATAGTTTCAAATACATATTGGAAAATACACACCAAACCTGTGTTCTCAGGTATATTACGACTTAGGGGAAGACTAAAGTAGATATCTCAGTAACAAAATTAGACAGTTTAAAAAAAATAATCTAGGTGGTACATGAACTCATTCATTCAACCCATAGTTACTCATAACAATTAAAAGGTCAGGCACTTTTCAAGGTCATGGAGAAAAACAGACAAAAAAAATATATCACTGCTTATGCCAGGTACAGCGGCACACACCTGTAATCCCACTGATGCAGGAGGCTGAGACAGAAGGATGACAAGTTTGAGGCCAGCCTCAGCAACTCAGTGAGACCCTAAGCAATTCAGCAAGAACCCATCTTAAAAAAAAAAAAAATGTTAAAAAGGGCTGGAGATGTGGCTTAGTGGCTAACCCCAGTCCCCCGCCCCCTAAAAAAAAAAAATCTGCTTGCACCTAGTAGGGGAGCAAGGTAATAAATGTATGATTAAGTCAGATGGTAAATGCTATGGAGAAAAATAAAACATGGATGAGATGCATGGGGTGGGGAGTGGTTGGCAAAGGTAAATATGGTAATCAGAGTTGTCCTTAATGAGATGGCACATCTGAGTAAAGCACCCAGAGAGTAAGGCACAGGCCTGTCTAGTGAAAGAGAAGCAGGGGGAGTAGCTAATGCTAAGGTCCTGAGGCAGGCTACACCTGGCAGATTGCAGGATGGTGTGGAGGTGGAACACAAAAAGGAAAGTGGCTTCTCTAAGTGGAGCTCTACTTTTGCTCTTTGGGATCTCTGGGATTCCCTCTGCATTGCCCCCACCCCTCTCTCTCTTTCTTCCGCTCCTGTTCACTTCTCAATGCTGGAAAGACCCCCAGAGAGCAGCAGCATAATTCCTCTGCACATATGCCCAGGCATGGAGGGGCTGCTAGCTTCAAACCTGCATTACATGCATGTGTGCGCTCCACGGCAGGAGCGAGACGTACACACATACATGTGCACACTGAGCATCCGAGGACGTGCGCACAGAGGAACACGCGTATATGTGCATCAGGTGCCCACCCTGTGGAAGGGCACCTGTCCCCCTCCTGCCAGCCTGCCCTGTATACAGGTGACAAGTTCCCAGACAACACCTGCCTCGAGGACACGTGCTACCGAAGGAAGGGAAAGGGTGGTGAGGCTTCAAATCACGTCTCAGTATCTCTGACCCTGAGTCATAGTCTTCCCTTTCCCAAGGGTCCATTAAAATCTGCCACCTGATGCTCAAGTGACCCAGGGGATCATGCTACTGAGGAAAATGTCTCCTTTTCTACCCCTACAGCGATGAAACAGGATAAGCCATGTGAAACGCCCAACACAGCACTGTAACGTTAGCAGCCACTACCAGCAGCAGCCACCATCAGAGCCTCCCCACTCCTTTAGGTGCCTGGGGATAGCTGGAGAATAAGAGGCACTGGAGGCCTGGAGTCTAGCCTCGACTTGGTCTCCAACTCAATGTGAGGCCTGGTGCAAGTTCCTTCCCCTCTTCTGCTCAGACCAGAAACTCAGAGGTGCATCAGAATCCCTCAGGGAATGAGTTCAACATGCAGATCTCTGGGCTTCAACCCAAGCCCATGAGAACACAGAATATGCATAGGCTCTCTGAGGGTTTCTGATGCACAGCCAGGTTGGGGACCCACTGGCTTTAGACTCAATAATTTTATAAGTAATTTATAGTAACACATAGGAAAATGCCTGAACTGTGGTCAGCACATAGTAAGGCTCCATAATGTTAACCAAATATGCATCTAATAAAATATATTTAGATAATTACATGCAATAATTATATACTATTCTTTGAATACATGCAACACTTTCATAGTTTTCCTAGCACTTTTTATCCATCAGAAACAGAGGCAGAAGCTGGGTGCTATAGTGCATGCCTGTAATCCCAGCTACTTGGAAGGCTGAGGCAGAAGGATCACAAGTTTGAGGCCAGACTCAGCAACTTAGTGAGACCCTGTCTCAAAATAAAAAATAAAAAGATCTGTGGTTATACCTGGGTGGTAGAGTATCACTGGGTTCAATGCCCAAGACCACCAAGAAAAGGAAGGAAGGAAGAATGAATAAATAGAGGCAGAGGAGGGACTGTCAGACTGTTTTACAGACTAGATAAGTGTGGCCGAGAAAGGCCAAGGAACCTCCCCAGGATCTCCCAGCACACAGGTACACAGGTCTTTGTGTCCCAGCCTCATGAGATGTGCCACCTTGGGGTCTTGTACACTCACCCCCTATGATTTTGACTTCCAGCCTACAAAATAGCTGACCTTCCATCCAGGCTCATGAAAACTCCAGACACACATGACTAGCAACTCAGGATTCACCAAGAGCAGGACGATCTCAACCAGCTGATTTCCCTCCAGCATAAAGTTCCCTCTCGTGGGGCAGAACAGGGGTTCCCAAAGCCTTCCCCCTCACACTACCATTTGATCTAAAATAGTTTTGTCCTAGCCGATCTGATCATGAGCTATGGTGACTTGGAGCAAGCCTTGAGTGTGCCGAGCCTCAGTTTCCTCCTCTGTAAAAGGGCCTCCTAATTCCTGAGTGGTTGCACAGACCAGCTTACACCTGTGCAAAGTGCCCACTGTCAGGCCTGCACGCACGCTGACTTGCTGGCCAACGTGTGAGCTTCTGGAAGGCAAGAACTGGGTTTCATTCATCAGCGCACTCACACTTGCCGCCTGTGACCTGTGCTCAATAAACATGTGCTGCATGAATAAAAAATGAAATCATTTCGCCAAGCAACTTTCTCCCAGCCCTAGTTAACCATTCTATTTTATGACCCAATGCCCGGCTGGATGGCCAAGGATGGAGGGATGGGCGATGGTCCTGGGAAGTTGCTCTCCACTCCGCACACAGACGCAGTGACGAAGGCTGTGCTGTGAGGGCCGTGTCCCAGGAGCCCTGAATGTAATCCTGTTGACTCAGAGGCATAAATAATGCACTAGTATGTTCTCTGCTCACCACCCTGACACTAAGAATAGCACTGGCTACACTTTCAGGGACTCCAAAGGGGAAGAGGGCAGACACCAAGATGGGGGCAGGCAGGAAAGATGTCACTGGGCTGTGGACTGTCAAGCAGGCTTTCTGCAAGTGCACCTTTCCAAACTCCTAAGACAGAGGACCCTGGAGATCAGAGCCAAGAAGGCTCATGAAGGCCACCTGGGCAGCAGTTCTCCCAGGGGTCAAGAGAGGCCTGAGAAGATGTCCCCTCCCCCCACACTGTTTATCTTTTCCTCCTACCCTGACGCTCTTCCTGATAAAGCCTGTGCTTCTAACTTACCCTTCCTTGATCCTGGGATGAATCCAGAGTGGCTAGGTCTCCTCTTGTGTTTCATATTACAAACTTTGGAGAGGGATGATTTTATGGACCTTAGTCTTTTGTTTTTTTTTTTTTTTTTTTTTAGTTTAAAAATGGCTGGCCTAGAAAGGTGTACTCCTTTCGAGGAGCACATAGGAATTACCCACAGATGTCGCTGAAATGCACATTCTGATTCAGGAGGTCTGGGGTGGGGCCTGATTCTGCATTTCCAACAGCAAACTTCAGTGATGCTGACGCTACATCCATGGGCCACACTTTGAGTACAGGAAAACGAGGGTATTTACTGTTGTGTAGATGGGGAGACTAAGGCCCAAAGAGAAAAGAATGTGGCCAAGAGCAGACAGCAGAGCTGGGCTCAGTATACAAGCATCTGGACCGCCTTCCTGGGCCTTTGGCTTTAGGGGACCTTGAGTGACTGCAGTCACCTGCCCAAGAGCATGCTCTCACCAGCTGGAGGCTGAGGCCAGTAGACCACCATGCCCTTCCTTGAAGGCAGGTGCATCAGGTGGTCATTCAGATGCAAACAAGATCCAGGCAGAGCAAGAGACAGCCCCATGTACTCTGCATGAAACCACCCCATGTGGAGGGCCACCAGGATGGGCATGCAGGGAAACAGATAAGGCAACACCAGCTGAGACCAGCACCAGGGAGGTTTCTCCTCATCCCCTTTGGGCTCCAGACCCAGAATGACTGACCCACTGGCCACTGCCTCACACTGCAGATCCTGTCACCTCTCTGAGTGGGGTCTCCAGCACTGCTTCTTAGTTCTAAATGAGAGAAGGGATCTTGGAAAGGTTCTATACAGCTATAAAGCTTTTACTGATGTCATTATTCTGCCAATACTTGAGGCCCAGAGAGGGACAGGGCTTCGTTCAAAGCCACACAGCCAGTGTGTGGTGACACCCGACCTCCCTGGCACAGCTCAAAGCCAAGAGCTTAGTTTCAGGCCCACCCAAGCTCAATAAGAGCACCATCTGCCTGGAGGCTGGGCAGGGGTGGAGGAGGAGAGGAGAGGGTAGCTGGGGAGCAATGAGCCTCAGGCTCAGAGCCAGTGGGAGGTGGGTGGGGCCCCCAGCAGGAGACCTGAGTGGGGCCTGGCAGCCGGCACAGGGTAGCCAACTGGCTCAGGCTGGGTAGTGGCAGGCTTATTCCCCTTGCGCGTGACAGTCTATTTTTTAATCAGTATCCTCCCCATCCCCCAACTCCTAAAGAGCCCTATCTCAGGAGTCGTGTTCTGGCTGAGGTCTGGGCTACCCTGGGGATCAATGAAGGGCACCCCATGTCTGTCTTTCTATGCTTAGTACTAAGCAGCCCCAAAAGCACAGCAAGAGGTGTAGGGATAAAGAGCTCCCTCCTCTGTGCAGCCTTGGCTGGTCCCTGGACTCTTCGACCTCAGTTTCCCTATCTGTACGGTGACGGGGAAGGGGGGCTGCCAACCTGCATGGCAGCATTACACCTCGAGCGTTCGGCATCTACTCCAGCCCCACAACATTAACAATGCTCACTCATCAGGCCCTGGCAGGCCCTCCCGTGTTCATGGTGCCCACAGGGCACACTTAATCCTCCCTGACCTACTCCTAGGAGAAGAGGGGAAGGGAAAAAAAGGTGCTGAGCTGGTTCAAATGCCAACCTCAGAAACCTCTGCTTCAGACCTCGTGAGTTTCTTCCTTCCAGGTCCTGAGGAACAGAAATGGTAAGGATCAAAGGAGAACGCTGTGTGTTCTTGGGCAAGTGGTGTGGTCTCTCTGTCTTCGGCACTCCTTCTACGGTAGGAGAGATTGTGTTGTATACTAGTGAAGCTTGCAGTCTTTGGTGTCAGATGGCCTGGGTTGGCCTCTGGCCACTTACTAGCTGTGTGAGTGTGGGAGCTCACTTACCTGACCTCTGTGCCTCAGGTTCCCATATATAAAATGATGATACTGCAGTACTCACCTCACAGAGACTCTGAGGTATAAAGAGCTTGGAACACTCGTGGCCCATAGGAAATAACAATAAGTACTTTTCAGAAATGGTGGCCTTTTACTAGGAATAAAAGTAAGGGTCCCCTTAGTCTGTAAGACATTTTATTCTAGAGGATTAGGTGCCAGGGTCTCAGGTCAGCCCACTCTCTTGTCCTGCTCATCTGACTGCCCCTTCCTTGACCCAGTGATTTTGGTGTCTTTCACACCTGGGATCTCAGATCCTCACTGCCCATTTCACAGCCACTCAGGACTGAAGCCTGAGACCCAAAGGTTTGCCCAAGACCACCAGCCTGTTAGCCATTCCATAAGCTCCGTCCAGACCCCTTCCCATTGTGCTCATGTCCATCCTCCCACTGTCAAAACCTGTTCCTGGGAAAATATCAAAAAGTAATTTACACTGATATATGATGAGTCTTGGGCCCCAGTCCATCTCCTCAAGGGCTTGTTATTTTCACAGAGATCAAGACATGATAATACTATTAATAAGGTGTAGCTCATTTTAAAAATATTTATCACACATTTCATTTTCATAGTAACAGTACAGGGTCTATTATTGTCTCTGTTTTATAGATGAGGAAACAAAAGTCCAGACAGCTTACATAATGTGCTCAAGATCTCCAGCTGATCAGCAGTGGAAGCCAAGGGTCCACCACCGTCCTTGAGCATTGGCCTCGGGGAAAGCAGGTAACACAGGAGCAGGCGGACCGGGCTCCACCTGCAGCACCCTGGGAGGCTGGGCAGACAGGGCAGGATGGGGTCAGCCCAGTACCACACCAGCCTGCCTCACCAAGTGGAAAAGATGAAGCCAGGACGGAGGAATTCCAGGCAGCAGCCAGTGGTAACGATTTCATTCCAGAGAGAGGGCTTTTTGTAAGCCTCTGGAATTGCAGGGCCTGGGGGCCGTTCCCAGATTGACTCCTCCTCTGTCCACACTGAGTAGCAATTGAACCCCAATGCCCTGGGACAGTTCACAAAGGACTCTGTACACACACACTGGCCTAACTTGCAGAGACTCCCCCTAGGCAGGCCCAGACTCCCTCTGGCCAGATCCCAGGCCCAGCTCCTTTGGGTGTGCAATTGACAGCCCTGGGAGTGGGGGACACAACTAACACCCACCCGCCCACCCCCATTAGGACATTTACCACCCTCTGCCACACCCTTCCACCCAACCCAAACCCCTCCCATTCTTCTGGACCCCAGTTCCTGACAAGCCCGCTCCAGGAAGCCCTCATCACCTCTCAAATACCATTTAGACTTCTACCCCTCTGTCACCTCCAGAGAAAAGCCTTCCCTAACCATAAACCCAAAGTAGCCCTCCTCACTCTTCTCCATCTTAAAAGCACAACTTTTTTTTCATGCTGATTTACCTATCTGGAATCACCTTGACCATGTATTTCCCTTTTTTCTTGTCTCAGCCTCTCAATTAAAGAGCATGCTCCTTGAGGGCTGGAACCTGCCTGTCCTATTTACTACTAACCCTAGTTCCCAAGCACCCATCCAACCATGGACACTGAGATCCCTAGAGGGCAAGGGATTTACCCAAGGTCACGAAGCCAGTGAGTAGGCGGCAGAGGTCAGCCTGGCACTGCAGCCTGGGCACTTGGTCTTTCCCAAATCTCTCCCCATTGACCCTTAGCCAGCCTGTCTTGCCCTCATTACAGTGGGGTCAGAGCCTGCAGGTCTTTGCCAATAGTGTCCCCTTTATTTCCCTGGTGACCCATGATGCCCAATCTAGGCAGCCCTGCCTGCTTCCCCTCTGTCCCTCGTCCCTCCCTTCCTGGCATCAGCGGTTCCAATGAGCTCATGTCTGGAAGGTTGGGAGCTGCCCTGAAGGAAAAGGTGCCTCCGGGGCCAGGACCCTGGGGCTGGAGGTGTGCTGAGCCTCGTGGGAAGGCATCCCTGGCAGCAGGAGGGAATCCACTGACCCCTACGCAGTCTGCCTCCTGGAGCTAAGAAGGGAGCTCAGGGAGACACCCATCAACCCGAGATCAACATGACTAGGGGTGGAGGGGAGATGAAGGGAAGGCTCCTCCTGTGCTTCTCTCCTCCCTCCAGATGCTCCACTGTCACTTGTGCCCTCCCACCTATCAAGGAGTTGCTCTTTCCCAAGGAGAGAGGGCTCTGCTGCCTTCTACCCACAGAATCACCCTGGGCAAATAGCTTCCCCTTCTTGGTCTCAGTCTCCCTAACAGGAAAACTGGAGACTAGGTAAAATGACTGAAGAGGCTAGCCAGGAACCAAGCACCAGAATGCCACAGGTTTGTGCTCCCGGTCCCCGCACTTTAGGGAAAGAACAGAGAAGGGCAATAGCTGACAAGGGGGAGAAGTTCAAGACCTTATTTTAACTATGTAAATGCTATGACTGGAAAATCTCAACTTAGTTCAAGTGGGGGTGGGGGTCATGGGGCTGGCTGATGGTTTGCAAAGTGGGAGCAGACCTAAAAGGTGGGGCTGCAAGCCAGGGTGACACAGCAGCAATGATTTATGCGTGAGAAGTTCTTTGAATATCAAACTTGACTGATCCTAGTTCATCCTCTTGTACAGATAGAAAAACAGGACCAGAGAGAAAGCACCATCCCAAGATCTCATACAGAGAACAAGGAAGCAGATGCCCCTAGCAAGCAAACAGGGCATTTCCAATTCTCTTGAGGGGGTCTCATCTCTTCCCAAAGCAATAAGGTAAGTAGTGGCGGGAGTGAACCATTAGTGTCAGTTTGTGCCTCTGGCCCTTAAGACTGGATGGGGGTCAGGCCTGGGGTTGGTGATGGGGCCTTTCCACAATGTACCCTCCTTTCCCTGATTAGCATCCTATCTCACCCTCCACTTTCCAACAGAACAGGGTTGGAGCACCTCTGACTGACTGTTCTACAACCACCAGCACAGGGGCCCCTCAGTGAACATCCGGCCAACACTCCCACTGGGAGTCCCAGAGAGCAAGGGGCTTACTCCAAGATCATGCGGCAAGCTGGTTTGTTCCACTGCCACCTGCCAATCAGGATAGGGTGGAAGTGGGGAATGGGACACATGCTGCTTTCCACTCAGTTCTTGTCCCTTCTAGAAAATTCAGACATGGAACCCGGGGGGGGGGGGGGGGGCCCTGTCCCCATCCCAAATAAGCATATAACTTGGGAGTAGTTTGGGGAGATGAAATAGACCTTTCCCCAAATTCCTCAGAGGCCTTGCCAGGACCGTGAATGATGCTCTCCCACCGCCTATTCCACAGCGCTGAGGTTTGAAAGGAGCCCCACCCTAACTCCACTCACTTCACCTTTGGGGCCCCGATTCTCAGAGCAAATGGGGCAATCCTAGGAGTGTTGTAAAAATTTGATGTGGAAGGCCCAGGAGTTTCCCTCAGCCGGAGGGCACTGCGGAAAGCCCGTGATTTCCCCAGGTGAGGCTCCGGCCGGGTGGTCGGTGGCGTAGCGGTTTGGCGTCCTGTGTCCCCGCGCTGAAGCCAGATCCCGGTACCCGGCGGCCCCGCCCGCGGGAGGCGGGGGTGCAGGCCCAGCGCAGGCCGTTCCGCTGCCCCACGGGCGCCCATGTTGGTCCACCCGGGCCGCGCCCCACCCGCGGTTTCCCTGGGTCAAAGCAGCCCCACTTTCCCAGAGCGCCCGTGGGTCGCAGACCCCGGGCGGCTTGCCCATCCGTGAGCCCTGGGCTGCCTTGACCCCCGATCCGCTGGCGGAGAGGGGCGCGAGGGCTGGAGCCCCCACAGCCCAGAGAACAGCTTCCCGTGGTCAGGGCGTCCTCCGGCTCAGGGGTTGCCGGAGAGCCCGAGATCTCTCCAACCTCAGCGTACAGGTGGAGAAACTGAGGCCCAGAGTGGAGGAGCAAGTTGGCCAAGGTGACCCTGCGTGCGGCGACTGGAGCCCAGATGTGCCACCGCTTCCAACGCGGTGCCAGCAACTGCGCAGGTGGGAAGGGCGAGGCGCCCGGCGCCCGCACCCCTGCCACGCCAGCGCCCCTCACTCACCTCCAGCCGCTGCGCGCGGTCCCCGAGCTCCCGGGCGCCGCCGCCTCGGCACACCTGGCCGCGTCCGTCAGCGCGCCCCGCCCCGAGGTCCCCGCTACCCCGCCCCGCGCCAGGCGCCGGCTCCGCGCCCGAAGCCCCCTCCTTGCCTCCGCCACCGCCGCCGCCGCCGGGAGGGCTGCTCCGGACCGAAGCCGGGAGATGCGAGCGGGGCGGGCGGGCCCGCGGCTCTCCAGCCTCCCGCTCCCCGGGGCCCTAGCGCCGCCCCTCCCGCCCGCCCCGCCCTCAGGGGTACGACTCCCCCCTCCGCTGGCTCGGCCTCCTGTCTCCAGGCGGGTCCCCCTTTCTCTCCCTTTTTCCTCTCGCTCTGACTCCCTCTCTGCTGCCTGGTTGCCTGTCTCTCCCATTTCCTCATCATTTTCTCTATCTCTAGGTCTGTCCGTCTGTCCCTAAATTCAATTTTCTTTCTGACCCGATGTGCTTGGTCGTCTCATTTCCCCCTCTTTTCTTTGTTCTTCCCATTAGTCCCCCCTCCCTTAAATCTTTCTTTGTGATTCTGTGCGGCACCAGTGACACCACCTCCCGTCCCAGAAAAAGTACCCTTCAGGGCCATCACCCCACCTTCATCTCAGCCTTAAAATCGAAATAACTCTTTACCCTGGTAGGATTAGGCAAATGGGGGCTGAGGAGGTTTGCCATCTCACCATCAGCCAGACGCTGTTCCCAGACTAGTGGGTCAGCAACAGGGTCATGGGTGCTAAGATGCCTCTGTGGGGCTTTGGTTCCCCATCTTTTCCTTGAAGGGAATGGCATTCACATGGAGCTCTGCAGTCTTGTGACAGTGGTCAGTCTGCTTCAGAGTCACCGTGGGGATGCTATTAAAAGCCCATATTCCCACATTCCAGTCCCCCTCCCATGGGGAGGGTTTGGTGCACTTGGAAACAAGACCAAACAATCACCCTCCACAGCTCCCAAAAATTTTGAAGCAGGACTACACTTGGAAAAATGTTGACCTGAGCAGAGCACAGCGGTGCACACCTGCAATCCCAGCTACTCTGGACGCTGAGGCAGGAAGATGAAAAGTTCAAGGCCAGCCTCAGCAACTTAGCAAGACCCTATCTCAAAATAAAATAGGAAGGGCTGAGGTTGTAGCTCAGTGGTAGAGTGTTTGCCTAGCATGTGTAAGGCCCTGGATTTGATCTCCAGCATAACAACAACAACAACAACAACAACAAAATGTTGAACTGGGTTTTCACAAGGTTTCCCTGGGTTTCTCACCCCTTGAACCAAGGTGGTTGCACTTTCATCTGTCTTCTGTATCAAGAGCTCTATTTAGATTTCTGCAAAAGGGAAGTTAGAAGTGTGCTGGTAAAGCCCACCCCACTCAAGGTTTTCTGAAACACAGACCTACAGGTGTTGGGGTCTTGGTTGCTCCCTGTCCACAGTGGGCGGGCTCAGAGTGTAGGAGGTCAGGTGACTGAGGAGACAAACTCTCTGGCCACTCCCATCCCTCTGCCTGGCCTCAAGGGCCTCAGAATTCCTCTGACCCTGTAGCCACTGGTCCTGTTTTGCTGGAGTGGGGCGGGGGTGGGGGGGAGGGTAGGAGATTGGCACCAGGCAGGGTATTGCTTACCCTGTGAGTGCCTGTGCTGGAGAAGTGGTTGCAGCCCAGCCTGTGGGAAACCAGGAAACAAACTGTGTGGGTGAGAGGGAAAGAGAGACAGAGGCTAGGATTACTGCGTGGGTGGGTATGAAAAAGAAAGAGATGGGGAAAAGAAAGAAGGAGAGAAAGTGGTTCTGTCTGTACGTGGGTGTGTGACAGTGGGTGTGCAAGAGTGGATGTGCCTGTAGGAGAGAACGGGAACGCAAGAGAGCGTTCAAAGTGTAGGTGTGCAGCAAAAGAACATAGAAAAGAACAAGCTTTAACCTGCATCTGTGCTGGTAGGAGAAAATGGGCACATGTCTGCTATGTGTTTTCAGGTGGCACTGTAACTCTAAGCAAATCTAAAGCACATGTCCACATGTGACAGGCATGATGGGTGACAGGGCCTTCAGGAGGGTGTGTGCCAGTGTCTCCCCATTGCCCAGATGTGTGTCTGAGGGTATTCGTGTGTGCAGATATGTAAATCCATACATGTGTAACTGTTCGCATGAGAACATGATGTAGTATACATCATGGGTATATACACATGTGTTTATGGGTGCTTGTGTGTGAGTGCACAGTGAGGTATGTTGGTACAGCCACTGTGGTGTGGGGTGTGGAAAGGGCAGTGGGCAGCTTCCTGCTCAGACTTCTGTTCTGGCTGTCCTCTCTCCCACAAGCCTGAGAAGCAGGGGCCTTGTCCTTGGCCCAGTGGCTACTGTCTGCTCTTAGCCTGGGTGCAGGCTCTTCTGTTTAATCAAAATCAGTGCAGCCAGGAACATGACTCATCTGACAACCTAGACCCCTACTATCACCCCAAGACCATCCTGAGGCTCAGAACAGTGTCTACTACAGTTGGAGAGACCTCTAGATACCCCTACCCCAATAACAAAAAGGTCACTGGCACGGGAGAGGCTGGATTGGCAGTGGGTCCCAGCACCCCACCCCCAGTGCATCTGAAAGGGAGAGAATGTGGTTTGTCCGAATCCCCCCACCTACTTCCAGAGCCTGAACAACCTTTTACCAGCCCCAGGTGGGTGGAAGAACACGGCCTGCTGCCTCGTCTCCATGGAGACGAGGCAGCAGAGAGGGTGTTTAAAAGCTTGGGACCAAACCTCTCAGGGTTCAAATCTCAGTTTCTCCACCCACAGGCTGTGAGACTTTTGCCTTAGTTTCCTCATCTGTAAAACAGAGATAAGAAAAGTATGAACTCCATAGGGTTATTTAGAGCATGAAATGAAGTAGTCCATATGAAGCATCTAGCACAGCACCTGGCAACTGAACAGTGAGACAGAAGCCACGGGTTCCAGCCATTAGCTTTGCCACCAATTTACTGTGTGACTTTGGACAAGTCGATTGTTGTCCCTGAGCTTCAGAGCCTCCATCTGCAGTGATAATCTCCATGAGCCCAGTTATAACCAGATGAGACTGTGGAGAGGATGGTTACAGCATGAGGCTTTCTTGGTGAGCTGTGGAACAACTAGTTTGGCTGAGACCTAATCGTGAGCCCTATATTACACTTTCCTTCCCACATATATGCTCCTAAGTTGGCAGCAACTGGTGACAAGAAACTTGAGCTTCAGGCTGCTGCCCACCTCAGCTGTCTGCAGTCCCTCCCCTTACAGCCTACTAGCTGGTACTCAGACCTTGGAGAAATGGTACCAGTGCCCACTAACTCCAAGTGAAGATCTCTGCAGAAGATGCCATGCCTATACTTAAAAACCACCAGGGAACCCTCCAAGAGGCAGGTATAATTGCGGAAGGATGGGTGTAATTGTCTGAAGATGCTCATAATCCTTTGGCAGTAAAGGAGGAAGCTTTAAAAGGAAGCCCTAATCCACTAATAACCTGGCAGTCCCACAGGCTCCTCTGCAGCTCTTCAGGCAGAGGGAAGGGACTCTAGCCACACCCTTTCCCCAGGGAACAGAAAGTCCAGTGTGGGCTCTGACCCAAGACCACCCGGATTTTGTCTCTCCTGCATGACCCAGCTTCCTTCCTGTCTCCACCTCTGAGAAATCTACCCATTCTATCCTCCTGAGGTCATTCCTGTCCCCTTTGTCCCTAGAAATATTCATACTAGAACTAGGTGACCAGTTGATAGGACATTAAAGGAAAAAATGA
Source organism: Sciurus carolinensis (assembly GCF_902686445.1). Lineage (NCBI taxonomy): Eukaryota > Metazoa > Chordata > Mammalia > Rodentia > Sciuridae > Sciurus > Sciurus carolinensis. The sequence goes on along the minus strand of NC_062218.1, from coordinate 108,463,806 downwards.
ACCAGACTGTTCAAGGCAAAGAACACCACCATAGTCTCAGTGCTGGTACTGACTGCATTGCCTTGGGCAAGTGACTTGAATCTCTGAGCCTCAGTTTCTTCACCTGTAAAGTGGAGAGAATACTACCAGCCTTGAAAGGCTCTATAAGACAAGAAGAATGACCTAGGTTGGTGTGTGATACCAGTGGGTTACATTTAAGGTAATGCTTTCTTCTCTCCTCTCTACCCAGGCTCTTCCACTCCAGGTATCCACAGACAGCGCATACAATTCCAGAGCAGAGTGATGGCTATGAGCACACGCCCGTATTCACAACACTGTGGTTGAAACATGTCCTAGCAGCTCGCTAGCCCCGCATCTCGGACAAATCACTTACATTCTCTGAGCCTCAGTCTTTTCATCTGTATAATGGAGATAACACTACACCCCCGGGGCACTGCCATCTGACTGAATGAAATAATACAGGTAAAACTCTTCGCACAGTGGGCTTGGCACAAGAAGCCCCAGCAAATAGTCTAATGGTTGAGTTGATGATGATCATTTCAATTGTTATCAGAGTCCCCACATACCTATTCAGATGATTGTAAAATTTCCAAAACTTTGCCACATCTAAGATCATTGTAATCTCCCAACAGCTTTATGAGGTAAATAGGACACTCGTAGTTTTATTTTACTTTCACAGATGAAAAAACTGAAGGTCACCAAGGGGAAGGAACTTGCTAGAGTTTGGCCAGTGAGCATTGGGTCCAGACTCTGGGCTCTGATCTATGTGAAGGGAGGCAGTAGATCCTGGAGTTTCAGGCTCCAGGGGGCCCAGATTTGGACTGACTCTGGAATGAAGGCCCACCTCCAAATTTCATTCTGGTGAGTCTCCCTGGAGCCCTCTTCCTGCCTCAGAGGCACTGAAGGCCCCTCTTTGCTCCTGCCCAGCTCCGTGTGTCCCAAGCCTGGGTGGGAACTGTGTTCATGGGGGTGATCAGAGACTGGAGAGAATTATTTCAGAGAGTAGAGTAGGCGGGAAGGTTGGTGAGATGCCAGCCTGGGCGTCAACAACGCCTGCAGAGAAATGAAGTGTTCCTTCAGTTTCCTGACGCACGAACCCTCCCAGGACTATGTCCCCCACACGCCCTGCACCCCTGAGATCTCCTGGCAGCAGCTCCTGCCTGAGTTGAGCATGGCCCGGCTCACGTCCTCCCCATCTGGACCCACTTCAGGTTTCCATGGGCCGGTGGTGGAGGTGATTCAGCGTGGGTTTCCCTGCCCCGCCCTACTCTGCAAACTCCAGTGCCTGCAGAGAAAATGACCCTCAGGCCTTCCTTCCTCCATGCCACACGTGGAGTGCTCCCCACGTGCTGTCACTGGATCCTGCTGCAGCCCAGGTGACATAGCTTCTCCTTTGTCATCTCTAACAGATGGGAAAGCAAGACCTAGGTGAGGAATATGGACCCAGCTCAGTCACTAATATGCCAAGTGACCTCCAGCAGTCTCTCGCTCACTCATGGTCTATTTCACCATTGAGGTTGGATTAGATAAAAGACTTCAGTGGCAAGCTTGGGGGCAGTGACCATGTCTGTTTTGTCCTGTCTGTACCCCCGGTATCCCCACGTGACCAGAACTCTCTTCATTTAATGAGGGGTCCTGCCCCATTGAATGATTGGGACTTTCATGGT